>NC_089885.1:3046590-3351250 GCF_040182565.1 Anser cygnoides | reverse complement strand
ACTATTTTCATTTTCAGAGCTGAAAACATAATATTAACAGTTTAGTTACAATCAAAGATATATTTTCAGCAAAGAAAAAGGGAAGAATTATTTCAAGAAACATACATAACCTTTTCTTAACCTAAAACTGCTATTTAAACTTAATGACAAAAATTAATCTATTAAAACACACTTAGAAACATCTGCAACTGAATTTAGCTTAAATTTAGCTTTAGTTTCATGGTAAACACTGCCTCTCTAACATGATAAATGATACCTGTAAAGTTAGTAAGCAATATGAAAAAGGAAATACCATTACATGCCAATAGGATGAAAGACTGATAATAGTACATTAATGTAATTACATCCTCTTTCTGCAAAAATAAAAGTCCAGTTTTCCCCTTACAGTAGATATGGATTTTGTATTTTATCAATTATAAACAACTCAATATATAAAAATTATCATGCCAATTATTAAATACAAGAGAAACACAGCCTTCAAAATATCAGTCTTTCCTATCAATTGACAAGAAATTACTTTTTCAGTTCAGTATTAGGCAAATAGTGCTTTGATTCAGTTGACAGACCGAAAAGCAATTGGCATTAAACTGCATTTCAGGATTTTGGAGGTGATGATTTTAACAGCATGTCCAAGCTGAGCAGAGTACACCTTATGAAATTAACTTAGTTCACAAAGGTAAGTGCCCTGTTCTCCGTACATCCACAGCAGACGAGATAGGATCTCCCTAGCAGAAAGCATGCAGTCCCTCTCAAAATCAGGTTTGTCCCTATTTGCATAGTACCTAAAAGGAAATTAGAAACTACAACTCTTTATTTGTTTAACTTAGCTATTCATATTGACTTGAGTTTAATTTATAGCTCATAGTTTATATTGATTTTATATTGAGTTTATATTGATTCTAGTTGATCTTCATTTAACTATCTATATTTATTGTCTGCAGTAGATTAGAAATCCATTCAGTTGCAGACTTGTCTGAATAAAAACAGTTGAAGTAAGCTTCCAATGGCATTTGTGCATATTCTTGACATATGCCCACAACTTAGAACTTTTTTCCTATCTTTTAAAAAGTTATTTATGCATAGAAGTCTACACATCACTACCACTAGACTGTGTACTATGGGTCACTTTGACTTGGACAGTGGAAACATTTAAAATATTATTAGATTTCATTGACTGAAATGGACTTTGAAGTAAGGGTTGTATCCCTAGGTATTTCCGTGCATACATAGGTGTAGAGATACAGAGAAACGTTTGCCACCATACACAATAATGTAGTCACTGACAGAGGCATACATCAGCTGCCAAAGATGTGTTTTGCAGTTGAACTTTCATTTGAATACCAATATAGAACATGTTGTACTTAATCTCGCAAGAGAAGGCTGTTTCTGCAACAGTTTTGACTCATTCTGAACTACTTATTTTGCTTAGGGATAAAGGTAGCCATTTCATTTAGCTTTATCTCAAAACATTGCTGCAGGCAAAAATTTAAACAATGTTGCTGAAAGCATGCATAAAGTAATTTAAAGGGTCTTACTTCCTAACTTGAGCATGCAGAGGATGACTAATGAAAATGTCAACTTATACAGCTAATTGCTAAGGGAAGTCGAGGGAAGTCTCCCGAGAATGGAGGACAAAGTAGTTGTGCAGCATGCCAGGAGTTTGAAGCACAACTCTGAGAATTTAAGATAAAGATTATTAGCATAATACTGGTAGGCAAATACTAGATTTTTATCTGAGAATGATTATGGGAAAGACTTCCGGCACAGTCTAGTACTAGAATGTGTCACCTATGTAGACAGAGTATAAAATTAACCACAATTTCAATGTATAAGGTTTACTTTCACAAAGCTTTTAGTGACTGTTTCCTCTATTACTCACACTCCTTTAATTCATATAAAATTGTTACGAAATATGGGTTTTAAGAGTTTTTCCCCCAAGCCCTCATCTGGTTTACCATGTTGACAAAGGAGAAAGAGGAATACTCTTCACCCACTTTGAAGTAACAGTAGCTTATTCAACTGCCCTTACCAGCTGAGGCCACCCCAACTCACAGCAGTGAATGCAGCAAGCAGGATGAACCCCACCAGAGCTCTGCAAACAGCACCAGTTGCCAGCACACGGGGAGCACCTGGGCAGCAGGGCTCTGTGCTGGCACAGCAAGGCATCTGCCGCTGAGCCTGTACAAATGCTGAAACACTCCCTGTTTCAATAATGTCGTATTTCCACTGTATCTGAGGACCTTTATCTTGCAAATGACTGAGCAGGATTTGCCCCTGAAAAAGTGAAGATTAACCAAAATATATAGATAAACAGAAATTTGCCTTTTGCTCTAATCCACCATGACCATGCACATTCTAGGTCCGTGCTGTAGCAACAGCCAGCCCAAGTTGCACACACTCGTGAGCAGTTTGAGTGGGGCTCCACATCAAACCCGCATCACCAGGCTGACAGCACATCTGTAGGTGTTGCAAGTACTCTTGCTAAAGGGGTGTCCAGAATGTTCTGGGAGCAAGCTGCAAACTTAGTCATCTCTGTCCAATTGTGAAGCAGCATAACCCATCACAGCTGTTATCTCCCTTCTCTGGAACATGTTTCTTACGGCTTTATCTATATGTTACACAGTTGGCAAAGGCAGGCCGAATGAGCTGCATTGGTGTAAACGTCCACTTTTAAGGTAATACATTTCCTTACAAAGAAACTCCTTTCTTCTCTTTTCTTCCATCTTGTTTTCCTTCCTCTTTTCAAGAAATCATGCTCCTAGATTTAATTGTTCTTGTAAATTCTGAATTATTTTACACAGAAAAAGCAGTGAACTTCTGGAGCACACTACTGTTGTTCCGTGACTACAGCTGGCTGCAGCCCGGCCCAATACATTGACTCATGAACTCAGTGCCCCTCTGTCATTCTTCTAAAACCTTGTTCTTGTGTGTGAGTCAAAAGCTAAGGATTTTCTTAAACAATAAATTTCTGAAGTCTCATTCTTGGGTGTCAGCTAATCTGTGAACTCCTTGCAAATATTTAGAAAACAAGCCAGAACAGTTGTGTTGACTCACCAGTGCACTCTACCACCTCTCGGTCAGGTAATGTACACAAGAAGAGTCTCTCTCATCGAAGGCACTGCCAAAGGGCCAAATTCTTGCCCTTTCTGGCAATCCAGAAGAATAGCTCTACTAGGTATTTTACAATTTACAGAAATGTATTAAATCTTTGGCACTTTCGCTTCTGCTTGTATAGGCTTGCTCTAGCACCCTGTATTTCCTTCAAATGAAATCCTAAACACATGGGGAATACAGAAAAATTAAGACTACGTATCAAAAATTCTCTCTTCCTTTTCTAAATTCTACATATGACTCCTCTTAAAAATGCCATTTTCACTGATTTTATCTTCATATTTTTCATGCATTCCTTCTTACTTATGCACAAACGTTTCAATTTGTAGAGACATATCGCAACCAATTGTTTTAGCATTCTATAGATTTAACAGCAAGCCTGAAAATTTATCAACAGGTATGGAAATAAAGCACACCAATTTTTGCATGAGAATTTACACAAGCACACTCAGGCTGCATACACCTATGGGTGCAAAAAACTTTTAAAAGATGCTTGTGAAAAATCCAGTCCTTATCAGAGGTTCAGGAGGGCAGGCTTTCCCTGCTGTACTTTGAATCAGAAAGCTACAGTCTTCGTCACCTGTTCTTCAGTTACGAGCAAATTTATTTCTGAGCTTTAGCTAAGCAACTTTAGATACCACCAGCTCTCAATTCTTTGGTATCCCAACTAGTTGCAGTTTGTCAAACAGTATTACCAGAAATATTTCTGAATAACTAATAAATCATTGCACAACTGTGATTTGAGAAAAAGCATGGGGAACTGTATGTGCACAAAAACACCAAAGTTCAGACATAAAGCAGATGATATACTGAAAGAAACATCAAATTTTAAGATGTATATATTGCAATTGAGTCTATGTATGAATTGTAAAACCTTTCCTGTCTTAAGCGGTCTAACCTTCTATGAAGCTGCTCTAATTACTATGCAGCTAAGAACAGAATTATGTCTCAGAGAAAGGGGAATGAAGTACACTCGTATTCTCTAACACACTGTAAGCATTTTTTTTTTCAGTAAAAGCTCAACTTTGCCCCCATTTTTGCTCTTAAAATTATTACCAAGTTCTCTTTCCATAGTCTGCAGAAGGCAAATTAACAAACACACACAAATACATGGCTCCACCCCAACCTCACATTCAGGGTGCACCCACTCCCAAAACAGCAGCGCTTGTGTCACTCAGTGTTGGTTCATTCAGCAGCAGCTCTGGTACAATTATTTTTATAATGGGTTAAAGACATAGGAAGAAGAGTATTTTATTAACTTTCTGAATAGTAAAAATATGTATTTTAATTTATAACTGGATAAATAATCATGCATATTTAGCAAAGAAACATAATACTTGTTTATAAGAAGTTCGAGAACAGATAATCACGTATTTTAGCTTTGCCCGTGCACATGTAAGCAGCCTTTAGCAATCTCCTTCGTTATCTGTACTTATTCACCACTGCAACACATAATTATTTTAAAAAATACTATGATGACATGATGTTTTTGCAGAATATTCTGGTATTCATTTTAAAACTAATCTCTGTCAGCTGTTCCACAAAGTAGAAGAAATAAGATTTTCTACAAAAAGAGCCCACCCAGTCAAAGTAACATTTCTTCCACTATACAGTAACTTCCTTCACTCTAAAAGATTGGAAACAGATCAAAAACTCTCAAAAAATACGACTTCTTTTTCCACATAAGTAAGCAGAGGCAAAGACTGTTAAGGTGATTTAAGTATGAATTAAATCCAATAACCCATTCTAAACCTCGTATTACACTATCTTTCCAGAAATCACCTCAGAGAGTCAGGAAATTATGCCTGACAGCGGATATATTTGTCATACTATTCCCAAAAGATTTTATGAAATACTAGTATTGTTCTGTTTTTTAAATCTCCAGATTTATGATAAATGATAATTTAACTTCACTAACAAAATGTAAATCTTCTTGGCACATACATACTAATCTGCAGACAATTCAAGTACACACGTTACAGTTTCTTTTGGCCCTTCTATTAATAAGAGTAACACTGGTTTATTAACCCATAGTCAATTTACAGAGACGGCTTTGCCAGGTAACAGACATTCTGAACCTTGTGTAAATAAAAGGTGAAATTTCTCAGACGTGAGTGCTTTTTAGAGCAAGAAAGACCAGGATGGCAAAATGTCTCTTGGATGCAATAATAAGGCATTTGCTCTAGCAGAGACTGAAAACGTGCCTTCATTATCCATTAACAACTTCAAAGGAGCAAAACTGTCACAACTCCACAAATGGTTAATTATACACTGTTACATTAACAGGAAATACAGCAGATAATATAGCAAACGCTGTGTAGAGGCTGCAAATAGTATTATCTCTAAAGGTATATTAACGCGCTCTTCTTTCAGGAATCTGAGTTGATTCCTGTAAAGGGAATGATAATTCAAGACAGAACAGTGATTCAACAGTGGAAGATACCATTCTGAACCTGGAAGGAACAGGAGTTTTCTAGATGAATCTAAAGGATTTCTGACTTGACCAACAGGAGCAAAATAAACAGAAACAGATGAATTTGTTATTTAAAATAATAATGTAATTATTATTTTCTGAAGTTTCAGAAATTTCCTTTCCTTTTTAACTTCAGCAATCTCAGCGTTACTTGAAGACATTTATGTTCTAAACTTCGTCGTTGCCTTTTTTTGTTTGAAAGATTAGGTTGATAGCTAGATCAATGACAGCTAACTATCAACAGAAATTAAATCCCCTGGCTTTCAAAGAGACTTTGAAAGAAAAATAAAACTCAAATGAAATCTAATGAAAACAGACTGGACTACAATGTGGTTCTGGAACTTCACAGAGTTGAATCTTACATCATATTCTAATTCTCAGACTTGGAGCAAGTTTTATTTCAGAAAAACTGCAATTTCAAAACTGAGTAACTGACTATACTCACCACGAAGAGGTCTATCTTTTTTGTATTATTTTACTATCCACATCTACTAGCAAATTTCAAACATTTTTTGGTTTGACTCTCTTGGTTTTCAAATATCACTAAATTTTCGTAAGCTCTGCCATTAATATATTTTGTCCTTTTTATCTTCCTTTCTCATTTTTCTACTACTCCTAATACTCAGTTAATTTAAAGTATTATTTATAGAGATATATAAAATTTATATATATATATATATTTGTTTTGTGCAGACAATACAATCATAGAATGGTTTGGGTTGGAAGGGACCTTAATACCCATCTAATTCCAACCCCCCTGCCATGGGCAGGGACACCTCCCAGCAGCCCAGGCTGCCCAAAGCCCCATCCAGCCTGGCCTTGGACACTGCCAGGAAAGGGGCAGCCACAGCTGCTCTGGGCAGCCTGTTCAGTGCCTCACCACCCTCACAGTAACATAAATAAACATGTACTTTTTATTTATTTATTTTCCTTTCATTATTTTTCTCTTAATTTTTATTTTTCATGCACAAAATATGGGAGGAACAAAGAAATAAGAAAGAGAAACTGTAATGAAGATCATGTCTTCCTACTGACTTATGCTGAAGACAAAAAAGCTCTTGAGCAATTAATAACTAAAGTATATTTATGTTATTTTAATACTATAAACATTGACAAAGTTTGCACACTTTCCATTGTCATAATTAGGATCCTGATGACAGTATCCTGATCATCAGGATCCTTGTAAACTCAAGACAAAATGCTTTCCTAAATGTAATGCCACAAGCTGTAGATCCCAATTTAAGCCTAACCACCGAGTGAATTTGGCATCCAATTCCAACAGTAGAATGTTTCCTTAACACCGTAGCAGGCATGACTTCAGTACTGACTCAGCTATAATGATGAAACCTATTAAACCACTGACATCCTTTCTTGTAATACGACAAATTTTTCTCACACATCTCCCATTCAAGTACAGACGAGGCCCAACTCTGTTTAGTTTCTGAGATATTACATGATCCTACCTCAAGCACAAAAGCAGCCAAACTAACATGCTTATTGGCTTTCTTAATGTTAAAGTGATTAACATGTTACCTCTTGCTGATTTTGTGACTCAAATAAAACGACATTCAACATTGCTCATTTCTAGAGTTTTGTTAGATTTTCTCTTTTCTCTATTACTGTATTTGTAATCTACATTAAATGAGATACTGAGGTACCACTTCTATAAAAATCTTTTTTGTTATATATATTTTAATTACAGCAATGTAGTAGTAAATGTGGAATAAACAAAATTATTACCTCAAGCCTTATAATATATTCTGTACTACTGCTGATTATCTAATGACTAAATCTATCAATTTAGATACTCATAATTTATTGTTATAAATGCTATATTAAGTGTCTTTTCCATTCTGGAATATTTCTTCCCTAGCAAAGATGCCCTGCACATGGATACTGGGCATTGCTAACATATGTGTTGGCAGACGGGAACTCACACTGCGTGCAGGTTATGCTGAGGGAAACCAACTCTGGACATAAAAACTGCCCAGGCTAACTAGCCTTGTGGAATAGTTGGACTTCTCAGTCTGGGCACGCAATCATGGTAACACACCTGCACGGCTTTTGGACACCCCATCGGGTTCATTAGCTCTGTGCACATCAATGCACTTGTACAGTTTCTCAGTCACAGCAAGATCATAGCTGGCTATCTCTGACTACAGGCATAAAATCCCACGTCTGTCTGCACAGATATGCCCAGACCCATGCTAGTAAAGATTTCAAAATGGTTATAATATTTTTTTATGATCTTGAAATAAATATACAGGGCCAAATACTTCTCATAGTTATAGAAAAGTAGTCCGGAGTAACTATTACATTTCCATATTTATTTGCAGATCGTTAACTTCAGGTTTGCTTCATGAAATTTACACTAATTCCACCAAAAGCACGGTCTGCATCTGTAACTTGGAGGTGACAGAAGCAACCAGTCGTCTGTTTCAGAAGAAATTCCAGCTCAACTTGTATTAATACTTACCCTTTAGATACCAGCATAAAGACAGAGGAACTTATAGTTTTAACAGAGAGATACTTGCTGAATAAAGTAGTATTAGTGTTACTGAAGGTTAGTTTAGCTATCTATTTTATTTTTGAGAATGTGAAGAACTAAGTAAAGGTGGCTAAAGTACATCAAAAATAGGCAAATCACTAAATATCTCCCTTACCTTTCCCTCCCACATCCTAATACCATCAGTTCTAGTTTTACTTTTTCAGTCGCAATCTTGCCTCTGGACAACTGATTGCTCCTCCTCTTTATATGTTTCTAAATGGACAAGGAAAATTTTGCCTTCATTTCATTCTTTCCTTCCTCATTTTTCCCTTAACTTCTAAGATTACACTTTGATTGTCTTCTAGGGATTTTAAACAGAAACAATCTGTTTGTTTTGAAACCAAGTGCTCTGTTTAAATCTGTTTATTTCTGTACTAAGTCTAGTCGCTTCGAGTTGTCCTGATGACTCAGAGCAAAGTTGCAAAGCCTCAGCTCTACAAAGAGATTAGTCACTTTGTTTTTTGCACTGAGCTGCTCTGAGTCAGCTTCAAATTGGTGAGTATAGAGTACCTGGGTACAGCTTCAGATGGTGCAGGTAACCTCAGTGCAAATTTCTGAAAGAAAAACAATCTTTGTATATCTGAACAAATAACTGCCTAGGTCTCACTTCTCTGATATCCTCAAATAAGAACTGGCTTTTAGAATGAGAGAATTGATAACAAACAGTATGAATGTCGATTTACATGTTTTCTCTTAGACAAGGAGAAACTTTAGTGTTAGCACTCTGAGTTTAATACACTAAGTATAGTAAACAATTGTTTGAGCTGTGCTCTTAAATCGTTAACTCGTTCAAGGATTATAAATTTAGACACTAAAAGATTTAATTATTTTTGTAGTTTCAATTGTTGGAGATATGTCTATTTTTTACACTGTGGTATAAGAAGGTTTTAGCAAAACGGAGATCGAGGTTCACACAAATAATTCAGCTGCTTTACTTGATTGCACACAGCGATCTAGTGTATCTTGCTTCTAAACAAGTGACTCACTTGTATAGACCTGTTTTTCATTTATTGTCTGGGCTGCGTTTTTTCTTTTCCTCAATGTACATATATATGTATTGTATATTTAAGACTGTGAATATATATGAATGTAATCCATATTGTTGATTTTATAATGACTGGGGTTGACAAGGTACGCTATTTAGTCTGTACACTGTATCATCTAGCTAGAATTCATAGCATCTGTGTGTTATGTCAAAACTCAGAGGTGTATTTGCAACATGGAGTGCGAAGTGTATTACTATTGTATATGTTTACATCTACACATGTAAACACCGTTTTCTATTTTCAATAGAAAGTACAGTAGTCCAAATGGTGTGTCTAGACAACAGTATAATCCTGATGCTTTCTAGGGGAAAAAACATAAGAGACATCTTTGAAGAAAAGATCAGATTTCTCTGAATTACACAGCTGTATTAATGCTATTATGTGGATCAACAAAGAAGCATATAACATGAAAGCTAAAAGTACTGAACTCTAGGGTAGGAAGGAGAAGGATGATGACCCAATCCACTTATAAGTTATAGCAAATGAGTGTTGCTTTTTCTAAGGCCATTTTGAGTTATTACCACCAGTGTGAGGCCTGAATTTGCTCCCCTTTCCTAACAGTATGTTAGATATCTTTTCACAAGGGCCCTCCTTATTCTTCATCAGACCATGAAGGCTTTAGCATATTAAAGAACGTGCAAGTGCTTATGTCTTGATTCAGCTTAAAATATTAGTCTCTAAGTTATTTTCCTGAGGAGTATTATGGCCATTTATTTTTATTTCATTTGTTTTCTAAAGAAAGCATTAAGGATAACACCCCTCAAATGCCTAGTTGCTACAAATATGACTTCTTCTGCATCCTTCCCTGTCACCTGTTCATATTCTGACTTATTTATCAATAGACACTTAAATATATAAATAAGAATAAACATCTGTTGCACTTGTTCATTCTTTAAACTTATTTGTGTCATTAACACGTGTATCCTTGATTTTGTTCTATGTCTTCGCATCTAAATCACAAATAATAATATAAATGTTTTCATATATCACCGCTATCACAGTTTAACAATGACATCTTGAGTCATGAATTCTATAAACCTATTTGGGACATATTTATTTGTAAGACTGTATGAAATAGTTTCATTACATCATACAACACTTTTACGCTGAAGGGACTGGCATACAGCGCCAGGTTCACTCTGTAAGATTCAGAAATAATTGAAACTTGGAAAATGAACACTTCAGAATATGATTTAAGAAGCAATAGAAGAATGTTGGGTAAGATTTTGAAGTCTTCTGAACACCATTCCTTTACAAACTGCCTGGAGATGAGAAATACAGTGCTGTGAAATGGAATGATACAAATGCTCTCCTCTCCTGTACGCTTTATCAACAGAAGTTCTAGGATAGGAATTTTGGAGAGTTACTTTATTTCAAAATATATCAAATGCTGTTGTAAAAAAAAAGAGGTAAGCCTTTGCTAATCTAGAATGAAATATATAAGATGATTTAGAGACTCATTGGCCCTGCATTAAATGTCATTATGTTGCATATTGTATAAATATACACAGAAATAACACTAAACTGCCAACAAGATTAAGTAACAGAATATCCCATTACTGAAAGAACAGTAGGAAGGGAAGCTTTGAAAGGCATCAGGTGATTGATTTTGCACTGATACAATGTACTTACACACACTTTATCCTCTCCCCCTACTCTCTCTCATTTATTTTTAATAAAAATAAATCAAGCTGTGAGTATACAGAAAAATCACCCTATTCTTCAAAATGCATCAGCACCAGGAAGTGCTGAGTTAATGTGTACTGATGTATTAAAAACAAGCATAATACAAATCATATTGCAGAGGTCACAGTTACCTGAAAAAGAATTATAGAAAACACCTCTTTTTAGAATTTCATAAAACTATGAATAATACCATGAGAGTCAAGCAGGCTGGCAGTTGTTTGCTGGCCACAAGGTATGCCAACCAAAGACAGTCAAGATGAGGCTTATTAGTTTTATCATACTGGTGTGTCTTTCAGAGTGACTGTTAGGTTCTTAAAAACAGAGGCACATCACAATTGTGATAATTGTGATAATAAAAATTTATTATTCGATCTATTCTTCATTTTTCACAGTGATGTAAAGTAGAACTTGACAAGCATAAAAGATTAGTAATAACAACAGAATGGCCCTGACAAAAGAATTTCAGGAGCAGATATTCAGTGACAATCTCCTGCTGTTACAGTTCATTGCAACATTATTTTTTTTTCAGGCTTTATCGTCATCTCTTTTTTTTTTTGTAATGATTTTCAGGTTTTGTGAAAATGACTTGTGAATCTGCAAAAGCTCTTTCTGAAGAATAAGGGCGGTTATAAGGATCATGCAGGATGGAATTCCAAGTTACATATGCAAAAAATGGATTGCACCTACTTACCCCAGCAGTCCTACAGGCGAAACTTGACAAATTGATATTTCCTCATGCACTGCGGGGTGCTTAATTTGCCCCTTGAATATACAGTTCTGGTAAAATTTTCTTAACATTTCATTATAAATGTAAAAGTATAGGTGTCTAATATAGAAATGAGTAATTTCAAGATATGCTATCCTACTTAGATTTTCCTCCTTCATTAATGGGGTAAGAAAATAAATACTACTCAGTGGCAGGCTTCACATATAATTACTGTTGCTAGCAAATTAAAATTCTAAATGCTTGATTCTAAGTAGGTTACCAGAATCATTAACCTCTTTAACCATTAAGAACAATGGACCTTTGCATTGCTAGGTGATCTAATACTAACAAATGAATACTTTAACTTCAATTATTTACAGGTAAATCACTGTTCATCTACAAAATCTGCTGACTAAATCTGTTAAAAGTCATTGCAGAGTTTAATTAGCTGATCAGATTTATTTGGTTATTCTATTCTATTACTAAATTCTTAAATTCAACACACAGGAAATATTTATTTTTGTTGGTTTACATGTGAGTACAACTCCTTTTTTGTAAATTAATACCAACACCTCAGCTTTGTTTAATCGTATTTTCCTTGCTGATTATTAGTCTTGCCAGATGTGCCTGAGATCAGACTCATTCAGTACTTTGATGCTACATAGGTGTTGCTGATAGACTCCCTCAATGCCACAGATTTGCTTTCTATTTGTTTGGGATGCCAAGTGAGTGCCCAAGGAGCAAGAACTAGTTTCAGACCTGGCAAGAGAGTACAGTGTCCCACCAACAAATGAGCAGCAACACAACTACCTAATACACCAGGCACCGGATTGCTAGCAAAGTTCTTTACGAAGTTGTAAGGCCTGTGCCACCACGCCACGTCTCCTGAAAGCCCTACTGTGGGCACTGCCTTAACAAGCAAGCCTCGAAGAGACATTGTTTTCTTCCATAAGCAAGTACAGAAGCTGAGGGAAACTGGGTCGGAAGTAAACATACCCATCACTTTCCTCCCGTGTCAGCAAACAGAGCTGGCTGGCCATGGGAGAGGGAATATGCTTCGTCTGGCAGAGGGCCGACAGCATACTCCCCACTTGTGCAATGCTACAGCTCAGGGGAAATATGATTCAGAGGGCTGTCTCTGAGTCATAATTTCTTTTTGAGCTCCTTCTGAAGTGGTAAAGCTGTTTTGTCCCATACTTGGAACTACACGCAAGGCTTCCATCTTATCCTAAATTCTGAAATGTGTCAAGGAGATCAAAAGCACTAACTTTGCAAGGGGCACTAACACATGATTTTCTACTCACTATTACTTCACTTTGCAGTAATTTAGCAAGACTAGTATATTCTATATTAGCAAAAAAAGCACGACCGCCTACTGCTACTGAAACAGCAAAAAAGCATATTTAGTGTTTCCTAAAATGTCCTGCTGCACAGCTGAGATAATTACATAGCATATATATATATATATCTATCATATATATGGAAAGCTGAGACTTATTACCTAAAGTTTACAGAGATCTTATATCAAGTAGTCATCAAATAAGCACTAGTAAGAATTGTGAATACGCAACTTCACTTTGAATTACCATTTTAGCAGCTTTACTATTTTACCTTTTAAAGCTACAGGGAGGGAATTCATTTGCTAAAAATTAACAAGTAATTTCTATAGAAACAAAACTAATTCTTATGGATTAAAATAGGACAGTAACTTATGGTATTAATAGCAATTAACTTTTAAAGCCTATGTTAGAGAGAAGATCATAATCAATCTAGTTTATATTGTAAAAGGTTATACTTGTAAATATGTTTCTTTATGGCAAGTAGAGAGATTGAAAACATCCTTCTTTAACAGCACCACAATGTGTCTTTGTTCTACTAAAGGAGTCCCCTAAACAGGGAAAGCATTGCTAAGCTTTCTAAATCACTCATGCTAAGCATTACAAATAATTGCCTTTGTAATCAAGGACTACAAACAGATCTCAACTATTACTCAGTTGCAGGACATGACACAAAAACAGCCTAAATGAAGGAATAATTCCCAACAACCTATTTGAAACAACATTGGAAGCATCCTGGAATACCAAATTAACACAAAATTGTACAGAGTTACTGCTAATATACATTGCAGAAGACAGCGCTAATGATCAGAAGGCACTAAGTCTGGTGCCTGGGGGTTTTCATCCTGTTCCCACTTCAGGGGATGTTCATGTTGGCTAAACTGAAAACAAGACCGGGCCCTTCTGATCAAACATCCAGTGTTTTATGAACACTTGGAATTTTTCTATCAGTTCTGTTACACTGAAAAATGCCTCCTGCAGCTGTACTGCACTGCTATGAAGTAGTTTTTCTCTTGGCACAATGTAAGCTTATTTGAAGCTCTCAAGTACTGAGACATCTCCACATTTACAAATTCAAGCAGTACTTTAACCAAGAAGTTCCACAACCAGGCAAAGCTGTCTTGCCTGTCTTCACCTATATTCTTCTTCTTCTTTTTTTTTTTTTAATTATTTCTTTATATTCTTGCAATTTAAATATTAACAAAAACTTCTATATTTTTAGATGACCTCATCGAAACATTTTTGAAAAACATTTCTTGAGGTACCCAACATATATGACAGTTCAGGGATCACTAAAAATAATCTGTTCCCCAAACTGAATGTTACTCTGACAAGGGTCATTGCAGAGCAAGGTTTCAGCTTTTCCATAACAAGGCTTTTTTTCAGTGGATTATAGAGAAGACACCAAAAATTTGATTTGCCTTGTTTACTCCATGTTACTCCTGTTGAGGCTACCTGCTAGTCTGAAACTAGCTAGCTTGTTATCAAGCAGTGCAGTACAACACAAAAAGATACTGCACTGAGGTCACAAAGTTCATGCTGTGTGCACTTCCACAGTTTTACTTTATACCAACTTTAATTTGGTCCTACAGATGGACTCGCTAGCAGCTGGAGAGCATTAAGGCCATGCCTACATTAACAAGAACTCCAGACAAGCAGGGTAGATCTGGAGAGCCAAGTCAGTGCTGAAGACTTGATGTCCACTCTATGTGCATTTGGCAGTTTACCTGACAGCAGTTCTAGGCTGGCTCAATGAACAGCTAAGCTGTTAGCATGCAATGCATTAGCCACGCCACTCTACCACAGCTTTTGGTCTAATTTCATCTGAAAGGAATTCAGTTTGTGCACTCTGAGACTGTTCCACAGTGCAAATCAAAGCAAGGTGATTAGGGACAAATGAGAAATTAAAGTTTGCTTCTAATAGAACGATGTAGATACACCACAGTTGTACTCCTGGACCGGATCTTTTGGTTAAATTCATCAGAAAGGAATTCAGCTCACATGCACCAAGACTGTCCTCTTCCAAAGTCAACTCCTAGTCTTAAAATGCTGATGCACATAACACTTTTGCAACCCTGACAGACAGGAGCTCTGTTCTTTACGTCACCCTATGTTTTCCTGCAGAGCTCTACACGATTAGTTTACTTCTTCAGGCATGGAGGGCGTTGCATTTTAGAAAAGCAACACTTATGGAGTAGAGAGACTTACTAACACCCTGTTCAAGAGAACAGAGAGACAATAAAACATGCCTTTGCCATTGCACGCGCGCTACTTGTAGTCAGGTAAGAGTGTGCCAGAGAATCACATGCAAAACCACCATCATCCTCTCCTGCGAGCGTGTAAAAATAGCTTCACACAGTGAGGAGCAAAGGCACTTTCACTCAGACTTTTCTATGCTCTGCCTACTGCAGTTAGCATGCATTACTTATAGTCTGAAGCAGACTAAACATCGCTCTAAGCTAACGCTTATTCTGCAATGGAAATTGGCCACACGTGTTAAAAAATACTGACAATAGTGAAGTTAAAACATTCCTTTCTGACAGCAGGTCTGGTATCTTTAGAAGCCAATTATGCTGCCTCTAGATGAGAAAAGGAGGCATTTCTGAGCTGTTGGTCAAAGACACCATGCAGGAAAAATACCAGCCCCACTTTTCCAACAGGACGTTCAGACCCAGCTGAAGAACACAAACAGGTAGGAGTACCAGCTTCTGCATGGAAAAGGATTTCACGTGCCAGGATTCCCTCTCTAAAATATTTTCCCTTAGGTTAGATGATCTTTTCTCTTCTGATAAATACTTTTCTTAAGTTCAGGTGGTCACTTGTTGCTCCATTACGAAACACGACTGTTCTAACAAAATTCCCAGGAATTATTTTCAGGAATTATTTTGATGACCAAAAATTCTACATCTTAATGCGCAGAATAGATCTAAGTTTTTTTCTCTTGTATCAGGAAGAAAGGACAATTTCTGTCAATTAGAAAATAAAAGAGAAGTGTAGAAGCTAAATGAAAGCGACTTAACACAAAAATTGCATAAGAAATGGCCATTTTATTAAGTGTGGCTGTTGTTAAGACAAGCACACAAACACTCATTTCCTCAGATATTGCTGAAGGTTAAAAACAGGTTAAAAACGATCTGACTCACTGGCCTGCAAGTATTGACTTTGCAGGACTGAAGTCCTCATCAGAAAAAGTAAATGTATCAAACACAAACATGTTTGCAAACTTCTGTTTTTTTACCCTTACTGCTAAAGTGACTTACATCAGGAAAGAAATAAAGAAATTATTTGCAACTTCACATCTTCACGTGTCAAAAAATGAAACTGAAGCAAATAGATCCATATATTTTTTTTAACTTGAAGCATTTTTACAAAGGTTGTTACAAGAGTTACAAAGGTTTTTATCATCCAGCACAATACTGACATTTCTCATTTATAAACTGTCTAGAGGCCATGTTTTTAAACTTTCACTAATCATTTTTTAAAATCAAAACTAAAGACATGCTGTCTAATCAATATGTAACATCTTTTCAGTAAATCTAATATACTAGCAAAGAAACTGAAAGGAAAGGGTCATTTGTACTCACTCTGGGGAATAAATGCTTTTCCTTTATCAAAACAGTCTTGACTGCTCATTAGCTTAAAAACTGGCACTAATTACACCACTTTCTATTTCTAGTTATATAAATGGATGTCTTAAATTTCTGTTCCAACCTGCTATTCTCCACAGACAGTCTGTGAGTTCAGTGAGTAAACTCTGGTTGCTTAAGTATTCTCCACATCTTACTGACCTGGACATACAGCCAAGAATTGTATATCACATAAGAAATCTGTGTCTTTCACTACAGCAGTTGCATAACATTCCACATAATCTCAAAGCTATCATCGCTATATAACCAAAACATCAAGTAGCAACTACCCATAAATAGCAAAACAAATAGGCAGAATAATCTTACTATTCATTCCTGATCCAGTGAGAAAACGTTTTGCAACTTTGAGCATATGCCTTTGAAAAACAGCATTCTGTGGTTCTTTTCACTGCATGGTGACACTATCCCCAGTTATACAAAACAGTAAAGAAACCAAGCGTCTGAGCATTTTCTGTAGACAATTATGTGATAGGATTAGATAGATGGTGAAAGGAGTAGAATGGAACAAGTAAACAACCGGATCTTCATTATCAGAGAGGTGCTGAGCGCCCACAGCTCCCTCTAAATTAGATTGGGCAACTCTTTAATATGTCTGCCTTTAATCTTTGTGCCTAAAAATCTTAAATTCAAATTTATACATTTTCATAAACAAGCATCATAACAAATGCTGTGAGGTTCAGGTATCTTATTTACACGCAGCAAGGAAGAGCTGGATGAGAGAAATAGGAGGTCATGTAGCCTACGATCGGTAAATGCACATTTAGGGGACGCGACACAATGGATTCTATGCATTTGTAAAGATAAAGGAAGCCCTCAGGTTGGCTTTACAATTATTTTCATATAGCCCTTGATACCACAACACCTGAAGTTCGCAGTCATTAACAGATTTTATCTCCAAAATCGCTCTTTTAAGAAAAAGGGAGGAATTACCATTTCCATTTAATGACTGAAGAATTAAAGACCAAGGTAGATGGAGAGATTTACCCAAGGATGTGGGGCACACTTACAAGAAACCTAAGAAAGCTTTGAATTCCTTAAACAGAAAGTGTTTTTGTCCTCTAGATCTTAAGTAATGTCATAATCATTTCATTTTCTCATTCCACTGACAGACATACAATGAATGGGAAAGTTTTCCTGTTTGCAGAATAACCTAGCTATGATTGATTAATTTAAAACCATTATTCCTTTTGCTTTTCTGAGCTTATGTTGCCTATCACAGTATGCCCATACTGAGAACAGAACTGCTAAGAAGTTAGTGGAGTAGGCTACACAGGAGACGTAATGAGAAAATAAAACTTCTACAGGAAAAGTCTGAGACAGAAATACTTACTTGCAACAAAAGCTATAATAATTTATTTTGTGAACTTAGTTAAAAAAAAATGTTGGGAATGTACACAAATCCACAATTAGTGAAATAGTGTAACACAAATCTGAACGCTTAGCATTCACTCAACATCCTTTGTTACAAAGAACTGATAAATACATCTGCACTATTTTTACTCTAAATTACCAGAGAGGTCAATGAGACTTCCTTTCCTTTTTATATGTCACATGCAAGACTGAGCCAGGTTTGTGTTTTACTACTCAAAAAAAAAATAATTCTTTTTTGTTGTTTATCAGACTCTTACCTGAGCAGAACAAGAGCAGGTGCAACTGAAGATGGGCATAACATAGGCTGGTGATAACTAGAAGTAATGAGCAATAAATCTTGCAACATTGTGTGAAAAACCATTTACCTTTCTGCATCATAACTGAATTAATAACACTGCTCTTTGGGGAACTGTAGGTGACACCTACAAGAACCCATTATTTGTCTCTCAGTGTTTCTGCAGCAGATGACATATGGCCCTCCATTTGGCTCAACAGTAAAACTACCAACCTCTTAATTACTTCACATTGCAGACGTTTTAGCAAATTGCGGAAACTACAGTGAAATGGTTCCAAACTTCTGGTCTTTTACAGTGCCTGCTTCAGGCAGGCACTTGGAAGGGTAGAAACAGCAAATAAATGAAACACAAAGCAAACATACCTCCAGCTTTAGGAACTACAGGTTCTTCTAGTCTGGTGAAAGATCAAGAGACACGAAGAGGGGATCTTAATTTCCCTTTACAATTGCTGCAAGACAATGCAACCACAGTTAAGGAAGCATTTGATACTAAGGCTAGGCTGCTGTCTTTAAGTAAAACTGAAGAATATAAAACTGACTTCATATAACAGTAGGGCACTGGCTTTACGGAGTAAACTACAACTATGTGCTAGACCAGGAGCCAGAGGTACAATGAGATGGAAGCCTACAAAAATTGTGTGGAAGTTACGACAATTTGTGGCATAAAAGGTACAAAGTTAGATCATATCCCATTTCTAGAAAACTACTTCAGTAATGCAAGCATATCATCTACTAACAGGTATTCTCTTATTTTCTGAACTGCAAAAATAAAAAATAATTGCTACAGAAAATCAGTAATTTGATCCAATAACTGCATCAAGGACTCTAAACATTTATTTGAAAAGTAAGTAAACAAATTTGTTATTCTTCCTAATAATGGAAGTTGGGAAAGCATATGCAAATTAAAGATTAGTTTGCGGTTTGGGGAAGTATTTCTTAATAGTCACATAGAAAAATTTGAGTAACTTAAATTTTGAGGAGGGCTAAGCACTCCTTTTAACCCAGAGAAATCCCATAAGAAAAATCTGTTTCTATCAGCTCTGTTTTTCGCAGCTACTTGTCGGTCTGATCACACGTGATTCCCTCCTGGCCCCAAATTCTACATGACTGAGCTACGCATATATCTCTTTCTCAAATCCCCAGCAAAAACCCTGTAAGTGCAATGCAGGAGCAAAAGACTTAAAAAGACCAGAAAACACTGATGTATTTCTTTTTACATCCAAAGGCAGCTTATTCATAGTTACTGTCAAGCAAGCCCAGAGGTTGATGACTAAAAAAAACCAACAAAGAACCACCATAAACAAAATAGAAAACCAAAGCCCCTTCTTTTAAATCGTTTCCTTTCTTCCACCCACACATATCCTTAAGCAACCAGCTGGAATAAGCATGAAATGAACACAGTTCACCTTGCTTTATAGTTTTGAGGGTTTAATTTATTTAAAACTTTAATACCAATTTGAATTTTCATGTAGAAGTACAGAAAGAAATCCAAACAATATATGGAAACACCCAAGCAATCTCAAATCCACTCAACTGAGGTACTAAGAATAAAAAAATATTCTAATTTAGTCTAGTCTAATCCTACCAGAGGCTATCAATAATATAAAGGAATATAAATGTACATTTATTATGTGATACCACCACATGACAGAATCAATGTTATTCGGATGTTGAGATGTATGTTTTCATGCTAACCTGTTTGATTTAAAAAACAAACAAACAAAAAACAACAAAAAATTTATCTCCTTTTGTTAGTGTCTATAATACTTGCTTTGTGAATAATTACATTTTTGAAGCTACAGCTCATTCACTGTATTGCCATAACACTTAGGAGCTAGAATCACGGACAAGAACACATTGTATTAGGTGCTGTAAGAATACACAACAAAAATGATTGCTGTTTAAACATGATAAGCAGGCAGTGAACCGAAAGAGAACAGAGAAGTACAAAGAAATGATGAGACATTAGCTATCAATATAGCATGTACAAGATTTGACATGCCAGTTTCCAAACCGAGCTACTGGAGACTCCAAAAAATATCTTTTCCCACATCTAAGAGGCAGAATGAAAGAAAACACTGAGCTACTTATCCAAAAATTTAACAAGTGGGTGGTGGAAGCTGGTGTCAAGAATTGGTTAGAGTTGTCATCTCAATAATGAATCATAGGTGAAGTAGACAAAGAACAGTCTTGAAAGCTAATCAAGTACGTCATGCTTGAGTGACAGAAAAGGGAGAGCTAGTAAAGAGACAAATGGTCGAAAGTAATGGCTAGGGAAATGATCTCTGCAGTTGGACTATGGGATATTTCTACACTTACATGACTGATATACACAGCCCCCTAACTCCAATTAAATCCAACTTTGGTGCGGGGACTTTTATTAAGGTGAAGACCATGGGGGTTGCATCGATGGGCAACTCCGACGTCTGCTGAGTGACTGAGCTGCCATACCGCACAGTAGGGCGGAACAACTTTCTGCTCATGGCTGCAGGAGTTCGCAGGTAACGTCACAGAAGTGCTGTGCTCCCGTGCCCACTGACTGCCTCTTTGGACACTGGCAGCGGAAAGAACAGATTCAGAGACGATGAAAGCACCACGGAGGTAGACGAAGGGCTAGAAGCGGTTCTGCTCCCTCACATTAGACTTAAAAGGTAGCACAGCTTTCGAGTTACATCTGTGCCTCTGGCAACCTCCAGCCCTGCGTTTTGAGGGCACGACACTATCTAGAACAAAAAAACACTTAATCTAGAAGAAAATTTTACGGCACACAAGTGTCCACCCCAAAATAAAAGGACTTTTGCTCTTCACTCGTCATACAACAGCAGCGCGGCCGCCTCGGCGCCGCCAGACAGAGCCCGTGCTAGCCAGACAGAGCCCCAACGGCCGAATTTCGGGTGCAAACCCCCGCATTTTAGGACCAGAGGGCGGCTGGGGGAGCTCCCTGGACCCGCCGACCGCCTGAGGGGAGCGAGGCCGTGCGCAAAACGCCAACGGCTCCCGCTCGCCCCAACGGCCGCCTGCGCCCTGACGCCTTGTTTACGTCCTCGGAGCCCCCTGCCGCCCGCTCGGCCCGCCTACTCCCCGCCCTCCGGCCAATCAGCGCCAGCCGCCGGGAGGGGGCGGGAGCGTTTTAAAAAGGAGCCGGGGAAGGGGGACGGCGACGTCAGCCGCTCGCTCTCGCCGCGCGGCGCTGATTGGGCGGAGGGTCTGCCAATCTTATCCGACCTCCCCGCCCCTCGCACCGCCTTGCGTGTTACTCGCGCCGCCGACTCCACGCAGCGCCTCGCCCCCGCCCTCCCGGCGCTGTGTGTGTGAGGCGCGGATTGGCTACCGCCCCGCCACTCAGCACCCCTTCACCCAATCAGCGCCGGCTTCTCCAGCACAAGAAACACCCCCTCGGGCCTTCAGCCTCCCCCTCCCCTCCTCAAATCCCTCCCCCTCTCTCTGATTGGTCCGCCGGCGTCAGACCTCCGCTCCCTATTGGCCGCCCACCGCGCCACTCTGAGCGGGGGAGCTCCCCCCTCCCTCCGGCGGCGGGGGGAGGGTCACGTGATGTTTTCGCCGTGCCGCCGCCGCGGCTGCCCGGGGGAGCGCGAGGAGCCGGGCGCGGCGGGGGGACGGGGCCGGAGCCACGGACCTCGGCGGCCGGACCGACGGAGCCAACGGCCGCGCCGACGGCCCCAGCGGCCGCCCGCCTCCCCTGGCGTCCCCTCCCCTCTATGCGCCACCCGCCGCCGGGGGGCTCCTCTCCCGGTGAGGCCGGCTTGCCGCCGCCCGGCCCCGTTGCGCCGCCCGGCCGGCAGCTAAAATGGCGAGCGGCGTGAACGGCGCCGCCGGTGCCGAGGGGGAGCCGGCCGAGGGCGGCCGCTGCCCGTCGCCACAGCCCCACCACCTGCTGCTGCTGCTCCGCCGCTCGCCCAGCGCCTCCCTCTGCGGGCCCCCCGAGGCTGCCGGCGGCAGCGGGGCCGCCCGGGGCGGGCAGCCCCCCGGGAGCGCGGCCCGCGGGGGGGAGGACGTGAGGAAGTGCGGCTACCTGAGGAAGCAGAAGCACGGGCACAAGCGGTACTTCGTGCTGCGGGCCGAGAGCCGCCTGGCCCCGGCGCGGCTGGAGTACTACGACAGCGAGAAGAAGTTCAAGAGCAGCCTGCGGGCCGCCGGCGGGGCGGCGGGGCTGTGCTGCCCCCCGCCCAAAAGGGTCATCCCCCTCTACCAGTGCTTCACCGTCAGCCGGCGGGCGGACGCCAAGCACAAGCACATCATCGCCTTGTACACCAAGGACGAGTATTTCGCCATGCTGGCGGAGAACGAGGCTGAGCAGGAGGCCTGGTACCAGGCGATCAGCGAGCTGATGAGCCAGAGCAAGAGGGGGTTTCTGGAGCAGGAGGAGCAGGCGGATCAGCAGGTGGATGAGGATGACGAGCACTACGGGGCAGCCCTGAGGCCCGGCACCGTCTTCAAGGAGGTGTGGCAGGTCAACGTGAAACCCAAAGGACTGGGCCAAACAAAAAACCTGACTGGGGTGTACAGGTTGTGCCTCTCCAGCAAGGCCATCCACCTCGTCAAGCTGAACTCGGAGGTGCCCTCCGTCCACTTGCAGCTGATGAACATCCGCCGATGCGGGCACTCGGAGAACTTCTTTTTCATTGAAGTGGGCAGGTCTGCTTCCATCGGGCCTGGAGAGCTCTGGATGCAAGTGGATGATTCGGTGGTTGCCCAGAACATGCACGAGACTTTTTTGGAGACCATGAAAGCGTTAAAGGCCTTTGCGGAGTTCCGGCCCCGAAGCAAAAGCCAGTCTTCTGGTGGCGGTGGCGGCACCAACCCCATCTCCTTCATCACCACTAGGAGGCACCTGGGCAACCTGCCCCCCAGCCAGACAGGCTTGCAGAGAAGATCTAGAACTGAGAGCGTTGTCGGAGGCACTCCTCCGACCACCAAAAGCAGCAACTCCTATCGCTTCAGAACATCCAGCGAAGGAGAAGGCACCATGGCCAGGCCTTTTAGGTCAGTGACGGGGAGCCTCATCCACCTGAATACTGCAAGGATGAACTTGGGCCGGCAAGAAGGGAGCGGAAGGTACGTTAGAGCTGCGTTCAGCTCGTCATATCACACCCGGTCTGCATCACTGCCCGTGTCTCATTTTCCTTCCACTACCAGTCCCATCAGTGTTTCTTCCAGTAGTGGCCATGGCTCTGCTTCAGACATGTTGACCAGGCCTTCTAGCTCCTCTGTCTGTGGTTCCCCAAGCGATGGGGGGTTTATCTCTTCTGATGAGTACGGCTCCAGCCCTGGAGATTTCAGGTACTTTCGGGTCAGGAGTAATACACCAGATTCCCTGGGAAACACGCCACCTATCAGAGAGGAGAATTGTCTGAGTGAGTACATGTCCATGAGTAAGCAGCAAGCAGACGATAGCTCGAGAGATGATTATATGGAGGCTGAAAAGTGTTTCAGGAAAAGAACTTACTCTCTAACTAAACCAACTTCTGTAGGAGTGCAGCAGAAAATGACACAAACGACGGCTTCGTTAGATGAAGACTCTGTGGGAAATCACGGGCGATTGCTGTACTCTGAAACACCAAAACTGAAAGGTAACCATGAATTGGAATACAATGACAGTAATCTTGACTCTGTATGCAACCAAAGCAGGAGTAAAGCTAGAGACGATGGGTACATGCCAATGATGCCAGGAGTTGCATCTTCTCTGTCAAGTAGCAGTGATTATCTGCCAATGACTCCTAAAAGTATGTCTGTTCCGAAACAGATAAACAATTCATGGTCACCATCTCAGGTTGACTCCAGAGGATATATGATGATGTTTCCAAAGGCGAGCTCTTCACCTGTACGAAGTCCTTTAACTGGATTTATTTCTAAAGGAAGTAATGAGAAGATTGTAAACAATGAGTATATGGATATGTCTCCCGGTAATTCAGCTCCAAAGCACCCTGGTGATTCAAATTACATTCATAACAATTCTGTTTCCAAAGGTTTCAGTTCGTATTTTTCTTTGCCCCGAAGTTTTAAGGCGTTATCAGGACAAAATGGTGACCACAGCGAATATGTTCCAATGTCTTCACCTGGAAAACTCCTGTATGGTGGACCAGAAAACGTAAAAAGCATCAACAGCGAAGCCCTGTCTAACGGCATCTCGAAGTCGCCAGTGGTGAAAGGTTCAGATGAAGGACTTGTGCAGAACAGGGCTACGAGGCCAACGAGGCTCCCGCTCGGTACAAGGGGAAGTAATACTATCCCGAGAATGTATGATCGTACTGTTCCACCTGAGCCAGCAAGTCCTGGTGAATACATAAATATCGATTTTAATGAAAAGGCAAGTAATACACCGTATTCCTTATCTGCAGAGGGATCACCGTCATCTCTGGGCTCGAGTAGTGACCACAGACAGTCCCCGCTCTCTGATTATATGAGCGTTGACTTGGATGTACAGTCGCCAAAAGTAGCGAAAGAACTTTCCAACTCTTTAACAGATATTTCAATTTATGCAAGTTCCAGTATTCCTAGAAACCAACCAAATCCTGACTATGCTAGGCTCTCCTTTGGTACCGCGTGTGTTAGCGCTGCAAGTAACAGGACTGACGATTACACGGAGATGGCATTCAACATGGCAGCGACACCACCACGGCCGTTTGCCTCTGAATCTGACGACGGAGTAAAGATTGATAGTCCTTCTTCCATAGTTAACAGACTGTGCATTGTCGATCGATACGCTGGTAGCAGTAGCTTCTCTGTTCCTAGTGCCGATCCTCCCATGGGACCGAAGGTGATCCGAGCCGATCCCCAAGGCAGGAGGAGACACAGTTCTGAAACATTCTCTTCTGCTGGGACTGTGACGACTTCCTCCTCTTTCTTTACTGATAGTAGCAAAAGACACAGCTCTGCCTCATTTGACAATGTTTGGTTAAAACCAGATGAAAACATTTCTGATGGTCAGGAAAGCAAAATGTCCAGGGATACCTCAACTGGATTTCAGAATGGCTTAAACTACATAGCTCTGAATTTACGCGATGATCCTATAAGCTGTGAGGCAAGTACTGCAACGCCAACTTGCCATCTCCAAAATGGTACTTCGAGTTTGGACAGTGGAGCTTACGTAAGCATAGATTTCACCAGGTCCGATGGTCTGAAGTGTAACGCTGCGCGAAAAGGTTTGTAACTTTAAAAGCACTTTCCTTTCATGCTTTCTTAACTATAGGACTTAGATTGTTTACTTAATACTGAAATATGGTCTTCAAAATAGGGTAAATGTTTCTATAATCTTCTGTATTGTAGTACAAGTGGTAGTAGTGCAGTCACCTAAACATTGAATGAACACAAAAAAAGGACGTGGTCCTTGGCCTAAAGGGTGATGGAACTCTCCTGGGAGGTGTTATCAAACTGTCATCTGCCCAGACTTTTTGTGAAAGAATTTTCATAGTATAAACACTAATCATATTTTGTATTGTGAATTCTTGTCCTGAGGTTATGATAGCTTTTTTTCTTTCACCACCTCCTTTTCCTCTTCTTTCCTTCTGATAACTTTCCTTCTTATAACTAGATGACTCCTCAGCTGGTTTGAGATTGAAATTTTGTAATTGGTGTTGTGGATAGGGAGCTGAGAACTGCTAAACGGAGTTCAGAAATCAGAAGTTGGGGATTAGATCTGTTTATGTCAATAAATGTGGGTGAAATGCGTACTTCAGGGCTTTCTATGTGCAAACCTGCCTGCATTTAATTGAATCTTAGGTAAACAACTCACATTTCTTTTTCCCTTGAAGGTTTGTTACGCTGCTTTTGAGTTCTGGTCCCCTAAGTATCCTTGTAACCTCAGGAGAAGCCATCTGCTGATGGCTGGGAGGGTGGTGAGGGGCTCTTGCAGCCTGTACCCTCGAGTTCGCTGCCTTTTTGCAGTGTCCGGGGGCTTAGCCAAGCTGTAATGCTTCTGCTGTGCAGTGATCTGCCTTATGAGGAGTGCCTGTCGTAGAGGAAGAGCAGGCTCAGAGGGGTGTATTTTATGTCTGAAGCTTTGGAGAGCAGGCTGCTAGCTTTCAGAGCTTGACCAAGCTTAAGGTAAAGTAGTTAGAGGTATGCCTAAAAAGTTAGGGTGTTGGGGATGGGCAGGAAGAATAGGGACGCTCCTATTCATGGCTTAAGCTTTTTGCTCTCATAGTGAGAGCAAAAGATAATTAGCTGTTGGGGGTGTTGTGTATGTCCCCTGCCTAACCAGCAGTGTTTATGCAAGTGCTGGCTGCATTGCACTGTAACGTTTTCTTTGGAAGCATAATCCATATTTTGGTATTAGTGGCCCACTCAGCTCCTTACAGTAATTCACCTACCCAGCCAGAAAACTCTGTTTGTTGGAAATGTTTTCCTCTCTGCAAATGTGTGTGTAGTCAATAATTGATGACTACTAAGAGGAAATATTTAATCGTTGTTGGACGTTGATATTTGTCTACTTCTCTGTCAATAGAGAAAGCAGTAAAGGGGCAAGCTGTTCCTGCCTTTTATATTTTTAATTACAGTTCTAAACACTGAAATGATAGCTTTTTTTTTTTTCCTAGTCTCACTTTAAAACTGTCTAAAGGCAGAAGGTAGTGTAGGAGCTTAAAATTGTGTAGCCTTTAATAGGGGAAGGTGTAAGCCTGACTCAGCTAGCATGCCATTCAAAGTCTGGCAGCAGTGCTTGGGGCTGCTCAGAAATGTGTGGTTTGCCTCAGTGGTTTTTTTTCCCTGCTTTGTTTTGTTGGTTGGAATCAAATTTAGAAGACGTTGAAAGTTGCCAGTCCAAGAAGTGCTTTCTTCCAAAGTTAGTCTTTCAGCACTTCAAAGATTTGTCCGCTAAGTCCAAGGCACACTGATTGCCATGGTGGATTTCTTTTTTAGAAGAAGCACCCCCAAAGACAGCAGAATTCTTACTTGACCTTATTCCCCTCATATGACTGTTAAACTTGTAAAATTTCTTAAAAGTGGGGGAACACCAAACAGGTGATTTCCTTTTGGCTGTATTGTAAATACTGTGTTTAAAAACATTTTTCCAGAGACTGTTCAGGAATTGTAGTTACGTTAAATGATTTGCTTACTGCAGCTACAGCAAAATATCCACAGGCCTGTGCTTGGGGCTTTTTCCTTGTCTATTACAAGGTCCGGAGGGGAAGGAGACTTGCTGCTGGTGTGTTTTGCTGTCAGTCTGTTTTCTGGGAATGACATGCATTAAAATGAAGTGAGAGAAGCTGCGTATAAAAACATGGACGCTGGCAGGAAATAAAGCATGAGAATAGTAAGAGCTTAGGTTGGTGGCTTCCCTCTAGTCCTAAAAAGAAGAAACAAAACTACTTCAAAACAAGGTCTATCAGTTTTTAACAAAGACAGCATCCAGTATTCATGGTGCATAGGAGGAGGGCAGATGGGGTGTGGACACTGTTCATTTCTAGGTGCCTCACAGAGGGGCGGATAGATTTAGGAGTAGTCCAGGCTAAAAGCAGCTTGCCAAATGTAAATACAGTGGTGTAAATTGGTGGTGTGTATCTTTTTCTTTAGCAATGACTTGAAGTTACTGATCATAAAAATACTGGTTTTCGTTCTCACATTAAATCAGGTTTCTGTGCTATAGCAAGCATAATTGTAGAAGTGTACTCCTTAAACAGCTTATCAGTTTCTAATGCAGTGAAGCTTTTATTCAATACTTAAGAGAATGTGTAATCCAGAAAAAAAACTTTCAAATTCCATCTTGAATAGTGGAAATAAATTTCCATTCTTAAACCTCTTATGTCCTGAAGAGGTGCAGTGTGTTCCTATGTGTAATTAATATTTTTAATACTTTTGCAGACTTTTAGCAGAAGTGCTGTCTTTATTCCTACATCCCAGCTCTTTTAATCTTAGCCTGGAAAATCGTCTGTGTGGTCAAATACGTTCTTAAGGAAAATATTTAGCAGATGCATTTACCCTTTACTTCCTAGGAAGGAGCTATCCCGTATTTTTTAAATTCTGTTGGGTAAAGAACTTTAATCTCTTCTCCCTAAACTGCACTTACACTCAAAGGAGAACACTTCCCAACATCTGATCATTCGCTTTTCTGCTTTGTTTTTGTTTGCTTAAATGGTATATTGTGTGCAGTGACTCAACTGCATTCTCCTAACTGCTGAGTGAAATGGAGAGAGATTTCCAATGCATCATTGCCCCTCATTGTAATTCCCAAACTACTTCTGGTTCAGGTTCACTGATGTGAATCTAACTTTTTTTTCCCTTCTCCATTCATGAAATGGCTGGAGGAGAAGGAGAGCACTGACTTAACATGATAAGTAAATAGATCTGGCTGGCTGTTAACTTTTATTTAGGGTTTAGGCAAAATTGAGGTCAGGTTTTACGATGAAAAAGACGCTAAAGGGAAAATAAGGTTGTGATCCTTAATGCCTGAAGTTTAAGGAGGTCATTAGCAAAACAGTTTCATCATGAAATTGTTACACAATATTGAAGCAAGCGGTTTGCAGTTTTGATTACATGAATCTGAGTCATGAAATCTTGTGCTAGGAGTACAGAACACAAAAGCTACTTCAGACAGGGCTTAGCTAATGTACACCTTGTTATTGGACCTCGTAGAAACTGCGGATGATAATGAGAACAGGGTGGTAATAAACTGCATAATGGGTCATGTATAATAAAATTTTCTACAGACATAATTAGAAATACTAAACCTACAAAGATATCCTGGACTACAAAAAACAAAACAGACTGTTCAGAGTAAATGTAATGTTCAGCTTCATAGCTACCTGCCTGTTTTACACCCACTCTTTAATCTTATCTCTACCTGATTTTCTAGTGGCATGTTAAGATACTATTTCAGAAGTTTGCTAAAGTGCAGGATTAGAATTTAAATGTTCCTCACCTTTTTAATCTACTCCTGTGTTAGACTTGTGTGAGATGTTGTGTGTTCTCCAGGGAGCTGAGAGGCAGGAAAACAAGTACAGCTGTAGAGCAAAACTTTGAGCCTAAGTTGTCCAGATCCTTTATGGGAGCTGGTGTGTTTGAAATGCAGAATCTTGAATATGGTAAACAATATGCACTTTGAGAAATTCAGCAGCTGGAGGTTTTAGCTCTTACTAATATAGTAAATTACAGTTTGCAGGATACCAGACAAATAACTGCCCCTTTCGGATTTCAGACCAGTGGTTTTTGAAAGTTTGCTTCAAACTGAGGCTCATTTGTATCGGAGGAATACTTAGGGCAGGGACCCATTTAAAAATAACTTGAAGAACCCTTCTGAAATAATCTGAACGCAGCCATGTAGCCTGAATCTTGTAAGTGACGGAGGGATAATAATTCTTGAAAGGAAAAGAAAAAATCTTGCTGTAACAGATGCCACTTTAACAGTCTTGAGTGACTTACTGCTATGCTTAAAAATACCCAGGGTAACTTTTTCAAGTAGGATACGAGCTACTGAAGGCAGAACAGATTTTTGTCTTGTGGTGTGGGAGTGAGTTAATTATGACATATTTGACCAAGAATCAGCTAGGTTTTACTGGTGCTTGGGTGAGAAAATCTGAGTTGAGAATGTTCCCCTGCTGCTGAGAGAGAGTACTGGTAGTGAGTGTTGAAATGCTTTTGGAAAATCAGCTCTCCAGATTTTACATCCATAGTTGCAGCTAATGGTCACGTGTCTTTTTTTTTGAAAGTCTAAAAATTTCTGCGTGTAGCTGTCTCGTAGGTTAAAGCACCGCTGCAAGACACTGGGATTTCCAGGAGAAACCAGTACTGGTTCAAATGGCTTTTTTTTTCCCCTTCAGTCTTTCAGTGAAATCTTGAATGTGTCATTGCCTTTTCAGTTTTGTTTCCACAACTTCATGCTGTCCCCTCCCGTAATGTCCCAGGGCCCCTTGCTAGCAGTAGGTACAGCTCGGTGGGGTTTAGGCTCTGCGTATGTTCTTTTTTATTAAAGGATATTTAATAAGTTTTCTTCGTTTTGATTGCTGGGAAGGGAGGGTTTATGCCTTGAGGTTTTGGATGGTGCTGGGAGATCGTAGTGCTGTGTTGTGACTTGGTGTGTGCTGTGTGTGGGCACGGGGTGCTCCCAAACACCTGCTGAATGCTGTCCTGTGTGTAGTGCTAAGAAATTTGCTGTTTTTTTCTGATCCAAATCCTACAATTTTAAGTACTATTGTGATCACATGTGCCAGTCTTCAATCCAAAGGAAAGTGGAGTGATAAAACTGAAAGGCAGGAGGTGAGAGAGGAAAGCTTTCTGGAGCCCAGGGGTGTATTATTATTGCTGTTTTGTCCTAAAAATATAGTACTGTCTTATGAGTCATCCTCAAATGGTCAGTAACAACCTGGTTGGAGGTGAGTCCTATTGTCCACCCTGCAAGTTGCTCTTTGGCTTTTTTTGATGTTTAGCTTTTGCACGTTAGCAACAATCTGATGATGATGGTACACTGTTGTCTTACTGGCTAAAGCAGGGCCTTACAGGTTGAAGCAATTAATAGGGGAAAAGGAAAAAGTATGTTCTAGCTTTAATCAAGCCCTGCATCTCTGTAAAGGTCACTGAGCTTCGAGGTGGTAACAGGTTAGCTGAGAACCTTGATCAGTGGGGATTTGTGACATTCTTGAGGGCAGGGGGAAGACAAAAGTAAATTAGCCTGACTCATCAAAGGCATCGCAGAGGTGTTGCTCGACATCACAGGAATATCTTATCTAAAAGATCTTGAACATACAAGTGTTTGGATTTGTGGAGATTTTGCTTTGGGTGGAACATTAATTACCCCAGGAGCAGCAGTGTAATAGACTGCTGGGAAGAGTTTTCTGCCCCGGTTAAATCATGAACTGTATCTTGAGGGACAAAAGTTGATTAATTCCAAAGATTGTTTTCCTAGTAATTTTGCTATGTAGCTGGCTGCTAACAATCCAGCTTGCTTGCGCATGAGTATGCGTGTGCTGTGTGCCAGTCATTTGTGAGTTAAGTGTGAGGGCTAATCTTAATCTTCTGAGAAGAAAGGGCTTTTGAAAGAGATGGTTTATACTGAAATTAATATGGTTAAGATTTAGCTATAATTCCAAGGTGATGATACAATTTGATGTGACTCAGGAACATTCAGAACTTTTTAATTACTGCTGAAAGGTGAATGCTGCTTGTGTTCACTGTATCGTGTGCGTGTGATTATCATGAACTTAAAAATATCAAACTGGTAAACTTTGCTTCTAAATTTATTGAGGCACTAATGAATGATATCCTCCTTTCACAGGGAGTAGTGCGGTTCTGTTCCCGTGCTCGTGCTGAGCCAACACGCTTTATTGTTTATAGCTCTTGCTCAACAGCTGAATTTGCAGTATAACTTTCTTGGACACCGGATAGCCTGAGCCTGAAATGCTTTTGGGAACTGATGTTCCTTTACACACAGATACCTTGGGATACCCGGAGTTTGTAGAGCTCTTAATGACGTTATGCTTCGTTAAATAAGAACCTGCCGTATGCTAGAGCAAGAAGAGCTACCAACGTGCGCCGTGTGAGAACCCTATTTAATCCATTGACAAGTATTAGGATTTTTGTGGCACCTTGTTGTTGATTGAGCTAATGTGGCCCCAGTAAGGCAGTAAACAGTACAGAAAGGCTTCTGCTTAGGTCTGGGCACCTGTGGTTTCGTTGTGTGAGTAACCAGAGCGTATGGGGGCGGGTGGGCTGAAGGCATTCCTTCGCACAAGCTGGATGCTGGTAAAACACCCATCAGCACTGATGCAGGAACTGGCTTGAAGTACTGCAGCTCATCTTCAGCTTGTTTATAAGTAGTCTAAACAAATAAGGGTTAGGGGGCCAGAAAGATACTTTGCTCCATACTTACGGATTTGTTTTAGGTCGGTTAGAAAAAAATTGCAAGCTGTTTGGGTTTTCAACAGCAGGATTCACTGTTGAGTTTGGGCTTCCAGAGTATTTTTGTGTGAGAGACTTGAGGAGGTATTTGCCATCCGTATTTTACTCTGGTGTTTTTCTGGGTGGTGGTGGCATTTTTTTTGTTTGTTTTTAGAAACAGATGTTTTTAAGTTGCAGATTGTGGTGAGCAGGGTAGCAGTCAGAAATGCGTTTAAAAACTGAATAGGTTGGCTCTTGAGGTGGTTGGGGCTCTAGTAGGACAGAGGATCTGCTGATGAAAGCTTGTAGCTCCAGACGTGCCCCATACTCGTGCTTGTTGCAGAACCTGAGCGGGGAGGCAGGGCTGAGATCCCGCGCACTGCGCCACGGGTGTACACGTGGTAGTCCCTGTCCTCAAGAGCTTACAGTTCAGAAGATGAAACTGAAGAGATGGATGAAACTTAATGTGCTGGGGTGGAGGTGAGATAAAGATCAAGGCTGCTGCCATTGGCAGTGGAGATAAGAGTGAGCCTCGCAGAGATAAAAGGCTGCCTGCGAACGGTTGCGAGAGGAGGCTGGTAGAGGCGCTTGGAAGGGTACGCGCATGGCAGGGAGCGATGGAAGGTAGAGAGCTATAAATACAGCGGTTGTAATGGTTTAAGTGACTTGAAGAGGATGAGGTAAATGTCAGAACACTGGCCAGGATATTAATCTCGGTGAGAGGAATGTGGGCCAACACGAATCTCCGAGTCAGGAGCGTGTCCCGGTGTTTACTTCTCCCTTTCAGATGTGGAATGCATGTTGTTGTTTTCTTCTTGTCAGTTCGGTTTCCTGCAGCTGTGGGACTGACAGACATGGGACTGACAGACGTGGTGCCAGCAGGGATGCGGGAAGGTGCAGTGAAGCATGGGGTCACCCTAGGTAGTGTTGCTGCACGGTTGATGCGATGTGGACCTGCACCCCGTGTTGAGACTTGGCTCCAAAAGCGGCTGGGGTCATGAAGCTGCTCTGGCATTACTGTTGCCTTTTTTCACAAGCTTTCTGAGCGGCATCTCTGGGATCCAGATGGTCTTGTGGTGTTGGGGAGGAGGTGTAGTGGGGATTTGGGATTGGGAGGCAGTAGCGTGGCTTGCAGGGATATATGCACCTTCAGGATTTGTGTTGCAGAGCCCCTTGAAAGGAGGAGGTCTGGGTCAGCAGCTGATCGCCACTGTGGTGCTTTCAGCTGCTTGAGAACTGCCTGTGGAAGCCAGAGCGTAACACAACAGCTGTGGCAGGAGGAAATGACTTGAGTTTTGTGTTGGTAGATCAGGTTGAACAGACACTGGTGGTTGCGGGTGGGTCTGGTAGTGGTAGCAGCGAGGCCTGATTCACATGTCACTGCTGCGGGTGTAAGTGACTGAAGTACTAATGCTGGCAAGTTCCACGTGGTAAACACTAAGCAGGAGTTGCTTGCTTGGTTAAAACTCGTCTGTGTGTAGGCACTGTTTAATTCTGACCTTGGAGAGCCCCTGAGCTGCTCCTGGAAGCTGAAGGCCCTATCCTTGGTTGTTGTGCATGTGCTGGGAGTGAGAAGTTTACTTCGTGCACAGTCTTCTTTCTCCACAGCATAAACCAGGGTTTGGGGTATTGAACGCATCCTCAGTGATGTGATGATTTCAAAATGGAAGAAAGCATTGTGTGCCACTGCTCCGTGTGGGAGCACGTAGTGCCTGATAGCAAGATTTCTGTGCAGGCACCCGTGGGCTAAAAGTATGGCTGAGGATGGTGTCTTTACGTGGTGTGTGGCCACGTAGCAAGCTTCTGCCTCTGATGGTCATTTACGATAATAGAGGAGAAAGAAGAGAAAGTGCTGAGTGCTTTCAAGTGTCAGTGACTAAAGGGGTTGGGAAGAGCTAAGGATGAACTGGCAGATGCGATGCGTTCCATAGAAAAGTATCACAGAAGGTGAGTTGGAAGGCGGGGAGCTGGTTATTTAGTCACGGGTGACAGTCCTTTATCTCTCAGGTGTGTTCATCAGAATAGTTTTGCTCGCTCAAACCAAAGACCTGTGCCTGCAAGCAGACGCCACCCCGCAGAGGAAGAACAGGGCAGGCTGACAGAACACCTCCCCACAAGCATACTTCCAGCCTCTGATTCTTCAGCTTGGGGGATTTCCTGAGCCTGATGCAGTTTGTCTGTTTTATAATCCTTTATGGATCTTTAATCCAAGTACTTTTCCAACCTCTTTGATCCTGTGTAACGCCTTGTAGTGACAGCAGCCTTTGGTCAGAGGCAGTGCATGCTGCACACAGACGTCTTAGTGTCTATTTTGGACCCAGCTTTGTTTGACAGCCCCTTGTTTGTGTATTGGAAGAGATAATGAACCCTATCTTTTCTCTCCATGACACTTAGGATGTCATATCCTCCTGTGCCATACCCTTAGCCTGCATGCTGTCAGAGGCTTCCTGCAGTTCCTTCACGCAGCAGGGACGTACAGTATATCTGTATTTTTTAATTTCCTGATACATCCCAGTACCTCTGTGCAGGCTCTTACTTGGCAGTTCCTCACAGGGAAGCTGTTGCACACCTTTCATGAGTTTTTCTGCACTACTCTTGACTCTTCTAGTTATTCCAGCTCCTTTCTGAATGAGGGAATTGGAACCGCACGTGCTGCTCAGTGCCCGTATTTGACGTGGTTGTTTGCTTTTCCTATTTGTTTCCCAACAGTTCTTAACATCTGCCTTGCAGAAGGAGCACGGGCAGGAAATGTATTCCTCTCTGTTGACATTTACAGACTCCTAACCTTTGTCACGAGAGCAGAGTGAACTGTAGCAGGTCGTGTTGCCGTAAGCTGCACAAACAAGGGTTTTTGGGGCTAAAATTTAGCTACGTTTTGTGCAATTTAGGAGGTCAGTCAAAGTACCTTGACACACGTGCTGTTAAAGTGTTTTTGAGAAAGCAGGACTTTTTCATTCTTCTGCAACATGAAAATCTGAAATTGAGAACTTGTGTGTCTTTAAGTGGAGAGGAGTTAATTCTTAGCATCGTCTTACTACGTTGAAACAGAAATTTAGTTTTCAGAAAAACGAAAAAACAACTTATCAAGCTGTTGAGAGCAATTTGAGTTGGTGTTCAGGCCCTGCCAAAACTGCATGCAAGTTTCCTAATTCTAGGAATAGGATTGGTAAAGGAGATGAAGCTAGGGACTGTGCATAATGCCTTCCTAGAAACTCCACTACTGTTTATTAAAACAGAAAAAGAAGCCGCTGTTGCAAAAGATAAGGCGTTTCTGCGAAATAAATAAAAATGATCTTAAAGCATGGGAGAGGTTTTTTTAGCTCGTGAAGTTGCTGAGCAGTAAGGATACTGGAACCATGTTTTGAGTGAATTATTGTACATGCAGTATTTGTAGGAGTAACTTTGTCTTGTAAATTTTAGAAATACATCTTAAGGAGGAAGAGGAACGTAATTTACTCGTATGTGTTGTTACCAGTCAGTTCAAATAGTTTATGTAATGACAAGTGGATCATGTAATAGTTGCTTTTTGTTTTTTAAAACAAGTTTTTGCTTTTTTTTTTTGCCTGTGGAAAGGTCAGTCAAATCATAGGTACAAAATATATTCATTAGTTTAAGTCGAACATGATTGCTTTGTTGTTGAATGAAGAAAGTATGCAAAATATGTGCTTAATGGTAAGCATGTAGTTTAACATACTTCCCAAATAAGGATGTTTTTCTGTGTCAGGGCCTTGATTGGGTTACCTACGTAGAGTAACTGCGTACACAGTGGCTCCAGTAAATGTCGGGCTTTCTGCTACGTGTTTGTAGAGTCGGTGTCCGAGCGTGCAAATTAAGCAGAAATTCCTTTCACAAATAACACCTCTTTGCCTCTAGCAAGGTCTAAAGCTATGCCATTAAAATCAGTCTCAAATAAGAAAATGGTATAGGATAGTAACTGTGTATTTGGTAAGATCTGGGGGAAAAAAAAAAATAATTCTTACTGATTTGTGAAGAATGTGTTTGAGCAAATTGCCTCCCCCTGCCAGGCCTGCGTGCTCTGAGGAAGGCTTGAAATGCAATCCATCACAGTCCTGCCCTGTCCTGGTAGCACAAACAACGTGCTGGGGTTTGGTGGGCTACTGAACAACAGCAGTATGGTGTGGCCACGTGTGCAGGAAGAGCCGGGGCTGTTCTGATGCTTTTGATCTGTGCGAGTCCAGTTAACTCTGGTTTCCCCCCAACCTGAAGTTCAGGAAATGGAGAACTTCAGTGGTGCTCTCCAGAAGGCATTAAATTGCCTTAGTCTTTGACATGGAGATTTTAAGTATTTAATTATCTTAAATTAATATCTTCTGTAAGCAAAGCTTTTATCCTTTTAGGAATCAGTTGCAAAATTATGTCAGTAAAAGCCTTTCCTGTAAAAACACACTATTTAGGATGGATTTCTTTGAGAGAAATAGGAGATGTCTGCTCTGTTCTTAAAACCTCTTGGTTTGTTTTAAAGTGGCCTGACTTGTACGACCTTAATAATTCAGATGCAGGAAATGAAGTGTAAATTGGATATACTCTCGTCTGATACATTTTCAAATGGAACACGCGGGGTTTGCAGGCTAAATAATTAAGATTGATCTAAACCTTTGCCCCTAATTTTTATAAAACTATAGATTTTTTTCATAGAAAACTTGCAGAGCTCTTTCTCTGTGCCTTTCTTAATTTTAAGCTAAATGCTTTTCTGAGCAACAGCCTGCTGCCATCCCAATTTACATATTTGCCCTCTTAGTTTCTTTTCTGTCCTTTGGATCCTTTTCTTCTGATTATTTACTCCCTGGGAAGATGACAGCTGTGTGTAGTTTTATAATCCGATCTCATCTTAAACCGGTGAATTTAAATAGACTTGTGTAACGAGGAGAATGTTGGCTTAGTTATCTAAACTCTGCTTATATATTTTGAGAGGTGATCTGTGAAAATTTTTGGATGCTTTCTGCATTCGTTTTCCATACTAAATGCTCGTAGGAAGTTGAATTTTAATTCTTGAAATTCTGAGTCAATTTTGAATAAAGGATGGAGCTTTTGTATAGAAACTCTTCATAAAGCTGAAGTTTGAATAAACAGAAGAGTCTGGTGTATGGGGCTACAAAAACTACTTCAAATACTATATTTCTAAGCAGTATTTAAAAATACAGGGTTTTGTTTTGAGTTCATTTTTTTCCTTACTTGTTGCCATGATCAGTTATCAGATCTTTTTTTCCCCTCAAGGTACACTGAGTAGATTTTCCTGGAAAAGCTTATGAAAGTCCAGGAACAGGGACGTGTTTACACTGATGATTCTGCAAGTGCAAGTTTTCTTCAGAGTTGTCATGTCTGAGCTGGGCGCTGAGTTTTATTTGGTGGCATACATGTTTCGGGCTGGCTGGGCTACTCAGTGAGCATTATTCCTCTTTTCCTAGCTAGTTCACATCTAGGGTTTACTTTCCTTTTAGAAGAGTTGCTTCATTTACCGTTCAGTGTTGAGTCAAATACATTCATACGATATCTGTAATGAAATGCTAATAATCTGTTTCTTACTGTTGATCAGCAAGTCTCATGTTTGTACTACAAACATAGCAAATTGTCGGCTGATGAATCGTATATTAGGGAGGCTGAAATAAGATATATGACTTTCCAGAAGCTGTGCTGTTTTCCTCAAGCACTTCATGGCCTCCGTTAGTTTACCTTCATTGACTGGTAGAAGAAAATCAGGTGTCGGGGAGAAGGATCCCTGGGGAGTGCCCAAGCACTCCTGTAGCCTTGCTAAATAAACCCATGTCTTTTCCTAAGCATTTTCTAGTGAGGAACCACAGAGGTGGCTCTGGCTATCAGCAGCACAACAGACATCAGCCTTGTTCTCATTAACACAAAACCCATTTTACAGCTCTTTGATTAACTTCTCTTGTGTACGTGCACGTGCGGTGCTCTGCGCAGCTCGAGGTGCCTTCATATGAACAAAGCCAGCGCTTGGTGGTCCCATCGGCGATGGTAGCATGAGGGGATCGCTGCAGATCGTCCTGGGAGGATGCCGCCAGGGGAACAGCATCAGCTGGAGTTCGTACAGCTTCATGGGTTGGAAGTGGATGTTGGCTTTGTGGCTGCGACTGCAGAAATAGCCCCTGGCTCTGCAGGGCTGGCCCCTTGGCCTCGGGTTCCAGGGAGGGATGTGTTGGCGCCCTGGGGTGGCGGTGGGTGACTGGTGGCCCTCTCTGGCGCTGGGGAGGAATGGCTCCAGACGTGCTGCAGGGACTTGGTGGAGGGAACCTTGCAAGACCTCAGTCGCTGCCCCGCCTTGGATTTCAGGTGGGATTTTTTGGTGTGGTCAGGTCTCAGGAGTTCTTTTGCTACCTATACATATATCAATTTCAATCTATATCTGCAAATAAATGCTTGATGCTTTTATCCACCCCCCCTCCAAAAGGGGGGATGAGTCAGGCATCAGCCAGCTGTTCTGCTCCAACTGCAATACTGAAATTTCAGCTTGTAAAAAGAAGTGGTACCAAGCCACAGCTCCAGGTCTAAAACACTCCAGGCTTTATAAAGCTATTGTCAGCTTGTAGGTAATGTTTATGTGAGACTCCCTTCTGTTTGTTCGCAGGTGCCACAATTTTGTTTTAGCTTAAAAATGAAGAGGAACCATGAAAAGTGTGGTTTATAATCACAGGGAGAAGGGGAACAAATTAATGAGACCTTGTTTAACACACAGCATAGAGTTCAGAGAAGTTCTGAAGCCACTTTACGGTGGTGTAAGACTGCACCTGAGCCAGGTAATCCAGGGAATTCAGAAGCTGTTACAAAGCTTATCTGAGGATACTTTGTTCTGGTTTCCTATAAATTAATCTGTGTCACTTGGGGCTGTGATGAGAGTTACCTCCGAATTAGTTATTGTGCTGCCTTCTGGTTTTTGCCAGGTTTGTTCAAAGAACCAAAGTTAGGAGTTAAGCAGGTTTTCTTGCTCTTAAGCTTCCCCCCGGCCCTGGCAAGCATCTTAAATGTAATTTGGCATGAGTTTATAAAAGTTTCCAAAAAGTTTTAGGTATAAACAGTGAGTTCTGCCATATGGGATTGTCCTGTTCAAACAACTGGTCCCTTGCTGTTCAGAATGTTTTGGGGATATGCGTGGAGAGATTAGAATAACTTGTCAAACAGCTTTCAGGTGTGCCTTGTGTGTTAGGCGTGGAGGAAAAATGCACTGACGAAAGCAGAGACGGTTTTTGAAGTTCCTTTCATGTAAGCTCATAGGTGCAAAGCAAGGAAGGGGTGGGGGGGATGTTGGTAGATATTAATTTTTACTGAAGGTAAGTTTAATGTAGAAGCTTCAACTGTTTTAATGGTTCCCTTGCATGCGTTGTTGAGGTGTGATTCATTGCAAGCTGTGGTGCATGTTTTCATCCTTTGGTCCTACAACAACAAAATATTTTTCTAAAGAGGAAAACTATTTCAAAAATAATAGCTTCACTTGGCTTTTGTAAAAACAAAGCCATCACTAACCACATCACACTTTGTGTGTAACAAGCAATAGCTTTTTGTAGTGATCTTATGATGTCTGAAATAATAGAAATGGAGATTTTTGGGTTGAGGGTGTATTTTTTTTGGCTGTATTTTCCTTGAATTATGAAAAGCAAGTTGCTTTATTTTGGAAATTGCTCTGCATTTGAAAAAACGAAGCTCAGCAACTCAAACCTTGGGGTGGGTGGTGCTGGGACAGAGCAGGGGGGCTCCCCCTGAAGTTGTGGTACCTCTGTGCCTCTGCAGTGCTTCCAGCCCTGGTGCCTTTCACGCCGTGCGGGGTCAGTCCCAGCAGTCGGTGCCTGAGCTGAGGGTGCCACAGCTACCCTGGCAGGGGCAACCCAGCCGAGCTTTTTGTTGTGTTTTCTTTCTTTTGAAGAGGTGGTGTTTTTAGCTGGACTGAAATCAGAACTTCTTTAACTTAGGGTGGAGTTTGTGTGTTTAACAAGTGCATACTTTATGTGATTGGATATGTAAGTAAACATACAGGTTTGCATTATAATACATAACACTTGCCTGTTCTTTAGTTGGTCACATTTTCATCAGCATATTCCTGGGGCAGAGGTAGTTGAGTGCTAAGCTTTCTTTAAAACAAGACTGAGCTCTGATTTCCTTGTGACCCCCCCCCAGGAAAGCACAGCCTGGATTAAGCTTAGAACCCCCTCTTTTGTTCCTGCAGGCCACGCTGCCCTCTCTGCGGGTAGCAGTGAAGCCTTCCCGTAGTGCAGTTCTTCTCACTGGCAGGGAGCTCTCCCTGAGTGTGGTTTGGGGAGGAGAAATTACGCTGTGCTTCTGTATTGGGTGCTTCCTGAAGACTTACTCTCTTATGCTAGCTGTTGTTTTTGCTCTGATAGCAAATTTGCCATTCCCTTCTCCCCTGTAATGCCAGGAGACAGATCCCTGCAGACATGTGCACCAGACCTTGAAGGGGAGGTAGAAAGATGTGAGTGAAGTGACCCACACCACTGCCTGGCAGAGGACAGTGCCTCAGTCTTGCCCAAGAGGACAGAAGCAGAAGGGTTTGCAAATGCTGCCTCTGCACTTCCAGGAGGGAGGAATTGTAATCTGGTACAGCAGTCGGAAGAGTAGAGATGTTGGTTGACACAGTAGCTGCAGACCATGTGCTTCGTGAGCATAAATGCAAAGTGGAAAAGACAGTGCTGGATACCTAAGTGGTCCAGGAGGAGGATGTACAGCTGAAGGAAGTGCTGTGCTTAGATAAGCAAAGAGTAAAATGAATAAAAATGATGGAAGAGGACAGTCTGTCAGGACTGGGAGTCTGTAACGCAGTGATTTGGCAGATAGTACCACTCCAGACTGAAAATTAGTGTTCCTAATTGCTCTGTTGGGAGTGGAGAGGGTCTGTAATGAGCTGAAATGTGACTTCCTGTATGTTCCTCAAGTTGTGTTCATACCACTTCAGAAAGTGTTTACCTTCCCCTTCATCGTTTTTTTTCCCATCTCAGGAGCCCATTGAGTCACTCTCACCTTGGCATATGCATGTTTAATTGCAGAGCTGGCGTTCTGCTTCGAGGTCATCCTCCCTCCTGCTTGCATTTCTGCCTTGTCACCCACCCGTATCTTCCTGTAACACAAGGTGATGATTTCCTCCCCATCTTACTGAGCGCTCTTGTATTTTATCTTTTCCAGTCAGTTTGAAGCCACTGGGTTTTGCTGACAGCAGTAAAGATGTCTCTGTACTATTGCTGTGTGCTTTTGTGTGGCAGATTGCCTTTTAGCGAGGAAAACTGCCCTCTGAGGTGTTTCTTATTATAACTAAATTAAGTTTTTTCCTGAAAAGTTGAGGACAGGGCATGCAGCTGTCGTGACTTGCCACTCCTTGTTTGGAGCTGGAGTTGCAGTGAATGTTTATGTTGCAGTTCTGTACCTGTTGTGAATGGGAGTGCTTGCCGCAGCCTTAATTATATCTGGGTGAACAGAGCTGCTCTGCATTCATGCTGTGTTGCGTGCTTAGTAATAGCCTCTGCTATGCGCGTAGCCCAGTGTGTTGAGAGCGTCGAGCTGTCAAATGAAATATTGATAGTGAAATCGGCGATGGCAAACTGCAAGCTTTGATCCTTCCCGTAGCGCGTGGGTTAGCAGCATGGCGCTGGCTGCAGTCCGAGGTCCTGTCCGGTGTCCACGTGTCAGCTCAGTGCTGTGCAGTGGTCCCCGGGCACCTGCTTCAGCCCTCAAGTTTCTTCCCCACCGTGCAGGGTGTCTGAGCGTGGCATCATCTGGTAGTGCCTCCTCCCCGGCGAGAAAACCCTGTTCTGTATTCAGCAGCTGTCACTTCTGCAATGGATGAGCTCCATGTATTCTCCTCACTAGAAAACATTTTTTTCCAATATAACTTGCACTTAAAATGTCACTGACTTTTTTTTTCCCCTTTCTAGACTGACTGCATTGCCATGGAAACCATTGTTGGAAGAGAAGACTTTTCTGCTGGTAACTCCAGAAACTGTGTGGTGCTTTTGGAAGCAAAGCTCAGCTCCAGCCGGCTACTTTCATTTCCACCAGCACGGACATGGACACACATCCTTTTAATTAGTTTTTCATAGACATCAGCTCTCTACAGTTGAATTAATTTGAATTGAGATTTTTCATAGCTGTGCTTTGGTGATGGAATTTGGTCTTTCCTGTCATATCTATTTGGGAGGCAGCATGAATGCTAATAGGAGATTCCTGTATGCCCCCTTCTTCCTCCTGCCTCTCCCATTAATTAGTTTTTATTTATATTCTGAGAAGTCAAAGCTGGTTTCCGATTGTCTGTTTAACATGGGTTTTGCTTCTCTGGTACATTAACAAGTGATTAGCTTAAAACATGTGTTGTTTAGAAATATTTTGGCAGTTCAGGCTATTTTTTTTCAGGTGGCTGGGCGGAAGGAGGGATGGAGAGGTGCACATGAGCTTGAGGGGAGAACCCGTGGGACTGAACTGGTCTGAAAAGGAGAGACCTCTTCTGCCTTTTTTTTTTTTTAATGTTTTGCTTTCATGGTACAAGAGGTATTTCTTGATCATAGGCTAGAGTATTTTAAATCAAGCGTCTGTCAGAGCTTAAACTGATTTTTTTTTTTTGCTCAGAATTTTGGTATGTACAAAGTAGGATTAATGGGCTGGTTGTCTTGTTGATTGTTTTTGTTCTTACCCTCAAGATACTTGTTTATAAATATGAATTGTGTAAAATGAGGTTTTTGTTCATGCATTCAAATGGAGAAGTGCAGAGTCATATCCAGTGTTTGTGACTTCTGCATTATATTTGTCAGCTGTAGCTTTTTAAAGAGAAACCACCCTAATTGATCTTACTTTCAACCAAAGTCCCATTTTAATTTGGGACTATTTTTGTTCTTTCTTCGTGGCATAATGGGAAGAAGTAAAATACTGGCTCATCAGTTGTCCTTATCCTGGTTAAAAAAGCGCGAACAGTGACGATTTGACATTTTTAAAATAAATTGCAGAAAAATCAGGGCTTAAGTGCTTTACTCTTGTACTGATTTTTTTTTTTTGTTGAAATGAGTTTAGGCTTTTTAACACTGCTACAAACTTAAAGAGCGTGACACTAGTTGTTGGTACATGCAATGTATAATAAAAGGCACTGACGATTGATAAAGGATTTAGAAGTGGTACACAAATCCTCATGCTGTACTGCACCACACAGCTGGTAATCCTCTACATTGTATATTGTACAACTGATTTGTTGGGCTGCCTCACCTCTAACATACAACCTTGAAAATACTAGTACAGTTTTGATTGTTCGGTGATGTGTACCCAAATCTATTTTGAGTAGTATTAAAATGTACATGTCACTAAAAACATGAAGACTTTTTTTTTGACACATGGTACCAATCAGTTTACACAGTGTCTAGTGACAGGAAAAGCTGTTGCTAGAGGATTTAAAAGCACAGACCTGTTTTTGATTCTGGAAGAGAAGTTCAAGTTGGTACAGTTCCTTGTTGCTGCTAAACATACACTAATTAAAAATATGACCACTTTTCTAGACCACGATACTGTCTCGCCATATAGCTTTCGTTTGGTCTCGTAAATTAATAATGCAATATGTAGACAGCTTTTTATAAAGCTTTACATCTTTTTTAGGAAATCAAAATTTGGATGAAGGTAGTTCTAAACCTTTAACGTGAAAGGAAAAGGTTGTTTTGAAGAAAATAATGATCTTACACACTTATTTCATATTAGATCCCTGAGGCTGCCATTGTACAATATACAGCACTGATTTAATAAATGCTGAATAAATAATTAAATGGGTAACCTCAAGTAGAGTGGTACAAATACTAACAGGTACGGCATAATAAATATGCAATCTTTTTGAATCTCTTAGTTTACAGCAACTAATTTATTCAGTATTGTGCTGGAAGAACATTTTCAGAATATGTAAAACATATCACTATATATACTTCCTTCCAGCTACCCGTTTATGCTGCTGTATAGTACAAAAATACCAATGATGGAACAATGTTTGTCCTGTAAATTTAATTTGATATTGGACAGTTATTGTCTGTACAAACTAAAACATATATGGTTGAAACTGTTCATTATATTTGCTATTTCTGCTTCACAGATCTGTTTTAAAGTTGAGCTGATTGATCTGGCTTTGTCTTCCATTGTAAATATTGTTATGTTGTTTTCTTTGTAAAACACATCGCGTTTGCGGTTTTGGGAGACTGGCTTGAAGCTCTGTATAGTGTTTATATTTATCTGACTTGGCTTTCCATAGAGCTACTTGCAGTAAATACGTGTTCATGTAGCTCTGTGTCTGGGTTTTATTTTTAAACAAACTTTTGTTTTATTCTGTCAAAAATGCATTTCCTGCTGCTGCTTTCTTTTTAGAGTGGTTTTGTCACCCTGCTTCCCTGAAGATTTGGAGAAGCTTTTAGCATATTTCAGGGGAGTGATTCTCAACCTTTCCAATTTTCTCTGCCACTTAGCGTAGAAGGTTACAGGCAGCAAAACACCCAGAAGTTTTCTTTGTCATAGATCTGTAGTGCTGGTAAGCAACTGAGTTGTTGACTGGGGGGTGGTGGAAATCAGTGCATGATAATTTCTGCTTTAAATGCAGAATATTATGTCAATTTTGGGTCCGTAGCTTTGTCTATGACTGGGTATGGAAGTTTTATTATCAGCATGTAGTAGTCTTGGGAGGAATTTTTAGCAGCAGAGTATCACATAGGTGGCTGCCTTTAGAGTTTACGGTAAAAGGAGACAAGTATGGCTTGCTGTTTTAAGTTTCGTAGCAGTGCTTTGGTTTGAGATGTGCTAAATATGGTCCCACTATGTAAAAACAAAACATATATAGATCTCGTAATTTCAGGTAGCGTACCCACTTGTACAAACAACTGAGTTTAAGCTGAAAAATATCTATAAAGTGTAATGCCTTTTCAGATTCTTCCTGATGTGAACGATATGTCAATTCGCTATAGAAAGAGTTTTTATCCATAGATGTGAGCGTATTTTATTTTCAGAAATGTGGGCAATTACTTCGAAATGCCTTGGATTATATTTTTTTCTTTAAAAATACCTAATTTCCTCCTTATTCTGTTATTCAGAATACTGCATTAAAACAACTCGGTAAAAGTCAAGTTTGCTGTAAGAATAGGGTTTTCTCCAACTAAACCAGCCCCCTTACTTAGGGCCTCATTTTATAGCATGTAGCCTGTATTGGGAAGAGAAGGAAAACAGTACTTCTCATACATGGCAGAAGCAGCCCTACCACCAGTAAACAAACAGTGAAAATTATCCAAACACTGTCAAGATTGTTGCAACAGTCTCACAATAACTGCTTTAAGAGACCTTTGACTGAAAGCCTCAGCAGACCTGAAATCAGCTAACTGCTCGAGTTTTTTTTTTTTTTTTTTTCTTGGCGGGGGGGTAGGGAGGGAAGGGGAAGGCTGAGGAGGGGAACACAGTTTTGCACTAATTTTTCAAACTCCTTTGGGCGAATCATTGACAGAATTCACAATTTCTGAAGCATGATGAAAGCCCTCAATTAAAACCAGAAGGCAGTACGACTTCCTATCTGAGTTTGAAGGCAGTGACTAAAATAGACATTCAAAGTCTTTGTTTTGAAATACATTGACCAATTCCAATGGACCTTGCATCTCCTCGAGCAATATGGTACTGGAAATAAGTATCTGGCAGTGAGAAATTACAGGAGAAGAAGGACCAATTCAGAGTTACCAGGTAATATGACTTATATTCTACTTTTCCCATCCCTGCATCCTCTTTTGACTCTAGCAGTAGTGTTCCTTCAAACATAAATTATTTTCTCCTCTAATTTTTCCATGAAGGGTCACAAAGGAACATCTCAGAGGAGGAGAGCAGGAGCCCTGAGCTTGCTGCATGTATCTGGGAGGTAGGAACTCTTTTTTCCTCCCTTTTTTAAGAAGAACACCCCAAACTCGGGCAGTTGTTTTGTTTCTTTGGTTTTCGTTCTGAGATACGGAGTTAATTTATCTTTAATTAAATTATTTTAATTGCCTTTGAAAGAAGAGTTGCAAGCTATAGAGACTGACTCTCAGGAAATTCTAGCTCAGTGGGCGCAGAAACGATTCATTGGCACTGTAGCAGCAGCTGCTGGGCTGTGCTCCATCCTTGAGCTATAGTGAGCACCTCTAGTACAGCCAGCAGTTTGTCTGCTTTAATAACCAGTTAATCTTGACCTTGTTGCCAGCTGGGGCTGTTCTTAGGCAGTGGTCACCAGTCTGCAGCACATGGGTTGAGTTAATAATTTTTCCTTCAAAAGCAAAGAATTCCAGATACTTATCCTATGTATTAAAATGTAGAACACTGCTACTACTCCCCTGAGCTAATTACTGCTCTTGCCTTTCATTAGCAAGTGTCCTGCTTTTTGTCACTAAACTGCCCTGAAAAGACTAAGTTATTGCTGTGTCTTGCACAATGCCCAGCTTGCACTTCTAGTGGAAGTAGCCACAGCAGCAGAAGTATTTCGTGTCCAGCAACATCGCTGGATTGTCTAAAGGATAACTTCTCTGGGAGGGAACTGTAAAAAAAAAAAAAAAAAATCAGCTAATGGTGTCCACAGCAGCATGCTCCTAAATCTTGCAAAACAGCTTTCCCTCGGTGCCCCTGTGATGGCACTTCTCTACAGTGCAGGCACCACACTGACTCAGGCAGTTAGCAAAACAGAACCTATGAAATACATGCTACAAAATAAATAATCTGGATAGAAAAGTGCATAGAAAATGCAAAAGATTAAATTTTGGAGCTTTGGCCTTTCTTACTTGCAAGATCAAAAAAAAATAACTCAGGTACTAAAGGTTCTAAAATTCTTCAGGTTCTAAAATTGCTTTCTAAAATAGGTACTTCCTCTGCCTTAGAGACAAGAAATCCGTAGCCATTGAGGGACTGACCTCTACAGTAGAGGACAAAAGAACCTGTATGGTTAAGAGCTTCTAAAGCACGAAGTTTGCATGCAGTAGTCTAGTTCAATGTATTTCAAATCATGCTGCAGTGCTCTGTGTGCCCACCTTAGTTTATAGATTGACTGGAGAATTCTTTCAGAAGCTTAAGTTCTGCATTATATATGAATTTGAGGTTGAAAGAAGCAGTTCCCTTTTAATCATGGCCTATAATAGAAATTATTAGAGTGCAGGAAGCTCCTGAATAGCCTGTCTTAAGCAGAATTTCATTCTTTACTACTCTAACAGTATAAATCCAAGTTATGCATAAGGTTAGTGGTTTTTAGGATTTGCACACTAGTATTCCTTCAGAAAGCTGCATTTTTAACTAATCAACCCTATTGCAACTGGCAGCAGACTGTCTTTAACGCCATTCTGCAAGAAGCTTTCAAAGAAGAACTGGTCAGTGAGAAAGGAGAGGTAGTGCACCCCCCTTCCAGCAAGCTTTAATATGTCATTGCTGATCCAGGCACTTCCAGGAACTCAGTCCTGTTTCTGCTCTAGCTTTCTCTGAAAGCTGCATGGTGCCCTCGAGTGGCTGAAGTGCATGTCTTTTCCCCCACAGAGCTTACTAAATGCAATCACGTTAACTTCCAGGTTCTTGCTTAACTAAACAGACTGGTTTTTACATACTTAGCAAAGAGAATAAAACCTTTAGTTAAAAACAAATCAAACTACAGGAAGAAAGCCTAACTATAGCTGTGTAAGTGGGGTTCTGATCCAGATCATGTTTAGGCTGAAGACTATAATGCTTTACATGGTCAAAACAATTACTTTTAAAATAATAAATCTGCAAACAGAAGGTTTTACCTGTAGTTTAATATTTATATACTGATGGATAGCACCTAGAGGCCCCAATCAACAGTTGAGGTCCCCTTCAATGTTGCATATAGACATGTCTCTGCCCCAAAGAGCTTACAGTCTAAGTAGTCCAGAAGTGGCAGAAAATAATAACCATGCTTTCTTTTGTAGAAGAGAAACTCAGATCTAACACAGGTCAAGTGATTTGCCTGTTCTAAGGCACAGACTGTGGTGGGAATTAAGCAAGCATTGTTTTAGTCTCTACTGCATGTCTCAGTTAAAAGATGCTCCTTCTGCTCTACGCTACTTTTCTCTTAAAAAAAAATCACAATTAGCTCTTTGAGAAATCTCATCCTAAAGTTGATTAAAGTTCAGGACTGTTCTCTAAGTCAAGGTGAGAGCTGCAGGAGTAGAACAAAGAACATACGTGTCAGAAGTGTAGCTGCTTCTCATTTTTTGTGGTCATCTCACAGCTTTGGGAGCTAAAGCTGCCACAAGACAAGCTGCTCTGCATGCTATCTATGTTAGATTGGAATTGTAATTCCTGTCTTGTCAATATTCAGTAGGTTTTGTTCTACAGGCTGCAAAAGAGGCCCAAATCTTAGAAAACAGTACCACTGATGCAGTACTAGAACAAACACGTTCTGCCCTTTGCCAGGTCCCAATATATGAACACAGCTCCTTGTTGGTGAATGCAATCAAGGCAAGACAGGTAGAGTTGGTAGAGATGCAGGAGAGCTCTTCACCCTGGGCACTGTCTGAACTTAGCCTCTATTCTCTTTTCTGGGGCTAGGGATAGGCTCCTGTATTCATTTTACACTTCTGAGGAGGAGCCAGTGGTAAGATACGGGCTTGGGTTTACAAGAGACATAACATTTTATTTTAGCTTTGGTAACAAGGTCTTGGCTTGGAGATAGCAACAGGTTCCATTTATTGTGATGTGCATCAGCAAACCAAAGTAAACGAAGTTGAAGGATGCACATTGCTGAGTAGGCCATTATCTACCAATGTAGATAACTGCAGCTAATGGAAAAAGGATAAAGCTATTATGACTTTGCATTTTAAACTAAATAATCTGTTTCATACCTGAAAGCTTTTGAATCAGCACCAATCTCATTGCAAAAACCACTGCCACCTGGTAAGTCACTAGTCCTATGTCTTTTTTCAAACATGCATAAAACAAGATTTCTTATGCTCCAGGTTTACAAGGACAACTGAAGGGTAAGAGTGAATAGCCATTAGCAGATAAATTACTTAACAGTAGTCAATATAAACACACATACTTCACCTGTATAAAGCTATATGTTAATTCACAAGTTAAATTGTATTGATAGATAGTGGAGGTGACAATATACAATGAAAATGTTAAAAGTATCAACACTTGAAAAATAGTCTTGCTTTGGCTAGGGAGCTCGATTTATATATAAATGTGAATGAAGCAGCACTGACCATAAAAGCTGACCAGTCACGGACAGTTATGCATACAAAAAGTGATCAGTTTTCAGCTATTGCACAAGTAGTGACACACTAAGACATACACAGTAGGATTTTTACAAAATGACATCAGAAACAAGGAACTGCATGCACCATTTTTCAAGGCCTTATGTGAACTGTACATACACAAGAGTTACTATATATTGTGAATACATCGTGGTTGAATATAAATTCACATAAGATCAAAGGAAAGGATTAATCTGTAAATAGGAAAAGATCAATTTCCACCAGTTTACACTTTATTTTATTCAGAAGGTTTCTTAGCATGTACACTATTCTGGATAATATGCGTGACACCACTTCAGAGTAAAGAGAGGTTTCATGTAAGCATAATCTTAAATGCTTTGGTAACTGGATATTCCCAAGGAACAGGTTTTGTTGAACCAAACTGATTACTACTAAAATGTGAATGTGACTATTATTCTGAATAGAAGGATATAGTATATGGCTAATCATTTCACATATTTTCACAAGATTAAAAAAGAAAACTTTTCAAGTGGATTGGGCTCTCTAAGCACAAGTAAAACCACTGATAGCATGGTGTACATTATTAACATTTAAAACCCTGATCAAAATGACTTCAGAATAATTGTGCATTTCCCCAAATACAACAGGTTGGCAACTGAGGAAGGAAATGAAATATTGAATGAATAAGTAGGTGTAAGAGGTGTAAATTCTCTCCGTACCACAAATTTTATAATAAAATACTGCTGTATATTTTAACTTTAGACATAAGCATTTTCATATCGTGAGTCTGGTTTGTTTCTAAATGACTGAAAGTTTCAGCTAAAAAGGTGTTTACACAATATACACATTTCATTACTTACAGAGAAATAAGCTTAAAATTTCATATTAAAAACCTGGGATACAGTAGGGTTAGTAGCACCATGAAAAATGTTTTTCAAAACTGCAGTCTTGTTATTTTAAACATACTCAGTGCGTTGTGTTTTTCTTTATTCTCTTGGTAGATCAAAAAGGTGCCATTTTGGTACAGGGAGAGAAATGAAAAATTTCATCTTCTGATCCTTTGTGAACCTCAAGCCTCTTTTCTGTTTCCAAGAGGTCAATTCTTTCTTCTCATCTTAGTCCTGTTGTCAAATACGTACCAAACAACCCTTAGCTTGGCACGAGTGAGGTACACTTGAATTTGCTTGGTTAAAACAGTTTGGATTTGTTTTTTCTTTTCTTTCTGCACAGTAGCACCATTGTTACAGCTGGAGGACAGTGCATCTTAGGAATTTTCAACTGTTTTATAAAACATCTTCCAAGATGTTACGTCTTCTTCATGCAAACTTGACAACGACTAATACGCGTCCTCAAGTCTCCAGCTTTCAGTGTCTCTGACTGAGGTTTACTGGGTGACAGACAAAAAGGTAAGGCTAGGTTAGCTTTTTCTTTGTTAACAGAACTGTAACTCTAAACTTCTACTTAATTTAACAGTTGAAGGTAAAACGGAAGTGCATAAGTGGGAATTAGTCCAGTATTTAAGGATTTTTCTTAGGAGGGTTCTTTCTGGATATCCTCACAGCAGGTGACAGAAGCTCAGTTTTGTCCAGTATCCCCATATGGAGAAGGTATGCTATAATCAACTACTTCAGTTCAGCATGTGATGGACCAAAGCACAGATGAATACTCAACTGAGTAGAAAGCAAATTTTGTACATTAGAGACAGTATTTCTGGGGGCCATAGTGTACTTTGCCCCTTTCATGAAAAATGCATTTGGAATCGTTGGTTCCTCAGATGAAGGGTATTGTAACAATCCATAAGAAACACTGCTACAGTGAGATTTGTATATTTAAGTGATGAATTTAACAAGTAATTTTCTTCTATTCTGTAGAAGGTAGGAGGTAGTAATATAACATACTTATGTAATATGAATGTTCACACAGAATAAGAGCCATTCTTGATTTTTTTTTTTTGCAAGTTGAATTTCTGGGTGACAGCAAATGGTAGAGACCAGAAAATTCAAAGGTCCATAGTAATTACTAGTAGGCAGTTTTCACCAGTGAATTACCACTAATAAACTACCCTGAAAACTTGGTGATGATTACTTAATGTACATCAAATATTACAGTGTAATCGTTACACAAAACCCAATTAGAGGCCACTACTACCCTATCAAGACTGTGCACATTGCCAGTCCTGTACCACAAGGCTATGTTTTCCAATGTGGTGGCAGTGGAAAGATTTATGAGGCTTTTATTAGGTACACAAACAAAACAGTAGCATTTTGTTCTATGAAAGAAGATGCTTTTTCAAAGAAAAAAATGAGTATGCTGATCAATTAGAAAGCGAAAATCTGGAGGAACTGAAATTCTGATGGCAGAGAAGCCAGTGGTGTCCTGATCCTTCTGTAGAGTACTTTCTGTAGAGTACTGGAAAAAATGCTTGCTAGGGAGGGTATGGAACCTCCTTCAAACAAGATTTTTAAAAACAGGTTATATGACCATCTACCTTAAAAGGTTTAAGTACAGTTGATTTTGCCCTGGGGCTGAGAATGGACTATGCAGATTTTCCCCTATTTCCCCTCAAGTTTAAATATTTCAGTCTATTTAAAGGCATGCAAAGAAGAAAACAACAACAAAATCAATCTTTTAGGCTTGATTACAGTCACTACAGTCAGACTACTCTCAGAGAAGGTCCTACTAAATATGAATTAAGAGTTGACTTACAAAGAATCTGACTCCTTCCAGAACAATGTGCCCTCACAAGTTTTTACATAATATAAAAGGCTTACCCTAGCACACACTTGAAAAACTGGTTGTGAGGGGGAAAAACAAAATAAATTCTTTCCCTAATACCCTGTAAACACATCTCTTTTGATCTTAGGAATAAATTTGCTCTCTAAAGATTTAAGTCTGGAATAAAGCACTATACAAGAAACAGGTTTTCTTACCTGAACATTTCTGACACTTCAACAGTCGCCAGCCAGAAACTGTATGAATTGGCATAGTAGTTACAAGTGCCACGACCATGGCACTCGATAAACGGAGCTGAGCGGAATTCTTCTAAACAGGATCCAGGTGATGCCAAGGCCTGTCCAGAGCCTTCTGCTCCAGCGCTAGTGTGCTGAGGTAGTAGGGAAGAAAGAAATGCACATGCACACAAGAAACTTAGAGTAGGAGCTAAAAAATAATAGCACAGCATTCAACTGCTAGAAAATCCACTGTTTTTTCATTCTTGGTTGAGATGTTGTGACACCAGACACCTCCATAAATACCCTTACAAAGGCAGGACTTAAAAAGCATTATTAGTTACTCTGCTCTCTGTATCTTGGAAAATTGTTATTAATCTTGGCTACCAAGGTTGGTAATTGAAGGTAAAGGCTTTCTCTAATGACGACTATACTTGACTTTAACAGAAAGTCCTAAAGCAGCTAGTTGAGGATACAAAGAGGTAATAGTCACTTCTGGAGTGGGAGGCAATTCTTACCATCATAAAAGAGTAACCGATCCAAAGGGAGTCCCAGCCTGGAGGACACGAAGGAATCTGAATGGTTTGACTGTGGACCGCTATCACCATAGCAGGAGCTTCACACACAACACATCTGGACACAGAATAATCAGAGAAACGTGACATTAAAATGCATGCTTTATTAAGAGTTATAACACAGGGAGAGGGAGAACTAGCTGGTTAGGGGCTGTTCTATTAATCCAGATTTCAGCTTCTTAACGTATCTTGTAACTGCAGTAAGACCCTAGTTCCGAGTGCAAGATCTGCCTCTATTTCCACTAACAACGCTGGGTAAAATACAGCAGTAGTTCCTGAAACAAAAAGTGGAAGCTCCAAGTCCCCAGGTAAATGCCTTAATCCTAGAGCTGCTGGCTCCCATGTTCTCTTTCCTGTTCATGATGATCCTGCACTCATACTTCCTTGGGCGAGAAGAGCTCTTAGAACATTTCAGCCTCTAAGGATCTGCATGTAGGCAGCCTTTTGAGACAACGGACGCTTTAAAACAGACTCTTTTCCCAGTATTTCCTAAAGCAAAACAGGACATTAATCTCACAATATCCAACATGCAGGTTGGAACCATGTGGTTAAGACATTTTTATTTATTTATCTAGATACTTAAAAAAGAGACTGTGATAGCCTGCTTTGTCTCACCGGCTAATGAATGGCTGAATGCTCTGCCCAGTCAGTGGCTCCATGCTCATTGGCATTGGCTCTGGAGTTGATAGCCAGTAGGAATAGTCATTCCTTGATGCAAAATTACAAACGTTGTTGATGTTGCAGAACATGAAGGGCATAGTGCTAAAACGTCTAAGGCAGCTCCCAGCAGTACCTAAAGAATAAGATACATAAAATGTGACAGTAAAGTTTTAATTTCATTGTTTTTAGCAGTTTTTCAAGAACAGTAATTGTGTATTCTTCCTCTTCACCTGTGTGCACAGCATGTGTTATCGAATTGTCACATGTGGGGAAAAAAACTCTCAGATTTGGTTTACATTCTTTCATCCTGAATTATTATGCACAGCTTCTGGAGGCAGTAGATCTTAGCATGCATTCCCCATCCTCATTTAAGTAATCTCCAGGATGATCATTTCTTCAGAGAACCAGAGCATCGGAAGAAACATCTACAACCTCTTTCCCCTTAAAGACAGCATACACCATTTCTCACCCAAATCCTGGCCGTGAGCTCTCTCATTTCCTTGCACATATAAAAGAGAGAATCCATCATATATTCTTGACGTTCCTTGTGGACAAAATGGTGTATCTCTAGTCTGGCTGTGCCGAGTTATAAGAAATCCATGAGCAACGGAAGCTGTTCCAGGAGGCCCAGGTGGGCCTTGTAAGCCATCAGGACCAGGGGGGCCCTGTATTCCTCGTGAACCTATTCACACAAGAAAAACACAACACGGTATTTATTAACACTGTTGCTTGCTCTTTCAGGAATAACGTAGCTCTGAAAGGAAGGATGGTGTAGTGATTATGGTGCTTGTAAGTTCGGGGACCCTGGTATCAGCTAACTCCATCTTCCTTAAACCATTTTTTTTTCTTGTGAGGTTGATCAAATCATGAACTAATTATAACAGTGCAACTTTCTGGCATCATAGGGGCGTTGTGAAGTTAAATATGTTCAGAGCTGTGAGGCACTAAGATAACAACTGCAATGGACATGGCAGCCACTGAAATAAGTCCAAAGCAGCTTCCCAAATCCAAAACATACTCATCTGCCTGTGCAGCTTGGTAAGATAAAGCTGAAACATCTTGCTCAAAATCACAAAATAGATTGCAGAGCCAGAACAGAAACGATTCTCACTGAAACGTGCTCTGACAACACCTGAGCTAAAGCCCACCAAAATGAACAGAAAAGCTGGTCTCAGTTTTGGAGTAGGTGACAAAAAGTGGAAATGGGCTAGAATAATCTTCAATGAGACCAAGAAGAGTCGTATGACTGAACAAAATATCAGAAAAGGCATTTGTTCGTGAACAACAAAAATATCAGAATGTATAACTACAAATATTTAGACTATTTTATCCCATGATCATTATTATGTTTTTTCACTTAAAATAATATTAACAGATTTCATAGAGGTATTCAGAGAAAAAGAAAACAAGCATTGCGGATTTTTGTACTGTTTTAATTGTTTAAATTCTAATATTTTTCCTCCCAAGCTGCAATATAGAACTACCATGATATGCATCTTCTGCTTTAGAAAACTGTTCCAGTGCTGAATCTGATTTCTTTTCTCAAATGAGTAATCCTAAACAGTGGCTGCATGGTAGCTTCATCTCTGCATATGATGAAATCTTTTCCTTTGTTAAGTCTGATTTTCTCCATTCACAAGTTCCTTGTAAAGTGAAAGTTACTTCACTAATCTCTCATTTCTGTTTCTTACTTTCCTCATTTTTTGCTGTTCACCATCATTGTTGCAAAGGGGATGCCATTACTCTTGAAACGAAGTGTTCTACAGTATTACTCAGCAATGACTAGCAATGTGCTGATTTCCAAGAATGTTCCAAACCAAAGTGTGTTCAGCAGCGTCACATTTTTTCACTGAGAAAATCCCAAAATTATTATTTTATTATCTCATGAGGCAAATCTTGCTTCCCAGTATTAGCCCACACTCAACAGGGCGCACGTCTTTCTCCAGTCGGTCCTCACAGGACAAACACGGTACCTGGTTGGCCTGGAAGACCTCTCTCTCCTTTACGTCCTGATGGACCATCAAAACCAGGGAGACCATCTCTGCCTGGATCCCCAGGAACACCAATTGGACCTAGAACAGGCAAATGTGAAAGTGAAATAAATCTCACTACAGAAATCTTTAAACTACATAGGGCTCATCTGTCGTTTCTTCAAGATACACTAGACAAGAACAGACCATTAAACCAGATGTATGTGCTACAATCCCACATTTTTCTATTATCTCTTGCTGAATTCAGTAACTTGTCTCTGCAGCCCATACTAAGTGACACACATTGCAACTTGCAGTCAGCTATACTGCTTAGTTGTTTTCCCTGCAGCCACCTAGAACCATACCTGGCAATCCCTGTGGTCCTGGCAATCCGGGTGGCCCTTTTGACCCAGGCTGGCCTGGAGGACCAGGGGGACCAGGGTCACCTTTGACAACAATGCTTCGTCCAATGGTACCTGGTAAACCTGGGGGACCTAAAAGAAAGCAACTTAGTATTAGGTAACCCAAGGCAGAAGAGAGCATTAAAGATGGTTGCAGTAGCACACTATTTCTGTAATTCTTTACTGCAAAGTCAGCAGCCAAGAGCTCTATCACTACAAAAAGTGTAATTGTATATGAAAGGCAAAAAAGTGCTCCTGGTGGCACAAAAGACACCTCTTGCAGGGGTTAATCCAGGTAGACTGGATGCAGAGTATAAAATACAGTAGGATTAATTGTAGGGCTAAAAGTTATAGCCTGGAATCGTTTAAGGTGTTGCTCTCTTAACTACTGCCATTGCTGGCTGAGATCCGCACAGTCCTACATCTGCATAACAAAATCTACCAGCAAGGGACCAAAGTGACAATAACGCTACCCAAGACTCCTACCTGGTGGGCCTGGTAATCCTTGACTGCCCGTGAGGCCAGCGGGTCCTGCAGGTCCAGTGGGACCCTTCATACCTGAAGCATAAAGTTCATATGGTCACACAGTGAAGGAACATGCCGTCTTACAAAATCTGCTGCAGGAATGGCCAAAATAAGGCTTCTTTCCTCCCTGAGGGGCTGTTACTGAATCTACAGGTTTTCACTTAAAATGGTAGTTAAATACCTGGGAATCCTGGAACACCTGGAACCCCGGGATCGCCCTTCATTCCATTCAGACCAGGACGACCAGGATCCCCCTGAACAGAACAGCTTCACGTTATTCACTCATCTCTCCAGTAGTTTCAGAAAAACAAAAAAGCTGTGGCTAGGGGACAAATAAGCACATTTTGGGTCTCTGAAGTAGTGCTTTGGAGGGCTGAGGCCTTGCATTCTGCCTGCTCCCTGCCTGGTGCAGCAGGTGCTGTCAGAGAACACTGGAACGTGAACAGCTCCAATGGGAATGTAATGGGGAAAATCTGCCCAGGTACTGGGGGATAATGAAGGGTAAGACCCCCTATCTTGATACGAGGCAGGATATTAGCTACCACCACATTTTGGCTTTTATTTTACCACGGTAAAATGCATGTTCCACCCAAACATGTTCAGTTTTTATTACATTTAAAAGCAAACTAACAGAAAACCATTTCTTGTCCTACCTGGCGTCCAGGTGGTCCTTGATCTCCCTTTTGACCAGTCAGGCCAGGTGGGCCAGGCTGACCTGGATTCCCTTTTTCCCCTTTAAGTCCTCCATTGCCTGGTGGCCCCCGCGGACCTTCTGGGCCTGGCGAACCTTAACATTGTGGAACAAATATGCACATGTCAGTACTTGTCAACTGTTCTCCCCAGGATTGTGCCTTCAGTGTAAAAAAACAAATAAAATTGGCTTGACTTCCCATTTATATTTCAATGCTGAATTCAAATAGAATAAACTAAAGGGAAAACGAATAGAGGGATTATTTGTACTACCCAAATCAGGAACCAGGCCTCCTGGTATAGCTGATGAAGAGGAGCAGGTCTTTCCGGAAGGCAGTGCAACTCACCTGCATTAGAGGCTTACCAGTGACCAGGCAGCTGGCTTTAGTAGAAGCCAAGAAACCCCAAATTAGATGGTACAAATATCCCCTCCGCTGACCTGCGTTGCATTCACTGTCTCTTAACAGACTCAATAATGTAAAATATTGCTGCTTTTTTGCTGTTGGAATTTGTAATACCTGCTGAGGAGTCTAGTGTACACTGTCTACTGACTGCTGGGCAGCAGGAAGCCCCTCATTCTGTCTTGCCTGAATACTAATTGGAGTTGCAGGCACTACCTTCTGCTCAGTGACCCTCCCTCCAGCTGATTTGTCTGTCTTTAGTAGAATTATGCTCTGTAAATCCAAGAAGAACTGGGCCAGTCTTTAAATATTTTCCCTTTGAAACGGCCACGTTAATCCAAAAGAAAGGAGTGGTTTTAAATGAAACCTAGGTATTTGGAGCTCTGGAAAATGAGACCCCATCTTTATGCCACCGCCTAAATAGAAAGCAACTTATGGCAAAACAAACTGTAAGCAAGCGCAGCAACGGCTAATAACACTTTACAAGTTAGATCTCATAATTGGATTAACAAAAGGATCTCTTTGCAGGACAGCACTATGACATTTCTCCCCCGTAGTACAACAAATCTAATAACATTTAGCAGTGTGCTATATTTTCAGTTCTTCTGAAGCCTCTAAGAATTTAAAATGTCCTTTGAAACCCTCATGGTCTATGTTCAGTGGATAAATTTGATGAGCTGTATTTATGCATGCAAATCTGAGTGTAGAATTCATTCCAAAAATACCTTTTTAAAATAAGAGCCATTTTGTACTGTATTTCACACATATCCTATTGCAGTTTCAGCTACAGAAAACATCCCATCATGCAAGAGTTTTTTGTGTTCATTCTGTTCTTTTAAACCGGTCCAGTACTGTACACATGCAAATAATAACAGGTTACCATCTGAGGCATGCTAATCAAACACATACAATCTTGCAGGGTAACCACAGTCCTTAAAAAACTAATCACAGAATTACAGGAAAACATCCGTTTCTCTTACATCAAATGCAAGGCAGTAAAATAAATTGACTGAGTTAAGAGTCTAACCTGGAGGACCTGGAAGGATCAGAGTTCACCAAAGCCCAATGATCGATGTTAGAAGGGTCAGACATCACACAGTACAAAACAAGATTACTAGTTAGAAATAGTACAGATGACAGCATATACACTACACATCAACCCATTTCACCAGCATATTTTGTATTTACAATATAATCCACATGCATGCATAAAACCATACATGAGTACACAACAATATGTATTTTCAGATACAAGTTATTCTGGTGACTAGGCTCTACTAAGACTAATTTGACACTTCATTTAATGGCAAACTTAAAGCTTTACTAAATGTGTTATTGCTTTAACACTACGGCTGAGGCTTGCCACTGGTTAGTCCTACTCACAATGGGGTTTAGGCTATGTAACCATTTCACTGACAATATTCAGCACTCCCAGGGCCTGGAGCTTGGCAAATACACAGGGAAATTGTGAATGACAGCTTATTTTTGAAAAAAAATCTGCTTTGGGCAGGGCAGAAGTGTGATTAATACAGGGACTTAACACTACTAATCAGGTAATAGTGTCAACTAACTGTGAATAAAACTCTAGGACTGAAAAGTAGGCAGATATCCTCCCCAAAACAGTAAGCAGAATTGATATGGATCAGAAGGGCTGCAAATGCTATCAGCAAAAATACAGGGGAATTAACAAATTTGTAATTTGTCGTCTACTGTTAGCATTACTTTTTCTTAATAAAAATACCCCAAGATGCTAATTTACCTGTTTAAAGTTATGGAAAATGTGATAACATTTGATAACACATAACATGTGATAACATCCTTAGAAAAATGGTTTAAATGTAAGCTGCTTGTCCCTACCATGCTCCTGAATTAATATGTAATATTAATATGATTAATATTCATATGGCTCCTGTCCCACTCGCATCTTTCATGTCAGTGAAATGATTTAAATGTATGAATGTATAACCATGCAATTTACAGCTAAAAACTACAATAAATACATATCAGGTTTACCTTGGTGCACTATTTCTTACATATTTGGTAAATCATTTTAAATACTAGGTGTAATACAGCTGTTAAAAATAATGACATGGACATTTCATTGTTGCTGTTAAGTACTCATAAACTTTATTTTACTGTTAGATAAGTTTTGCTATGATTTATCAGTCTCTCCTATACGTGTCAATTATTGAATGCTGGCTGGGTACAGTCACAGCGTGGAACAAAATACGAAGCAATGGGTAAGTTCCTCTCCGCATAGCCATAATGGGAGCCTTCCTTGAAAGTGTGGTTACTGCTTGTGTGACCATGATTTAGTTAAAAGATAAAGCCATATTTTTTTTCCCCAATGATTTCATAAAGCTAAATGTGTATTTAGGTTTTGAAACATCAGGGGCTACCACATTTGATACCTCTCAGTGCTTAAGACAGCATGCTAAAATCTTCCTTTATTGAATTTCACTCACAGTTCTTTCATTCCTAAAAATCATCATAGCAAAACTTAAAAACTGCGTTATTAAGTAGATATGCCAAGTCATTTTTAATCTAGACGTAAATGGTAGAGTCTTCCCAAGAGCTGGCTTGTACTACATGCTGATACGGTAAAATTAAGACAAGCTTGTGAAAATTACCATGTTCTTGCCAATCCTGTTCCTGCTCCTCCTCTCCTCCTCCCTAGTGGTACGGAGGAGATGGCTGTGTGCTTCATTTTCATTAAATACATGTTAGAGCAAGAGCTTTCCTCATTTCCTCTAACCATGTGCTGGTGAAACAAAACAATGGAAATAAGGATTTCTCTACAATGTAAAAACGCTCTACATTGGGAATGTAAAACATTACAATTGCTCTGTGCAACTTTCCTGTGGAGCCTCTTGGTATAGAAGCACCTAATTCATTTATGTCACTTCAGAGCATCCAAAATCAACAGCAGCAGGTGTTACAAAAAATGAATACTGTCATTTGTCGAAGCTGCAAAACACAATTATACAGCAAAGGCACAGGAAGACAGCACAGTACGCTTAAAAAATAGGAAAAATAGTCTATCTTTTTTTTTCAGCTGCTCTGGGAATAAATAGGCTAAAACAACTTTCACAGTCAGGGACACTATAAAAGCCTTGCAAATCTGGACCCACATGACATGACCCTCCATCATGGGGAACGCTGTCCTTCCAGTCCTACAACAACACGGAGGAAGAGTCTGAAAGCCAGCTCTAAACTCTTCGTTTCTACCACAAATTAAAAGGTACGTATGAAAAATGACTCAGCATATCTACATTTAGACACTAAAAAAGTACATACTTCATATCTTCATGCAAAGTTATTATTTTGGAGTTAAGGGGCTAACCTGAGGGACCTGGGAGTAGGGGGTCAGAGTTCACCAAGGTCATCATTAGAACAAGGGAAAAACATCAAAATTGTTAGAAATGTCAACAAACTAACATATTCAACTAAACCTTTCTTTTTAGATTTAGCTCAATATTCCTTTACATACAGTATGCAAAACACCAAACTATTATTATTCATTGCAATGAAAACTAGACATATGGAATAACAGCAATGTTATGTTGCCCTGGAAATTGACTTCATTTTATCATTGATTAATCAATCCCTCCCAACACCATCTATCCAAATTTGTTTTAGGGGCAACCCAGCTGAAGTCAGAGCGCTTTACCATGTTTGACCTCATCGCTTTTATTAATCTTAGAATATACCCAGAAGTCAACAACAAACAGTATACGAATACAACTTCTGTTTTTATTTATGTCCCTGGAAGGGGAGTAATTTGACAGCCAGACAACTGCTTTTATGACTAGCTGCCTTATGTTGAAACGTTACAAAAATCAGCATTTCAACAATAGACTGTGTTATCATTTGAAACAAAAGGCTAGAGTGCTGATTGTACCAGAACTGTAATAATAGTTTGGTTTGTCCACATTAGTTCACGCATAACTGAGTGAAACAAATGCTTTACTTTATTCATTGCATGCAACAAAAATGGAAATCAGAGAAAGAAAGAGAGGAAGAGAGAGAACATGGCTGAGCAGAACCTCACTGGTTGTTGTTTTTTTCCCCAATGCTCATAAAACTACACAAAATGAGTACCACCACTCCTCTGCTTCCCCATTCAATTTGAGTCAGTAACCACCCAATTTATACAGAGAGGTGTAAACAGGATGAGAAGCTTCAGAAAAACAGCAGTGCTACAGCAGAGCATAGAATCTCAATTAGTAGTTTTATTAAACATCAGGAGATGCTTAGCTGGTTTACTGTTTTTTTATTTTTTAAGGTATCAGAATCAAGCCTGAGGAAAAAAAAGGAATCTTAAAGTCTTCCCAAGTGTTCACTGTAAAACTAAATTATCCCTTGATATCTAAAGTGAAAAACACACGTGTGGCAGCTATTTTACAAATACAGTAGCTCAAAACTGACTTTTCCCAAACAAATCTTTGAACAACAGAAAAATCTGAGGTCAGAGTTTGAGGATGCAAATAAATTGAGGCAAACAAACATTTTATGACAAAAATCAAATTCTAAAACAAGCAAGGAAGTTGCTCAGCTATGTTAACTCAGCATGGTGAGTTTTTCATTCCCAGAATTAGTTGGTGCAGGAACAAAATGCAAACATGGAATGGAAGGATGAACACAGCATGATGGTGCACTGAATCCATGGGAGCCACATGACATAATGGAGCAATGACTTATGTTACATGACCCGAGGATGAAGAGGCAGCTATCCAATTTGATCATGCTGTGATGCTAACGTGAATTTGATTTTCATGACTCTTAAAATGATGGATTTGTTACTTTTGTTTTTTGTGTGCGATGACATTTGCAGGATTGTCACATGATCAGCAAAGGTATCAGATGTTCAAAAGTCGGTATCGTGCTCGCTAGATGATTTCTGTGACAGCATGCGGAGAATCTCACATTTATTAAAACACGTTTTTGCTGCCAGGTATCAGAAACGAATAGAAACTGAGGATGTTTTATTTTTAGATACTGTCACTTCTGGCAACAAAATCCTCTGGTTGCCCATAAAAAGACCTATGCCATGAGGCTTGAACTTACCATCCAAATAAATTGACAAAGTCTAAACCCTGATAACCTAGCAGCAAAATGCAAGAGTACTGGCAGATGTTGATGGGTATGGATCACACTCTTACCTGGTCTTCCTGGAACACCTGGTGGGCCAGGGCTACCTTTAGGACCTTCCAGAGGTGGCCCTGGTAATCCTGGTGGACCCGGTGGACCCTGTAGGCCAGGGAATCCTTGGAAACCTGGTTCTCCTTTCAGACCTGGAAGTCCAGGGGGTCCTGGTGGGCCAGGTAACCCCAGTTCACCTTTTTGCCCTGTAAAACCAAACAGACGTATTTATGAATACTGTTACAAACTGATATGTGGAAATGTCAGTTTGCAGAGCTATTTCTCTCTCTTGATTAAGAAGGTGCAAGTCTGGCCACGACTCATCTCATTTTTGGAGTCAGAAAGTACAAAAATCAAACTAACAAATTCAGAAAAGAATTGGGGCCAATAATTCTTGCAGGACAAAGTGCTATAGCTTTTGAAACATTAAAAGATCTTACAAAGTCTCACTTTACTACTCAGTGACACTAATTTATAATCATCCTCTGAGTTTATGAACCTATGAGCAATGCTTTTTATGAGCTTTATATACCTGCAAAGAAATCTGTGAATATTAAGACTTCTTTATTTTTTGGAGACACCACTGAAAGTTAAGATGTGCAAAATTTTCAAATACGTTTAGGGAATTTAGGAACGCTACTGGAAAGTAATACAACTTAGGTTGTAAAGTCGCTTTTGAAAATATAGCAGACATTTTCAAAGCAGCTTCATTTGCCATCCGGTGTAGGAATGCTTTATTTATTGAGACAGATCAGCAAAGTTCCACAAAATGCAGTAGACTCAATTGTCCTGGGTGGATTTATTTTGTCTGCATAATTCTAAGTTACAAAATTCAACTCATTATTAATGAGTGTCTATTACCTTTGTTAACTGAAAATGATCTACCGTGGAAAAAAAAAAGAAAGGTTCTTTCTTTTCTACATTCATTTGTTGCAGAAGAAACGTCTTTTTTTTTTTTTTTTTTAAGTACATACAATTTCCATTCACCTTTTTTTTAACAAAGAACAGCAAGAAACTCTACCTGATAATCCTGGGAGTCCTGGAGGTCCTGGGCGCCCAAAACCTGGTAGACCTGAAAAGAGACAGTTTCATTTAATAATGAACATTTAGCTTTCAAGTCTCCACAAGTAGGAATACAAGACTGCAAAGGATGAAAGTGCAGTTCATCTAAATCTCTGATTACTTGAGACTATCAGGATTCTTATTTACTCCCAGAGTCCACACCAAAACTAGAGATTTTACTTCAAAATGTATCTGTGACTTTCATAAATATTTCCATTCCTTCCCAAGATGCTCTTTCAGACTTTGTGGTTTAATATATTTGCATTTCTGGTAGGGGTTCTCATTTTAGGGCAGACGTTATGCCACTAGTTCATTCTGTAACTGAGCTGAAGCAGTACAGGTACCACTGAATACAAGAATAAGGCTTCATGCTGAATTCATGGAATAAAAATCCAAGAGCTGTTTGAATTCTCATCCTGTGCTTCACAGGCAACTTGGCAGCATCCTTTGTGAACCATTCAGCAGCTGGGAACCACAGAAGCAATTTTGAAGGTGCATGGGTAGTTACAGGAAAAATGGAATAGATAAAGCAGGATGTTACAGCAGAGACTGAAGAGGAGAAAACAAGAACAAAGGACACCTAACCTGGCTCGCCCTTCTGACCAGCTGGTCCGGGGATGCCGTCTCGACCAGGCTGACCCTTTTCCCCTGGAGGACCAGGAGGGCCAGGACGACCAATATCACCTAAAAGGAGTATACAACACATTAGAACAATAATGGCTAACCTGCAATAAAATAAAATAAATAGCACGCATCCCCTGAATCTGGAAGCGTGACGATGTAATTTCAAATTTACAAGGGTGTAATCTTAAAATTAAAACCTCTCTATCTCTCCCCTGACAATTTAGAAAAGACATTTAGGCCCATGATCTTTTAAGCAGTTGACTAAAAATAATATAAAGCTTTTCTTTAGCATAAATTGGAATTTTTCCCCTATAAAAAGAGGTTAGACCACTGGAATACACAAACAAAGCTGGTAAATACTGAAACAGTTAGCTACTTGCTTCAATGGCTTATGATATGATTACCACAGCAGTCAAAAGCTGTGAAAAACAAGTTAAAACTTCTTTCTTTTCTGTTTCATTTCAGTGAAAAGATTGTGCACAATGGTGTTTGAGCATGCATGTACACATAGATACATTTTCACCACATTAATAAGAAGAAAGGAAGTGGCTTCATGTGTTATGCTTTTCACAGAAGCAGCTGACCTCTGCAGCACTGCTCATGCTCACCTACTGGCCCAGGTGGTCCAGGCAGACCAGGGTTACCTGGAGGCCCCTCGATACCTTTTGGTCCTGGAATTCCTGGAGTGCCTGTACAGTACAGACATTTCAATTAAAAAATTGGCATTTTAGCAGATTTTGAAACACTATAAGCTGAGATGCTCTGAGCAATAAATCAGCTAATTGTATCAAGATACTGCATTTATGCCCATTTTTCAGATTTAGAGCTGATCAAGGAGATGAATTATAAAGCAAAGAATGTACAGAAACAAAATGTACTACTATGACTGTCCTTACTGCTACTTTGAAGACTCTTCTTAGTTGCTGAGTGCCAGTGGCTGAGGACAGAATCAGTCTGGCAGTCTGTTAGAAAATAACCATTCTAGAGACAAGTATTGCTTGTTGACAAAAAGTGCAGGCATTATGAACTACGGCTGGCCAGTCCTTCCCCAATCCTCTTTTCCTTTATTGAAAGAGGATCTTAAGAAAAATGGTCTTAGTATTTATAACTGATTCTTACCCCTACAGCATGAACTGAGTGGAAGGTAAAAAAACAATCAACCTGTTGGAATATGTCTGCTCTGAACATCATCTGAGCCTGAGCAAGGTAGTGCCCGAATGCACCATTTTGACCGTTCACAGTTTTTGAGGCATGACATGAAGCACAGGTTAAATGCTTTCAGGTTCACGGCCAGGTTTTGTTTTCTGCTAAGCTTCTTGCTGCCATGACTACACTATTATAAATTCCCTGATTTCCTATGTTAAAGAAAGCTCAAGCATGCTTGCAGAACAGCCTTTATTGCTGCAAATGCAGCATAAACAAAAACCTTGCCTTTTTAAGCTATATTTAGGATATCAGTAAATTGAGAAGTGAAAGAACTGACATATATCATCCATGAACAATCTCTATTAATATTTCCAGCGAAGAGTACAAAACCTAACTTCATTATGTTTCAGAAAGATTTCTCTTTAGAACATTTTTTTAGACAATAAACACGATAAAAAGCCCAGCTTTCCTGATTACACTTTTTTCTCTTTATTGATTCATGAAGGAAAAACAGAGCCAAACACAGGTATTTTGTGGGTCAGGAGAGGAGAATACAACCACTGCGGGGAGTGGAAAGCATTGGCTCACACAACTATTACCTCCCCTCAAAGCAGATGGGTGATTTCAGAAGGCAGTCTGAAGTGATGCATTCACACACTTACACTTGCAGTGACAGTTCCAACAGCACAAAGCTTAGAAACACCAGATTGCTAGAAACTTTCGAGAGAAGATGCAGCCCTCCACCAATTACCCACTGTGTTTAGATATATATATATATATACACCAATATAAAAGAGCAAGAGGGAAAAGAAAAAAAATCCTGTTCAGAATTACCTGGGAATCCAGGAAGGCCTGGCTCTCCTTTTGCACCTGGATTGCCTGGCAGTCCAGGCAAACCAGGATTTCCAGCTACACCTTTACTGCCTGGACTACCTGGGTATCCAGGCAAACCAAGATCACCCTGGAAAATATTAAGCAGAAATAAGAAGCCAGTCTTTGTAGGATGATTAATTTATTTTTGTATGTTCCCAGTCTTACTGTCACAAAAAGGCCACCATTATATTGTGCACATTTCTTCTTATATCCAGTTAATGTTAACAATCTCACAAAAAATGAGTTGCAAATAGCATATGCAAAGACGTTAACAGTTTCCCCCTTCAATTTGTTTATATACCATATCATAGCTTTTTTTCAAAAGTAACATACATTAAAAAAACAAACAAACAAACAAAAAACACACACCACAAAACAGAACTATTCTCTTTTCTTGCAGAATAGCCAGATTTTTAAGTCTTTGACAGTGGAGTTTAATTTTGAATGTAACCAGAAAAACGTCACTGCTGTATCTCAATCATACAGCACCTCAATGTTGTATCAACATTTTCAGTTTGCCAGCAGAGCTTTCTCCTAAGCAAATCTTCGACTTCTATTAAGAAAACCAAGCACTTTCTAGCTCTTTGACACTAGTGATGATGTGAGAAAGGAAAGTCAAATTATTTTGCACACACCTGTGCAAACCTGATGCATTCCTATTTAATTCTACACTGTTGTACTCACATGCCAGTTCATCTACTGGGCTTTCCTAGATGTTTTCGAAGTTTGACATCCAAAAATCCTTGACAACTTTAAAAGTTTTAGCCATAAACAAATGTTAAACCTTAAAGGTTATTTGGGTTACCAACGTTTTGAACAGAATGTGTATAATGTTTGAACAGAATGAACAGTAATTAATTAAAAGCATTTTAAAGTAGAAGAAAAATGGCCTCACTTCTGAATTTACACATAATGATGTATGTGACAATTAGAAAATGAACAAAAACCAGGAGAACTTTGGTCTTCTATAAAATCTACCAAAAAGTTGGTCTATTGCTTTTGTCTTGACAGACCCACATAACATTTTCAACATGTTTAAGGCCACCTGCTATTTACCTAGCTGTAGGGATTTAAAAGCAATCTTCTACTCCCTATTGTGGTTTATTCTCTGCCCAAGCTGCACAATCCCCCTAGAGCATCAAAACTACTTTCACAACAAAACTGAGAGGATCATGGCACTAGCTGGAAAATAAGCAGCACATTTTAAGAAGCCAAGATTCTTTGACTAGGCAGTACCCCGTGATAATGCAGAAATAAAAAAGAAATACGTGGAGCTTCAATCATGCATTGTTTTTGGTAAATTAATTGCTATTCAACATCACTTACAAGGTATCAAGTGAAGTCTACTAGCTATTCCGTTTCTGTCACTTTTTTGTGGGTGACAGAAAGGATGATATAGGCAAGTGTTAGTACAAGTGTTTCACAAATTTTAATCAGCATTAAACATGATATATCAATTCCTTAGTAATTTATTCTTAAGTGCATATTGTTTTAACTTTTTTCTAGAATTAACTGCTTCATGAGACTTAGGAACAAAGATACTCACTGTATAAATCCCTATCAACTATCAAAATGTCAGCAGGTATCAATGCAAACCAGGCTACTAACTGAACACAAATTGGAAGGTCTGGTAAACAGTCTTCTGCTCTAACCAGGTTAAAAGTTATATAAATGTTTTCACCAGTAAAATTAGAAATTTTTGCTCCCACCTGAAAATAACTGACTACAGGAAATCCTGCTTGTTATAAATACATTTATATACATATTTATCATTAACATAACATTAACATAATATTTATTGTAACATATACTAAAATATAGTTAAAAAATCAACACAGAATCTGATTTTCTCATTTAATTTTCTATTGAAGAATTTTGTAAAATGTACCTTTGGTCCAGGGATACCAGGAATACCAATGCTTGAAAGTCCAGGGTCACCTTTCTCCCCTTTCAACCCAGGAAATCCAGCAGGCCCAGGCTGCCCTGGACGTCCTGCTATTCCTTGGCTGCCTTTAATCCCTGGGGGACCTGTCCAAATTATAAGATGCATGTTTTATAAACATAAACTTCTGCAGTGGTTTAGAGAAGTCACTCAAATTATACCCACTCATCAACTGAACTAGAAAGGACCAACAATATCACCGGTTGATTCTGAATACTTAATGTATGTGTTGTCTTTTTTTGTTTAAAAAACTAAAACAATTATCTAAAATCTCTCTCAGCTTTTTCATGACACCTATAAGATTTCTTTTTTCATTCTTAATTTACACAAATCCGAACATCTCCTTTTACTACCTAGGTACAATTTAATACTAGAATCCTCAGAAAGTGAAAGTTTTGTTTCAGCAGCCTTTCTAAAGAAATGAATTCACTTTGTCCTTCCCCTTTTATCATTCTATCTGATATCTCTCTACCAAAAGCTGGGTTTATCAATTTTTTTCTGAACTGTTTCATAGAATGGAGTGTGAGAAATCAGAAGATGAAAATTACAAGATGTAGATAAATCTGCTTCTACTTTTTCAAGCACTTTAAAATAATACACATTTACAATATATGAGCTATTTGAATTTTCTGTTTTAATGGGTATTTCCGATTTCTTATGTACTACTTTAACAATGTGTACATAGGACTTTTATATTCCTCATGTGCATTCCTATTCAAGTTTGTTATTAGGTACTGCACACAAGCAGGTCCACCTTTGTATCATATAAATGAAAAGCACTAGCCAAGATGGTGTAAAATACAAGACTGGTAACTAACCTGGAAGGCCCATCTCTCCCATGGCACCTTTTAACCCTGGAGGTCCTGTCGGTCCTGGCTGCCCAGGAAGCCCCGTGTCTCCTTTGATGCCTAGGAAAGTTGTGGGTTTAGTTAATTAATGACAATAATTAAAAATTTCTGATATTTATGTGCTGTCATACAAATATGCCTGCCATCTAATTACAAAGGCAATGGATTTTGAGTTGGTTTAGGCCTCAAACTTCTTCTACATGCTTTTTCTCCATTTGTAGTGAAATTTTAAACTTCTTCAGTTCTGTGCCAGGACAGGACAACTTCTTCTCTACTCTGAAGATTAGTCTGATGAAATGGGTCAAATCTCAGTCAATGATTTAGTAACCATCTGAAATAATTTAGTACCAGTGTGACTTGGTCTCCTGTGAATTGTTTTGCAGAATGAACACATTATCTCTTCTTCATTTGCAATAGGTATTCAGGAGCTTTTATCAGGAAATTAAATGTGACCTACAATGCTCTAACTAGTTTGAGTCCCGGATGGTAAAAAAAAACGCTCCCAAAGCCCAGCAAGGTATTTAGAGCAAGACCTACATCAGACATAGTGAGGAAAGATTCAAGATTTCAGATCATGTGTGATAGCTGTAGGAAAAAGCACTGCAAGACAGAATTTGTTTTCTTGATCCCTGCAATTCTTGAAAGCAAAGATGCGACATCCAGACAGCCTTCAAAATACACTCAATTGGCCATTTGCAAAGTGCAAGTATAATGATTAACAATGTAAGAAATGAAGGTAAAAAGAACTCGCACGTCCTGTTGGCAAATCCCGCAGTCACGTTGCTTATTCAAGCAACAAGCACTTATCCACTCATCCTACAGGTAGTCCTAATGTCTTTTAGGAGGAAAGAGCTCAAAAGCATGCTGTTTGGATAATGATTTTAATAGCCCAAAACTGTGCTGCAGCTTTAAGTGTAAATCCTTATGCTTTGCTTAGATATGCCTGGATTAACATCCCAATCTCATGGTATAAAAATGCATGAAATGTTTTTACATAGCAAAACTATCCGAGACCTGGTTTACTTACCCGGCAACCCTGGTGCACCTGGGGGACCACTAAGTCCCGGTGGTCCTGGGTCGCCTTGGAGACCTTGATAACCTTTCTGCCCTGATAGACCAGGAATACCTTAAATAAAAACATATATTTCATTATTATTATTACTACTTCTACAGTATATTTGCTTTTCTGCTAGATGATTAGATATTTACATGTGTGAATAAATATCCAAATAGGGATTTTTCTTCAGTAAACATAATTCCTCCTAGTTCTGGCAAGGAGAAGTATCACAGAACAAAAACATACTCTTTCTGGAAAGTGTAAAATGACTACAAAATGGAAGTAATATTCTGTAAGTAGGGGAAAAAGCAACTTTTTGACTAATGCTAATACAATACACTCAGAATGGACTCTTTTTGGATGAGCAGACTCCATGCTAACCTCTGTATATTCATTCAGATTATTTATATACATGTTTAATTACATTACTACACCAAAAGCACTTTGGGATTGAGCTGTTGCAAAATGTAACACAAGTATTTTGGCAGATTTTCACAGATATCATGTGGTTTTAATCTCATACAATAAATTTGCACTGCCCTGAAGGCATAGTTAAGTCTGCCCTCTACAGCTCTCACTTAACAGAGAAAAAATAAAAAGGCAGGTGTCTTAGGAGCTTACCTAGGCTTTGCAGAAATTAATACAATAGATAAATTAGCATAATCATGGCTGGGCCAACATTAGAGAAAGGCATTCTGGTTCTCTCAAGGGTAGAATATTTTTACTCTTCTCAAGACAAAATTAGAGTCCAAAGGAGACATCAGAACACTTGGGGGGATAAGGGAGGGGGAGTGGAAACACAAACTAGAGGGAAAACAGACTTGAGTGAACTCAGAAAACCTTCCAGGCTTAACCAGCATCCTGAGGTGACACACACAGAGATGACATTCTGCTCAGCTGAGGGTGAGTTTACAGAGACACCCAAAGGGAGAATTTGGAGGTGATGCACGAGCAGATGACCTCTGCAAGTCCATCCTACAAGGCAAAGCCCCACTGGCCTAAGAGACAGCAGGAATGCAGCTAGCACAGCAGCCCTGACAACGATCTCTCATTGTGCTTCAGAATAATATCTAGAAGACTCAATCCTAATCCTGGTGAGAGTACTTTAGTGCCTACACAGAGTACCTTGGTCATAGAACCCCTTAAAAGGACAGCCTAAATTAAGAAAACCTTATTCCACCTCCCTGTTCTGAGTTTTTGTTCTGTAAAAAAGAATGAACTGCAATGGATTTAGGTACAGGTCACTTATCTCTACAGGACAAACCACTTCCCCAGACCCAAATTCTGTACCTGGAACACCTGGCTCGCCTTTTTCTCCTTTTGCTCCTAGTTGTTTTGGATCAATTTTTCCAGGTGGACCTGGCAGGCCTGCTTCACCTTTGATGCCTTTCTGTCCTACTGGTCCAGGAGGCCCAGGTGGGCCAGGTAATCCATTATTACCTAAAGGAGGTAAGACAACAAAAGGGAACAATACAGTCCATAAGGTAGATTAATATATTTCTAATCCTTTTTCTTACATAGGTTGGCCATGATTTATTCATGAAGTTTGAACCCACTGAACGATCGGTCAGTTTATGCAGGGTTCTCCACAGCATCTCAAGCCTTGGAACAACTGTAGGTGGAGTGTGTAGGGATGTCTGTATGCTGCAGGAAGGCAGTCTGTCAGCTCTGGACAGCCCAGAGGAAACAGCTGTGTGTGACCCTCATTGAGAGAGCTCCAAGAGGTCCACCACGCTGTACCAATAGAACAGAGGAGTTGCAATGGCTACAGCAGCTTTGGATTCACAGCCCCCTTGTTCTGCGGAGATGACTTTTTTTTTTTTTTTAACCACACTCCTCCAAAATTCATCTCCAAAAAGTGGGTTGGAAGAATGTAGCTAGAACACACTTCTCTGTGATGCTTACAGACCTGATTGGGAATAACTCCATAACCAAAAGCTATCAATTTTCTTCTTTCTGCTGCTTGAGCAAACTTTACAACGTATTTCAGAAATATTGCTCTACTCGGGCACCATCAATCCAAAGATAATATTTTTAAAATAGCTAACATTGCATGACATCAATTAAAAAAAAAAAAAGTGACTTAATGCTATGGGTTAAAACTGCAAAGCAATTCTGAACATCAGTACTGTTGAGAAGATAGTGCCTGTGGATCCCGGTAATTAACTGTAGATATTAGCATTATGAAGCTTTTTTCCACATAGGACATTCTGCATTCTCTTCAGTGTAAAAATAAAACAAACATTACCTTTTGAGCCAGGAAGGCCATTTCTTCCAGGAGTTCCTGGGGGCCCTGGAGGCCCAGGGGCTCCCATGACACCCATCTCACCTTTGGCACCTGAACACATTGAATCACCATTGTCATTCTGCATCATTATGCTATTATTAAACAGGCATATAGAGCCTGAACTATGTTTTAAGGAAATTATAAACACTCAATTCTTCATTGATCTAAATCAGAAAGAATACTCAAAAACGTTACCAATTTTTCCACAGTTAAGTCCTGGGAAGAAAATCAGCAGCACAGTGATCATTTCAGTAAAAAGCATATTTATACCTCCAATAAGTTTAGTCCCCTGGTTTGGAAAAATAAATACTTGCTTGAAAGCAAACTTGAATTTATTGAAAGCCAAAAAGACAACTACAAATACAGTACTTTTAGAACCTTTTATATGACCCCTTTATCCAAAGACAGATTCTCAAAACTCAATTTTGAGATTTCCCGTCCAGAGGGAGAAACAGACTGCTATAACTGAAAACATTAACACAAAGAATAAGGAAATGAGTATTTAAAACTATGCACTGGATCCAATTGATAGCATTTCTCATAACTTCCTTTAAACAAATTTGAATTTTAAATTGTAGCATTAACTGGAAAACTATCACAAAATAAACTAGGAAGTTGTTATACTGAAGATGATCATCAAGTCATATTTGAAAGTTATGAAACAATAACATGGAGAATATATGTATCAAGTTAGAGAGAAGAGTGGAAAGGTGACAAGGATTTTAATGCAAGAAATTATAATTAAAAAAAGCAACTATGAAATTTAATAGTTCATGTATCCAACTTTAAGTGAATAGAATAAACACTGAAGCTCTCTAAGCTGACATGTCCAAGCATAAAGAACATCCACCTATAACTAGACTTTGGTTTTTGTCCACAGGTAAAAAATGGGAACTCACCTGGAAATCCAGGAATGCCATCCCGGCCCGGTGGTCCAGGTGAACCCTGAGGTCCTGGGAGACCAGGGGGCCCTGGATAGCCCGGGGTTCCTTGGTCACCTGGAGGACCAGGAACATCGAAGCCTGGAGGACCTGGATCTCCTTTCTCACCTGGAACGCCTTGCAACCCTAGACAACATTGTTAAAACACAATCTTTTAGCAAAAATTAAGGCAAAGCTGAAATCTCTCTCTCTCTGGACATGGTACTGTACAAACAGACAAGTTTTATCTGCAGTACATTCCTAGCACTGATGAAAATCTTGCAATTCTTCTGAAACCATTTATTTTTTAATTATGTTCCAGGCATTAAAGGACATGTTCTCCTGAAGCTTCTCTTGAAGAGAAGCGTTACTAAAATTTTACCAAACTGTAGCAAGTGCAGTTGAATAAATTCTCAAAAGGAAAAGAACAACTTTCTTCATTAACCATTTAAGTCTGGTTAATAAAATAAGAAGCCAAGATTGATTAGTCTGGTTTGTATTTTGTCATTAAGTATAGAGAGATTCTTATGTTTCCATTAATGATTCCATTTTATAGCATTCTAAGACAACATCAGCTCAATATTTTTGAAGGCTAGCATTCTGCATTGCATTACATTTATCTGAGTGAAAAATATGAATTATCAAAACATGCTCAACATTGTTTAATACTAAAGATACTGAGCTCAAGATGCTGCTGAAGCAAGTGGGAAGCTTGCTTCCCTCCAGTGCACTGTATCAGTGATGGTATTCATTCTTGAAAGGTAGCAGACAAAAATTGATTTTTCTTAAATCTGAAGCTAAGAAAAGGCTTTGGTAAAGAAACCACAGTACCTGGGGAACCTGAGGTTCAAAAGCCAACGAGTTAGAGCTCATCAGGAAGTTGAGACAGGTAGCAATAAGGAGTTGTAATAGTCGTTAAGTTAGGAAACAAAATAAAGCATATACAGATTAGAAAAAAAAAAGGCAAACAAAAACTAAAACACTACCCTAAAGTTACCGAAAACAAAAATACAAAAGTACAAAGAATATGACACTAATGCAGTAAGAGAAACCAGACTGTAAGGAAACTTGGGGGTCTTGTTCAAAGCACAGCCACCATTGTACACAGAAACAAAAAACCAAATGAGGTATTTTCAAATATTGATGAAACATTCTTTGAAAAATTGGATTACTCCCTCTCCTTTTCTAGCTCTCTCTTCACAACCGGGAAACAAGATTCTTCTGAACTCTTACATGAAATTGTAGCAGACATTGGCTTGGACACCTTTTGAACAGCAGAGTACATCCTACCAGTTAGCTTCTTGTTGATCTCCATTGTATGCCTGTAAAACCCTTCAAATAGGGATTTTCAAAAAGATGCTTCTACACACACACAAAACACTAAATATGTTTTTTCTTTGTTTTGTTTTGTTTTCCCAGTCTTCTATTATTCAAATGTACATCTTTTTACTTGCAGAGATGGTATATTGCATGTTACATGCCCTAGCATAATGTACTGGGATTATGACATTATGCCAAAACCTCATAAATAACCACAAGTATTGCTCTAACAGATGGGGTCCCCCATTCTCAATGGCATGAACAAACTTAGAAGTGATGTTTTGATGTGCTTTTTGCATGCTAAAAAGGCAGATCAAATTTTCTTGACTGCGTAGGCTGTAGACTTGTATTTGTTAATTATAAGCATGCTCCCCTTTGGCAGCTGCTTACCACTGCATTAAACTATGGTGTCATGTGCCTGGAACTGCTTATTTTGCAGAGAAAAAACAATACCAGAGGATGGATAGCGATTGTATGTGTTGTGTTTAAATGGGTCTCTATCAGCAAATTGAAAAAAAAAGTAAAAATAACATTTACCCCAAGTGTAGAACAAACTCAGTAACTAGCACGATAAAGATACTTAGCAAATATAAATTCATTCTGATTGAATTTCTGGTTTTCAAAAGTCTGACCATATCACAATTGGAATAATATAGACAACACAATAAGTTCTAGAGGAATTTGCCACACATTCAAAAAAAAAGAAAAAGAAGGCTGTTGAGTTACTGCAAATTATTTGAAGAGGTGGTGGTGCAGAGAAAGGAAAATTTGAACAAGGAAATCCTTTCAAGAGTTTTCCAAACTACCTGAAAAACAGACCCCCAGAAACATTACTCTACTGTTGTGTAAAGAAGCAGAATCAAAACAGAATTGTAAGACAAGAAGAAAGGGTTGGGATATACGAATGGAAAGCACATTGTGCTGTCAAACGAAATAACGAGGACTACTCAAGTGGAGCTTCAGCCATGCACTAGATTTCAGAGCCACCATGCCATTAGTAGCCACAATGATTGGTCAGTGCAAACATGAAGAGTGAAAATATAAGCAATTCAGCACACTGACTCTACTAGTAATTCTGCATTTGTCAAAACTGATATTTTGCAGAATAAATCAGTGATCACATGAAATCAAGCTCTGGCCAATACCTGAAAAGATGTTACAGGAAGATAAAAGAACATGCATAGGATGAAACATTCAAACTAATACCATCCTAATACCTCTCCCCAGCAACACACACTTGAGTTGCCCTCTGTTTCCATTTAGCCTCAAAAGCAGCTTTAGGTTCAGGAGAGGTATGATAAGCACAGTAAGCCAGGTGAAGAACCTACCTGATGGCTCAGGAAACTTCTGTGCACATTTTTCAGACTCCCTCAGTCCATAGTTTTTTAACACTCAACACATTCAAGGCTTACTGATGCAGCAATCACACACATTCCTTTCCCAACTGGGAAACTAGTGGAAATAATATATTTAAGTATGATCCACACTCTACGTACTGGAGCAGAACTCAAACTCCATGGGGCCTATTTACTCCAACGCTTGCCTACCTTAAAGAGAAGCACTTTGCTGAATCTCAGCTTGCAGTGCATAAAGATCTGAGTAAGACCAGCCAGTCTGTGATTCATGCTCTTAACAACTGACCATGATTTTTTCAACATGCATTATGAACGATGCCAGCTCCCGTAGTGGCATCCAAGCAAATACAAAAAGTGTATGTCACAGACATGCAACGTAAACAGTCATACAGGCACGGCAAGAACCAGATGGGTTTTGAAATGTTTCAGCAGTAGGCGGGCTTAAGTCCACAGAGAATGTTCTCACTAGTTGACAGCCATGCATTTGCAACATGAGGGGCTGGTGCACAGCAGGATCATTCACTGAGTGCAGGAAACAAGGAACTTCCCTAAATAAGCTTTGAGAATAGAACTATGTGCAAGCACTTGTACTCTTTGTGCACAGAGATGCAACAAGTTCCTATCTTCATTAGTCAGCACTCATTTTAGATGAAATACAATCTATTTCCCTTCAGAAACAGCACAGACATCTAAGGGCAGCTTTCTTCCTTGTCTGTCCCCTCAAAACCTCTGCACTGACATTGTGCTACTAAACAGTATTGTGATAAACGCCTTCACAGAGATTTTACCACTACCTGTGCACAACACTTCCTAGAATCTCCGCTGAGGCTCTCTAAGTCTTCTCCAAAGCAGGCTTTTACACCCCTGAGACCTCTCTACATAATGCAAACAGCAGGACTGAATGAAATTTGGTGATAAACATGATGCACCAAGTTTTGCCCACTTAACCAGCAAGACAACCAAACCAACAGACAAACTTGCTATTTTTCTTTATCTGTTCAATGAGACCTTAAGTGTCTGCTTGCTATATGCCAGAAATAACCCGAGGGTACAATTCATGTAAATTTTACCTGGTGGGCCAACAGGACCTGGAGGTCCCGGAGGTCCAGGTGGACCTTGTCCTCCGATGCCAGGGATGCCCGGTGGGCCTGGGAGTCCTGGTGGTCCACTTGGTCCAGGGTCACCTAAAAGAACATGCTTTAGTTAGTGAATTCAGTTCAGAGATGCTTGCTTACAGTTGCAAAATGAAGCCTGCACATGGTACTTGAAATCTTGTCTTTGCGTGCAAACAAATATGGATCTGATACAGGAAAAGAAAACACACTTCAGAGGGTATTTCTGCAAGCCAGAGATTTGTGCTCTCTCTCTCTGGACTGCATGCAGTTTACATTTCTAGACTACACAGAGACATAGTTTTGCATCACAATCCCCATTAACTCAACAGATGCTCTCTAGCACACCAGACATACGCTGCAGTGTAACACAGATAATGATTAACAGTAGGAATTCACGCATTGCTAACGCACAGTGCTTCTACTTGCAGAGTATCAAAACAACTAACTATCCTACTGGAAAAGTTTTACCCCCCCCCCCCCCACCCCATAATAATATTTGACGCTAGATAACAGACTTTCAGATACTAACCCACAAACTGGTATCTACTCCCTTGCTTTTTTTTTTTTTTCCTTTTGAGAACACAAGTTTCCATTTACACAGGGATATGTGCTTTAGAAAAATGGACCCTGAAGTAATTGTATTACTTGTATTTAACTGCCATGTGACTCCCACTTCATCTACAGTTTTAAAAGTTCAACAGAGAACAGAAAGACTCCACCATACCTTTGGGCCCTGGAGTTCCATCAAAACCTGCCCGTCCTGGAAGACCGGGGTTTCCTGGGAAGCCAGGATCACCTTTGGGTCCTTGAACTCCTTTTATGCCTGGTGGTCCTGGGGGTCCAGGTGGTCCTGGAACTCCAAATCCACGATCCCCCTGTTGATTAGAATCAACACATTTTAAAAAGGGAAGGGTTCTGAGTTTAGCCTCTCCCAAAAAGGTTACAGCAGCAAAGAAAAAATGCCCATAGTCTTAAGAGTTGCATTTCATTTTCCTACCCTCATTCAAACTCCAAACAGAGCATGTGACTTCCCCATCATCAAAAGCTGACAACAAGCGGTGAAAAACTCCCTACTGACTTCACACTAATGCAAAAAAACTTCCAAGAAAATTAAATTTTACATTAAACAAGCAAGCACAGACCTTCTGGCCTGGGAAACCAGGTGGTCCAGGGGGTCCATCTAGACCAGGTCGACCTGGAGTTCCTGGAGCTCCGGGGGGGCCTGGGGTTCCTGGGAAACCTACATGTGACATGGAGGTTAGGGCAGCAGAGGAGAGGACACTAGAGAACATTAGAACAACTCTTCCAGAAATGTTCAGGGATCATGAAAAGCAATCTGAGAAATAGTTTTTTGTTAGCTCAGGCATACGTGGGGGGTACCCATTTGGCTGAGAAAGCTTTGAGTATGCAGCGTATCCCACAGAGGACCTTTGGGACTCTACTTAGAAGAGGGCACTTCCCTTTCTGTGTGCTCTAACAAAAATTACAAACAATTCACATTAGAAACAATACAGTATTGAGAGAGCATTTGGAGATCAATTATCAATAATGAGTCCTGGGATTTCAGTAATCCTGGGATTACTGAAAAATGTAAGCTATCATAAAATGGAGTACAGTCAACAGAGGAATGAGAATTCAGCATAGGTTTTTTTTCTGATATTTCTGAAAGTCTAAATATGTATGAATTCAAGACAAACATTTTTAAAAGGATTCTAGAGATATGAATTAACTACAACAATGTGGAGAGGCACAACCCTCAATGTCCCCTTTCTCAGCTGCTACAATACAGCAACATGGCTGCAAACATACCTTTTGGGCCTGGTGGCCCTGGAAGTCCAATGCCAGGAATACCTGGCTCTCCTTTTGCACCTGGGATGCCTGACAACCCTCGCTGACCTGGCTGACCAGGATCCCCTGTAAAAAGAAGAAAATCAACTGAGTTATCAAGAGCCAGCCAGAATAAAAAGCTCCTGGAACTCCACGGTTATCTAGTTGCTGCTTTACCTGGAAGACCTGGGTCACCGTTTCTTCCTGGAGGACCAGGGGGGCCAGGAACTCCTGGTTCTGTAATAGTCTGACCAGGTTCACCTTTCGGACCTGAAGCAGAGAAAAGGAAATATGTATCAGTCAAAGGGAGTTTATTTTTTGTAATTCTCCGAAGAGAAAGAAAAGTTGCTAGCCACATCCCAAGCTTACAAAGAACTTACAAAGACCAGAAAGACTAGGCAGTAGGCTGTCTGCCCCTAAGCCCCATATAGGCTTAGAAGTACAGTTTATGTAAGAGAGTTTTCTTGAAAGGTCATTTTTTAGCTTCCTCCAAGGTACCATCACGTGAATAGTATTTTCCATAGCTGACATCAATACAACTTGATAAGGACCTGTACAGTTGACAACAAAGTAGCAAAAGCAAACTCGTTCAAAGCAAACCCTTGTTTTCAAAAAGTTGTAGATGCACCATAATTAAGCATAAACCAGGTAGTAGTTACAGTGCATTTCCACTATAGTCAATCAAGATAAGCTTCTCCAGATGTCAGAGCATAAGGGCGAGTCAAATGGCTACAGTAACATATACAAATTCTGCTCAGTTTGCGACTCTGTGGTTCAGTTCAGTAAGGGAGCTTCCAAACGCTAGGTCTTACACTGCCTTTGGGAGAAGCTTAAAAGCAGCATTTTCTTCTGAAAGCTACCCAGAGCCAATGGAAAAAAACTTGATCATACATTTTTTGTTCAAGAGCAAAGAGACTAACTTACCAGGAACTCCAGGAGGCCCTGGGCGACCTGATACACCTTGGATGCCCTTTTCACCAGGTGAGCCTTGTGGGCCAAAACCAGGAGGTCCAGGAAGTCCTTTGTCTCCAGGAAGACCTGGTATTCCTGGGTCACCTGGAATTCCCATTTCTCCTTTGAATGCAACACTGCCCTGAAAAAAAGGAAGAGCAAGATGAGAAAGAGGAACACATATTTACTAGTGGAGGAACAAAGAGCTTCATTAGTTCTGTTTTGAAACTCTTTGCAACTTTCACCCTTCTAACCCTCAAGGCCATTAGCTGTCTGCATCTTATTAACATGGTAGAGATAAGGTCTAAACCTAATTAATTCCTCACACCATATAGGTGAAATACAGAGAATGGCAGAAGGGACCAGCTGTCTCTATCCTAGAGAAGTCTCAGCTTATTTTTAGTCACTGATGGGTGGCAGGGACTACTCTGTACATTATCACTAGATTAGCATATACTGAAGAGAATTACTGAGTTAGTCACATTCAGAAAAAAATGTATTTACCATTCTCTTATCTGCACTATCCCAAACTCATCCAAGACTTCCCAAAACATTTGTCCCATCAAATACAGCATAAAATGGAACTCACGGGTTCCCCCTTAGGGCCAGGCAGACCTGGCAGTCCATCTCGTCCAGGAGTACCATCTATACCAGGAAGACCTGGAGGTCCTGGGAAGCCAGGGTCTCCTTTGTCACCTTTCATTTTTGGAGAAGTCAGGACATCCCCTGGGTCTCCTTTAGGACCAGGTCTTCCAGGAGCACCTGGGGGCCCTGGGAATCCCTGAGAGGAAAAGAAAATACTTAGTTTTCCTTTCAGCTCCTCTCTGAGGTTGGTACAATATAGTAATTATGCATTCAAGCCAGCTAAGGGACAAAAAAGAAGTATTCAAACAAGACAAGTATTTGTATCTATTGTATGCAGCTCTACCAAATATATAAGACAAATGACATACTGTTTTCCCAACAAAACATAACAGCACCACTTACTGGTGGCCCTACAAGGCCAGTTAATCCTGGAAGCCCCTTTTCACCTTTTGGTCCAGGAAAACCAGGAGAACCTGAGTAGTGTAGAAAAAGTTAAAATGTAAAACTATAGAACCTGTAAATACCAAACATACTGTTTCTACAAGATAATATCTAAGTTGTTTTAAAACCAGGCAAGATTTAGCAAGTGTTTCTGGAAAACTTAATTTTACTTGGGCAGAAAAAAATTTGTAACTCTAAGTTAAATCAGTAGTGCCCAAAAATGTCCCACTTACAAAGCTCCATCTCCTCTATCATTTCAGGAATAGCAAGCAATAGAAATTAATTTTTCTCTTTCAGTTAAATCTACGTCAAGCCATACAACTTCAACAGGCAGAATGCTTGTAAGCCCATCTTTGATCAGATAAATTATTTTTGAAAGACCAGATTTTCAAAACTAAGTGCTTATTTTACATATGTGCAGTCTGTTTCTTTATAACACTTCCCAGCTGGGCAAGATAGGACATGGACCACCTATATATCAGAGGTGTCAACTGTGCAACTGAATTTGCACACAATACACAATAAATTATTAGTGTTATACATAGATACTCAAACATGAAGGTAGCTTTATGGAATATATTAAGCAAAATAATGAAGACCATAGCCTTACCTGGACTACCTGGAGGTCCCGGTGGTCCTCTCTCCCCAGGAGGCCCAGATATTCCGGTTCCTATACAATTGAAGCATGTGTCTCCTTGATCACCTATGAAGAGTTGCATTAAAAAAGTATACTTAAGCATCTTCGAAAACATTAAAAATTCTAGCACAACAGCAACTGCTTTCTTGCTGCTGGCCTGTAGTATCAAGTTCAAAGTGAATTTACGTAATTATATGATGGCTTAAATATTAGAAGGCTTCCCCCGTGAAGGCCAAACTGAAGCTTTTTGGCTGCTAGGAGTCAGAGAACCAACAGTCAGATATGATTAGAATTTACTTAGGATTGTGCAGAATGAAACAAAACAGAACAGAAAATATGCTTTCAATAATCAAGAACGAAACTGTGGATTCTTAGCAAAAGAGTCATCTTCCAAAGTAGGTATTTGATACTTTAAACTACAACTCTAAAACACATATACCCAAATCCTAAACTTTAAACTCCAAGAGTGCAAAATAAATATTGGGAATATCGCATTGACTTGACAGTAGGCTAAACATATACAATTAAAAAAAAAAAAAAACAACCAAAAAACACAGAAGGAACGGTTTCAAGAAGTTTAGGAATTTCATTCACATACAGGCATGTCATTCTATGACGTTTCTATGACATTCATCACTGCAGTATCTAAGGACTTCATTAAGGATAATTAATCCTTACAATCTCCAGGAAAAAAAAAATACTTGTTTGAATAAAGTACAAAATCAAGATGCTCAAAGTCATCTAAGATGTCCATGGTTGAGCTAGGAAAAGATTCTCACTTACCCATATCAGCATCCTCATTGCAAGGTTGTCTTTTTGGAAACAAGGATACACATTAAAGATGTCTTTCTTTGCTTACCGAACAAACAGACAAACTCATTCTAGACTGACCAACTCAAATTATGAATGTTGCATTTACAATTTCAGTGTTGATTTCCATAAAAACTGTCAAAATTATTCATGAAGTATAAAACTTTCTCACATGGAGTTGGCAATTGCTGTTACAAACATATTTAGTTTCTATCTACCTGGAAGGTACTTATAAACCTGAAGCTCCATTTTACTTTAATCACGACCCATACTAGGCTTGCATTCAGATTGGTTATACCCTCGGTCACTTTGAGATTCCTGTGCTTTTACACTAGAGACTATCCTAAGCTCAAACAAAAAGATTTCTTGCTCAGAAATGTAAAACATCTGCACACAACCCTACTGGAAAGAGACACTATTCACCCTCATTTAATGCAGGCTACATTCTTTAACAAGCTTTAACAAAAAGAGAAGAAAAAAAAAAAGCCATAGCCATGACACTGCACCTTTTTGGCCTCGCTCCCCTGTAAAGCCTTGCTGTCCTGGAATTCCTGGAGGACCTGGTGGCCCCTGCTCACATAACCCTTCACCTAAGAAGCAGAAGTTTAATCATCAGTTTGTGTTAGACTGACAGCAGCACCAAATACATGTATTCAGGAAAAAAAAAAGTACTTAAGAGTATTTGCGTGTGTATATTCTAATATAAACACATGATCACGGACCAAACACTGTTGTAATTCAGACACTGGGCTGCTTACTAAAACCCATCTATGTAATCCAAACTCCAAAGAAAACAAATCAGTGGATATTATACAACAATCAACAGCTTTGTTTCACAACCTCCTTCCCACAGCCTGTCCATGTCCACCTCTACACTACATTTAGCTTAGGATCATGAAAACACACATACAAAATGTCATCAAATTGAGGGGAATTAAGATGCTAATGCCATCTAGACATTGGATTCCTCTCCAAACCATGTTAGCCTATCTCCACCACAGCCTTCCAGTTCTCAATTCCATCTCCCATTTCCCACTTCCCTTATCCCAGATATGATCTAGAAGCTTTCACCCCAAGTGTCCACTCTTAAGCTAATTTTGTATGGTTTACACACTAGAATATTTATGAAATGAAACTGGAATTCTGTCAAAAGTTACTCCTCTGACTCTTCTGGTACCATAGCCCCTCCAAGCACGGATTAGATGATATCACAAAAGCTAAGTTTATTCAAGAAAGCAAAGTGGTTACCTCCTGCCTTATGTGTAAATTTTAATGTAATTTTCATTAGTTGGATCAAATTGGATTTAACATCAATTGGGAAAAATACTTAATTTTGTACAACTGGACTAGATCTGTCTGGCTCTGGAGAACTGTCATTACTGTGCGAGTTAGCACAAAGGTCCCGCAAGCCTGAAAACATTTATCCTCCTCCAGTCTAGCTGAATCTCATTGATCAGTCAAGGCAGGGCTACCTGAGGTAGAAAGAAGCATGATAAAGCCAGACTGCAACCCACACTATTGAATTCAAAAATTCTGTAATCATCTTCATGGCTAGAGCTCTCCTACAAATGTCCTGATTTGCAATGGGAGTGACTTGGAGGACATATGAATAGCTTGGAACCTTGTGGGCTTCAGCTGCTGATAAACTACATCTCTGGAGGAAGAATTAACAACAACAAGAATGGATGTCAAAGCTATTCACTCTCTTCTCTTTGCTGTCTATATGATCATCACTCACCAGGAGGAACAGATGGTGCAGGTGGTCCCGGAGGACCTGGAGGTCCTGGAGGTCCCCGTGGTCCATCAAGTCCAGGCTGTCCAGGAATAGAAACACCAGGTAAACCTGGATCTCCCTTCTGTCCTCTCTCACCAGGTAAGCCAGGTGGGCCAGGAGGCCCAACAGTAGTGACCCCTACGGTGGGAAGAACTTAGTTACTTGGTAGCTCAAAGGTTTAAATTACCTTTTTTGTAAGGATGACAATGATAGATGACGAATAGCATGCTACAGATAAGGCTCTGTCTTTCTGTGTAAGTACATCATGATTTTTTTTTATGGAATTAAAATCTACATGTTGATGTGCAGTTTGACACATGCACATTTTCTATTTGCAGAGATTTTTGTTTGAAAAATTGAGCTGAAATTCAACAACTAAGCAAACATTTTATGAAGAAAAAAAGGAAAAACAAACCAAAAAAAACACAAAAAGACATATGAAAGGAAGGACTGATGGAAAAAAAAAACACATTTAAAACATTTACATGCTGTAACATTACAGTCATAATATTCTTCTCTGTGCATATATAAGATAAATCCAGGTGTCATCATGCACTCCCATTGTAGACTCAGATCACCCCTTCCTTTGTTACTGGCCAATCTGCAGCAAAGATTAGATTTGATGGCCAGGTACCAGACTTCTGGTACACAGTACTTTCTCTGTACAATGCAATGCATAATGAGCCTTATGGGTAACTGATATGACATAAATTAACTCTAAGACTGTTAAGCTAGGATGTTCGACAGCATTGATGATTAGCATCCTTTGTTCACCACAGCAGGGGTAACGAATGTTCAGAATTCCTCATATTATCCCCATGAGCAAAGGACATTTAGAAGTAGCTCTAAATAGTTTTGCCTTTACTTTCTGCTCAGTCCTTCTGTCAAAAGGAATGTGAAAAGACCATGAAGCTAAATATCCATTCATACATTTGAATATACAACTTATTTTAATGCTTACACTCCTACCTGGAGAACCCGGCAAGCCGGGTGGGCCTGGCCTACCAGAGAATCCACGCTCCCCTTTGGCTCCTGGGAGTCCTGGCAATCCTTTGCTACCTTTTGGTCCCACTGTTGCATCAATGCCTGGTCTTGAAATGACCTGTAAATGTTTCATGTTCATGTGAAACAGTTTGTTAATTACTAAGCCAAGAAAAGTCACTGAAAAGATAAAGAGATGTAAGGGACGAAAAGTTAAACGTACTTTGAACCTTATACTAATGACAAGATGCTTTTCCCACTCCACTGAATTACCTAGTAAAATTACAGCAAAAAGTACTTCCAATAGAAAGTACCTTTATTGCCAGGACAATATGGTTAGAAAAGGCTTCAGTGGAGCTGCCTCAATTTCTGCTGGTTTGAGGTAATAGTCTACCCTTGGTTTTGTAGCCTTGCAAATCCTAGAGCACAGGATCTATCTCAAAAGAAGGATATAATTATTTCTATTAGTGAGCATATGAAAACTTTGCTGGTGCTGTTAGTTTTTGTTTGTACCTGGAGATGTGACTCACTGTCACCCCAGAACTATGATGAGACACGCTGTCAACCAAATGCAGAGGGAAAAGAATGGAACAGGAACTTACACTTCCAGGGGGACCAGGAGGACCAGTGTCACCTTTTTCACCCTACAAATGAAATTAAGAGCATTTTTTACATTGCACATTAGAATACAAGATAATTATAGCAAATATTCCTCAACACTCTAGCAGCACAGGCAATGCAATTACTACTCCGCCAGAACTGAACTAAATGATGGCAGGTTTACAAGCTACTATAGCAATAATGACAACTCAGCATACCTTTTCGCCATCTCTTCCTGGAGCACCATTAACTCCAGGCCCACCAGGTAAACCCTTCAAGAAAGGAGAAAGATAATCACAATCAGATCTTCTCCATATCAGAAAAAAAGCTTGTAGGTAGTCCGCTGAGTTTAGAAATTTATGAGGTACTCACATCCCTACCAGGCTGACCAGGTTCTCCATCTTTGCCAGGCTTTCCCTTCAAAGACAAATACGCATTGAAATAAAATGCTTCAAAAGTGAAAAATTTTTGTGGAAATAAAGTTACTTCCCATTTTTTAAGAAACTAAACTTTCTCTAGAATGCAGTTCTTATGACATATACCTCAAAGATACTAACCAAGTAGAATCAACTGAGCTATCTGAAGTGAGGTTTTCTTTTTGAAATACAGGGCACGAAACATGACAAGTCTCTAAGAAACGCTGTGTGAATACAGCATGAAATGATCTTCAATTAACTAATTTCTTGCATTTAATAATTCCCTTTATTTTAACATTAGAGAAGTTCCTTTACTTGGAAAACAGAACACAGTATGTAATTAGGAAATTAGCACACTGTGGCCAGTGAAACTAAAACCAAATATGTCTGTGTTTGAATTTTAACTATCCCTTAAACTAAATGCAATTTTCTGAAGAACAGTATCAATAAAAATATAAAGTCCTATTCTGCTCAAAGCAAATTCTAAAAACATTTTTGCTGAATGGATTGGTCATTGCTACAATGAAAGTAGTGCAAGCTGCATTTTATTCCAGACCATCCGCTGGGTGAGACAAACAGAAGCCTGCTGTTAGCATTACAGAAGCAGTAAGAACGGGGGACACCTGGTGGAAATACACTAGGGATTGAGTTTCACCATAGTGACACGATTAACTCTCAATCAAGGAGAAGTTGATAGCAAGACCAGACAGATCTAGTATACTATAATGTGATCCGTGAAGTCTTTAATATTTGTGATTATTTCTGATTCTCAAAAATAAACAAATTGAAATGTGTCTCAGCCATAAAACATAATATGAAACTCTAAAATCCAGTTTTAGAGTCACTTATCAGCAAAACTGCATGTTAAATATGCAACATTCAGAGCAATAAAAAAGAAAAATGTTGGTAAACAAACTTCCGGCAAAAAGCATCTGACATATCCATTTGGGATTTTTATCCTTTCCCATCTTTGCAAATTTATGTGGTTCCCAATTACTTTTGCAGAGAGAAGCAACTTGGAAAATACAATTCAAAATATAATGAGAATTTTGGCTTTGTAAATCTGCCTAATTTCTTATGTATATGAGAAGGCAAATCAAAGCCTACCCAGAAATCTCAGCAATTAACAAGAAATTTATCTAGAACACTGGAGATTTTTCTTCCATGTCCTTTATTTCCTATGGAAATTGGAAAACCTAATACTAGTATGGTTTCTAAACAGTGTTTATATATTGTCCAATTAACCAGAGCAAGACCTGTGTCATGGTTTTCAAAGAAGCCCATTATATTGACATCAATATAGGTTCAGGAGCTATGAAAGTGAGAATACAGAATGCTTTGAACTGGTAGCAGCTTTTCTTTTCTTTGCCAGTCCAAACCATGTTATTTTCATTCTATTTCTTAACACTTCTATAGTCTTCCTCAGCTTTTCTGAGCTGTGATATTCAAGGAAATTTAAATTTCAGGATGGATTGAGTCTAGACAGGAACAAAGTGATTCATGATGTCCCCAGATGCAGCTATCCTGACTCGTCCCCTCCCCAGTTAGTACATAAACAGAAGTAGTCACTTGAGAAGTGGCAAATGGACTTTTGGTCTTAATGCGATGTTCAAAGACTTGTTTTTGTGACTCACCTCACAAGCAAACCCACTGAGAATGAGTTTACATAGACCAGCTTAGAAATACAGCAATCTCATGCTGCATGGGCAACCCAGTAAATAGCAAACTGAATGAAGCCCCTCTCTAAAAGGAAACAGAAAACTGCTGCTTCAGCCAAGGAGTCCAACAACTTTGAAGCAGGTCTCCACATGTAACCAGATAACATAATTCAAATTAGTTTTCCATCCCCCCAGACTAAGATCTACATATAGATAATTCTATCAGAAAGCCCTGAGAGATCCAGAGCTAGAAGCATTACACCATGAACCAGATAGGTCATATATTAGGTTGCCAGGTTATGGGGAGGAAAAAAAAAAAAAAAAATGTTTCTTACCCAGAGGCTGAAGGCCTCACCTGATTTCAACATTTGTTTAATTCTCAAAGATAACATTGATTGGAAAGATAAACGTTTGGTTAAATAGACTACTTACTCTTTTGCCTGGTTCTCCTTGCTCACCTTTTTCACCTTTTATGCCACCGGGAAGACCCTGGACACACAAACATCATCTTAAACTGAGCCCATAAGCCTGAGTAGAATGAATTTACAGCTCTGATACAGATGAAACAAAAAAGAACTAGAAGAGAACTACTCACAGGAGGGCCTTGTGGCCCAGGAAGTCCTGGTGGGCCTGGATCACCTGGAATACCCTGTCAAGCATGAGAAAAGAAAAAGAGGATTAAGCCTCCACCACTCCCTAGTATCTCAGTTGATATACATATACACGCACATATGCATATATATATTCACGCACACTTTAAAATAATTTTTTTTCTGTCATTTAGATTTCAGAGTACTATGACCAGTAAGGGATCTCATCAATTCTTTATTTGTGCAGATCGTCAAGTGCAACTGTAAAGTTTATTAGCTGCTCATCCTGTTTGTTTAGATGATTCACTCCACTAGGACATATATGCCTCCTGCGTGCACTGCAGCAGCTGGTTTGGTGGTCTGCAGCTGCTATACAATAATAAAAAGAAGGAATAAAGAAAGGAAGGACAGATAGAACAAATGCCAGATCCTGCTGAAATTACAGGAGCAACAGTCATTAGATTGCTGGCAGTTGCTGAAGTTGTGAGGCCATTAGGAGCATGCTTGTCAGAAAAGCGTCAAAATCACTGTGTGAAAAAGTTAGGGTTTCCGTTTTGTCTTGTTACACCTATAAACAAGATAATAAAATATCTTTCTTCAACATCAACCTAAACAAAAGCTTTTTGTGCAGTCTTTTTTCCCTTCCACAGCTCCTAGACTTATACAAGCCCATTCTTACACTTGATTTTTCAGTCATCAGAGGTCATAGGTGGAGATACACATCAGAACCTTGTGTGTGCTTCACAGAAACCTAAACGTAATATGATTTTTTTTGCTCATTTTACACTACCAAGTATAACTTTTGTTGCAATATAAATAAGTCTTTAAACCTTGAAATCATTGTCAACGTTGGTCAAAGACAATGTGCTCAGACTACGTCTTATTGCTTTATACGGAAACGTAGCTAGAATGCTTTGATTTTGTACTTTTATATAACTTAATTTCAGCAAAATTAATCCTTCAGAGATCCCTGACGACACAGATGCATTAGTCTGACCCTGCTAAAATCAGCTGCATTTTTGTTTCAACTATAGGGTGGTCAAAACATTACCTCTTGTCCTGCTAGAACTATACAGACATGCAATGCTCTTTACCTTCTCTCTCCTACCATTCAGTAACAAAAAAAAGAGCTAAAACCAGGGACTGAGACCTTTCTAGGATGACTGCACATTGCAAATGTGCATCAGTGGATAGCTCTAGGGAATGCCTTACTGGTGCCTAACGTTCTTCTGAAAGGCAGGGTAACAAATGGTTTTGATAAAGATGAAGGACAGCAGAAGAGTCCTACACCCCATCAACACAAAATATTGCTGCCCACCAAAGCTTTCTTCTCTCAGACACATTTCTCAAGATGAAAAGGTAGAAAGCAAGAAATTGACCCAAAAACAGATGGAGGAAACTAATAGTTTAAAGTTATGTAGGAGCTCAGTTACCACAGTGACATTTGCAAAATAACCAGACCATAAAAATGGCCACTCACCACTCTTGCCTCAAAATGTCTACCTTAGTCCTTCTACTACTCAGGGTGGTATTTGAACATACCACAGATGCTTCAAAGAAAAAATGAAATTCATGCACCCATAACCCTGCTGGTGGTGTTCAGATTGTCTCTAACTTGAACCCAGAACCCAGTGAAGATAAAAGGAAGAAATGTAGTGACATTAAAAATGGCATTGTCCCAGTGATGTTTTGGCACTTACGGGTGGCGAAGGACCCATACAAATCAAACCAACAGTTTGAGTTTACTGCCACAATATGGCTTGATATTACTTTTTAGAGGCCAGAAACAGGGAAAACACTTTATTGAGACCACAAGGAAGAAAGGACATCACTAATAATAAAAATAATAATAAAAATAAGACAAAAGAAAAAAGAAATTGAGTTAAAACTTTTGAAAGGCTTCTTCACAATAGATGACAGAGCTGGTTAATTAGTGGGAATCAAAATCCTCACAGCTTTGAAAATCTCAGTTTCAGTGTTCCAAGGAATGAGAGCAGTTTAACTGCTTTTACTGTTACTACGAACTTCCTCTGAGACAGTTTGTTCTGCAGGACAGTTACTTTAGTAAGAGAAGTAACTGAGCTAATGCAACTGGCATGCCTTCTATTAAAGGAAAACTACTCAGACTTGAAACATTCTGTACTTTAGGAAAAATAACTGAAGCTCTGTACAGTGAGCAGGACATGAGTATATATGAGCCAAACCAAAGGAGGCTGCAGCTTGATCACATTCATTGCAGATGGGTACAGTTTCCCACTCACCTGATCTCCTTTCTGAAACTCAATGTCATTTGGTCTCTTCTGTTCTCCAATTTGTCCTGGTGGCCCTGGAGGTCCCTGAAGACCTTGTTCACCCTAATGTGCAAGAAGACAGCAGTTTGCTACAGGCAGTACAAGCCAAAATAGCATGCATAAGTATCTTGAAAGTAATAACGAAAAATATCATCATGATCACCTACTCACTTTTTCACCTTTGGGTCCTTGGAAATTCAAACCCATATTACCCTGCAAGAAGCCAAACTTGTCAGACCTTAGAATTCACAAATGAACAAAAAGCCAAACAAATAACAACAACAAAACACCAAAACAAACAACAAAACACCAAAACAAACAACAAAACACCAAAACAAACAACAAAACACCAAAACAAACAACAAAACACCAAAACAAACAACAAAACACCAAAACAAACAACAAAACACCAAAACAAACAACAAAACACCAAAACAAACAACAAAACAAAGCCAACCACCACCATCAATGAAGGAAAGAAAATACCTTAGGTCCTGGTAGCCCTGGTGGACCAGGAGGTCCCTATTAAAAAAAAAGAAAACAAAAGTCATTCTATTAAGCACTTTGCATGTCCACTTTTATACCTGTGTTGACAAGGCACATGGATATGCCTGCCTTTAAGTGCTGCTCTTCATGCTACTAAACTTAACGGATAGATCAGAAACTAAGTGAGAGGTTCAAATACAATTAAATAGGTATTAAACAGGAAAGGAGTAAAAATACAGGTCTAAATAAGCTAAATCTTGATTCTGGGGTTTCACACCGATATGGGGCCTGCACAAAGATTTGATGATTTAAAGCAAAAAGAGCTCTGGGAACAGGCCGAGTGTTTAAAATGTATCACATTTAAATGTGCACAGTAGCAGCTCCAGGGTCAACTGAGTGCATGGTTGCTACTGTATTCATACCAAGTCACAGCTACCAAAACCTTTGCACTTTGCCTATTTGCGCCTCTGAGGACATGAAACAAAGAAGCAACCGCCCCATTTAACATTTTAAGGGTAACAGGCTAAGAAACTTACCGTCAAACCTGGGGGCCCTGGAGGGCCAACTGGACCTGGTATTCCCGTAGAGCCAGGTGGGCCCTGTTGAAAAAGTGGAGGAGGCTATCAGAGAGGAACCTTATTTACAAAAAAATAAATAAATAAAATAAAAATAGCAGGCCAAATGCAAGACCTTCATGGAAAAAAAAGAACAACCCACAGCTGACATCCCACGCATGTCAAATCAAAGTTGCTGACCACTGACCTACCAATTTGTTGTTGATGAAAAGCCTAAAGGAGTGTGTGCTGTGCCAGGAGTGTTCTGCTCTCAACATCAATACATCTCTCTGGCTTGGATAAGGGAATGCTTTTTTGTTTGTTTTGAACTACTTTTGCTCTTTCTTTCTCTTCAATGCACTGAGAGAGAACAACAAAAAACTTTGTAATTCCTCCCAGCAAGAAACAGACAATAGGAAAGCACAGATCAGAGGAACAGAAATGCTAACAGACTCAGTCTGGTCAGAATAGCCTGGGGCTTGCCTCTCTGTACCAGGAAATGGGAGTTTCTGGCTTCTCTCCAGTGCAGGCTGATAGACTCATTTTCTGCTCCCCTTGTTCTTACACTAAAGCAATGAATGGCTCAGTGGGGAAGCACAGGGCCTGGAGTCACTAGCTGTTTTCACAGAAGACTGCTGGGAGAACAGAAACACTACTCAGGAGGTGCAACATGAGGAGAACAGCTGAGACATTGCCCTTTCTTCCCACCATTGAAAATAGTGGCTGCAGCTCAAAAATGTAGATGTTACTTACTTTACCTCAGGGTAAGGAAGGGAAGGAAAAATCCAGAATTGATACAGAGAATGTCTGAGAAGTGGTAACAGGAAAGGAAAACAAAGAAGCAAGCCAGTAACTGAGTACTGCTGTTTGCTGGACACTGCTTTCCTGAAAAGGGGACTTTTCTGGCCTCTGTGGGCCACCCCATTAAGAGAAGCACTTTCCCTCAAGCCATAAAATAGAGGTACATTAAAAATAACCCTAGCACCAAATTTTCCAATTGTGCTGTAATTGAAATACTCTTCATTGCATCTCTTTGGCAGAACACAATTCAATAGTACTTTACACAACTTACAGGTATCCCTGGAAGACCTGGAAAACCTGGGTCGCCCTTCTGTCCTGGCAGCAAGGATGTAATTATTTCACCTGCTTCACCCTAGAAGAAAAACAGCCGGCTTTAATTACTAGCACTTTCAACAAATCTTTATCACCATTCTGACTCCAAAGAATGCAAACAGTGGCTCTTAAAACTGATAGACTCAGAGTTATCCTATACCCTAGCAGTACTCTTACAATTTAAGCATTAGATTCTTCAAAGAAATAACTCTTTTAAAGAGGGAGATCCTTGCATATTTGAAGGATTTTCTAAATAGCTAAACTACCAACTGCTAAGAGCTCATTTTGTGTGTACAAATATATCAGCACAGATCTAAATTCCAAAAGACTATGGGGGTCTGAAATACAAATGCTTCAGAAAGAGATATTCTAGCTCCATGTGAAAGCAACAGATAGGACACAACAGAAGAAAAGCTTTCAGCTTCTTCCAGTGTCCCACCTCATGAGATTAATATTGAGTATAATAGTCATGCTTCACGAGCTAAAATTAAAGTACAATTTGTTACCAGTTTCAGGGAATATCTTTTCTTTTCTAAGTGTTGTGAACAGCTTGCATTTTAGTATCTTCACAAAGAAAGGGGCTGAGAAGAACAATTCAGCTTAAGAGTCATCATTTCCTGGCACCAACGTGTTATGCTATCCTTTCAGGAGTTTATTGGAATAACTCTGTAGGTCAAGCTTCTTTTTAAATACCTTTGAACTGAAACTAATGTTTTGACCCATGCTCAAACCAGGTCAAGGCTACAAAAACAAAAAACAACACCAGACTTAAAAAGAGTCCTTAAGGTCCAAAATCAGAGTATGAGACTACTTACACTAGGAAACAAAAAGTCATTTACATAAGTGATCTATACAGCAGGAGCACATTTTCAAAAGAAATGTAAAATATTGCACCACTCCCTTCATTGAATATTTTTAGTCGCTACTGCTCAATCTCTAATAGCATTACTGAGCATACACAGGTAGACTACTAGAGCATTTTGGTGTTGGTAGCATTTTTCTAACTTGATGCCTCACAACACAGATGCTGTCCCTCACACTTCCAAGGGAACGACCTTCAGAAAACTGTCTGCTACGTCTGCTCACCAAAACTGAGACAAGCTACTGCAGAATTTCTAGGTAGTTGCACTGGAGAGGTCTAGAAACAATTTTTATTTTTATTTTTTTTTTGCAGAACGTCACTCCAGATCCCAATGGACATACGTGGTCTTGCAATAAATGCAAGCAGCTTACTTATGCCAGATCACACTGCATAGCCATGCCTGATTAATACTTAGATGTGAGAGTTTAGAACACTTACCTTCATGCCTGGCAGGCCAGGAGGTCCCTTTGTTTAAAAGAAATGAAAAACAGAAGAAAGATCAATAAAAATTAATCATTGGTATGTTATTTGCAAACCACTGATCAGATCTACAGCATGCAGCAAGCGTTGAAGGGAGAAGGCTAAAAAAAGAGATGAAATTAAAAATTATGATCTTCAGAATCAGCTGGAAAAATGAAGTACTTTCACAGTAAACATTGAGCATTAAAAGGACTACATTTCCATTTGCTAACAATTTGCCTTTTCATTGCCTCCTACTATCCTGTCTCCCACATTACTTTCTGCTTAGTTCTGGGGTCCCCAGCATAAGAAAGACATGCCTGCTAGAGTGGTCCAGAGGAGGGCCACAAAGATGCTCAGAGTGCTGGAGCACCTCTGCTGTGAAGACAGGCTGAGAGAGCTAGAGATCTTCAGCCTGGAGAAGAGAAGGCTCCAGGGAGACCTTATAGTATCCTTCCAGTACCGAAAGGGGCCTGCAGGAAAGGTGGCGGTGTGGTTTGACCCACAGCAGGCAGCTAAGCACCACACAGCGTTCATTCACTTCCCTGCTCCCCAGGTGGTATGGGGATAAAGACAGTTTAATAGGACAGAAGAGGAAGGGAAAATAATAATAATTGTAGCTATAATATACAAAGCAAGTGAGGCACAATGCAATTGCTCAATACCCGCTGCCTCCTGCCCTGGCCAACTCCCCCAGTTTTATTGTTCAGCACGACGCCCTGTGGTATGGGACATCCCTTTGGTCAGCCTTTGCCAGCTGTCCTGGCTGTGCCCCCTCCCAGCTTCTTGCGCACCCCAAACCTACTTTCTGGTGGGGCAGCACAAGAAGCTGAAAAGTCCTTGACTTAGTGTAAGCACTGCTCTACAACAACTAAAACACTGGTGTGGGATCAGCGTTATTCTCATCCTATATCCAAACCGTCACCAGACCAGCTACTAGAAAGAAAATCAACTCTATCCAGCCAAAACCAGGGCAGGGACTCTTTAGCAGGGACCATAGTGATAGCACAAGAGACAATGGTTTTAAACTAAAAGAGGATAAGTTTAGATTGGATATTAGGAAGAAATTCTCTCCTATGAGTACAGTGAAGCACTTGCACCGGCTGCCCAGAGAAGCTGTTGAAGTGCTCAAGGCCAGGCAGGATGGGGCTTTGGACAGCCTGCGCTGGTGGGAGGTGCCCTTCCCAGGGCAGGGGTTGGAACTGGGTGATCTTTAAGGTTCTTTCCAACCCAAACCATTCTATGACTTGGTTCTGACAGTTGCTTATACCCTATACTATTGTCCCTTTTTTCTTCCCCATTTATCACCAGCAACACTATATATATACACATACACACACAATGACAGTAACAAGATTTCCCTTCTCTGACACATATGCATATATTTCTATTTTCTGCAGGTGACAAAAGCATCTCAGCACATGAGAATTCAAATGGCTTTTTATTAGCTTTGCCACAGCACGCAGCAGAAGAGCTCACTTTTCTGCTGGACATCTGAAATATTCTGATTAACCATAAAAAACAGATTCCTGTTTATTAAAAGAGCAACTGCAAAAAGAGGCTGATATTTATCTGATCTTTCACAGATCTAGGTAGAAATCTTTCAGTGGATTACAGGAAGCAGATCTGGAATTTTTTTACTTACAGGAGGCCCTTGTAAGCCAGGAAAACCTGGACTGCCTGGGAATCCACGCTCTCCCTTAGGGATGAAGAAGACCATTAGCCAAAAAGCAAAACAAAACATAAAAAAAAGATTAACAAGTATTTATTGAAAAGTCCAGTTTAATTGTTAACTTATGACTCCAGAATAGCAAATTGTATTGGAATCAGCTATAGGATAAATGGTTTGCAAAGTCATACAAGTGATTGAAACAGAACTTTCCAAATTCAGATATTCCTACATACATCCAGGCAAACTGCTGTACTACAGAGAGGGAAAACACACGCACTGCTATAGAGGATCAGCTTCTCGTAAAGAAAGATCAAAAAGTGAAGCTAAGTAACATATTTGAATGAAAGTGATTCCTTCCAACAAGGATACTGAATCAGTATTTTCAATGCAATATTATTAAAAAATAATACTTAAAAAGTCCCACTGTTTGCTAGTATGTTTTCCTTGGTAGCAAGACCCAAATACAAGGATCAGATGCAGCACATGATTCTAATCATGACACATTCCTCTCAATTGTTAGCTGTAAAATTAAGGATTGGAAGAAAGTGACAAAGAAGTTCGCTGAGTACAAATGATGTGACTTGATGCTGGCAATTTATCACCAGCAACTGGTGCTTTAGTTACCAGATCATGACCTCTTCTCTCAGATGCATGTGGAAGTGCCTGGAATTACCTGCACAAATCAGCAACAGCAAGTGCTACTTCACACAATAAATGAAACCCATTGGCTACAGTCAGAAGAACAAGAGCTCTTTATCATATTATTGTTGTCCTGGTAAGAATTTTAAAGGGATTCCACCTTAGTTCCATTGCAGCCTGGGATACCCTGAGGTCCTGGTGGCCCGTCTTGTCCTGGTAATCCCTTTGAAGTTGAAAACAGGAAAGAACAGTTAGCTTTCAGGATGGTCTTCTGTGTCAGAAAGACAAAATAGACCAGATCATAACTATATAGCCCACTCTTACTTACAGGAAGTCCTGGTGTTCCTGGAAATCCTGGAAGCCCTGGCGGTCCCTAGGAAAAAAAAAAAAAAAGATGTATGTTTTAAACAGTATGATGTGATTAGATGTACAAAAGGAATGACTAAGATTTGACTAAATGTAGCCTACATGTATATACACAAGAAAAACTGAAGCATCAGAATCACACAAAAAATAAGAATGCAATACTGGACAGCCATCAAGGTTCTCACCTCTCTGTCAGGAAAATATCCATGAAAACACAGAGAAGATGAAGGTAACAGAACATCTACGGTGAGACCATGTAGATATACAAAGAAAAGAAAAGAAATACTCATGGCACAGAAGATGGATGCATGCCACTGAAGTTGGTGACACAACAGTTGTCACCCACTGAGGGGTTTGACAAAAAGAAAAAGCAGAGGCACGAAACATAAAGGGTTTCCAGACTCAGTGTCTCACATATTGACCCTATATACACATATAAATGCATACACAGTATTGGAATTACTCTCCCTAATGAGTTTATGGAAAGTAATACAAGCAATACATAAGATTGTGTAATACAACCAATTATTGCGTTAATTGCATTACTTATATAATCTTATATTCCTTACAAAAAGTAATACACTCTCTTCTAGCTGATAGACATGTTTTGTCAGGAATAAGTTAATTTTTTTCCCCCCATAAATCACCATTTTTATGAGGACCCACTCTATACCTGGCAGTCTTTATCCACAACTCCAGTACATCAACCTAAAATTGCACCGATACTTACTCTAATTCCTTTGGGTCCAACAGGTCCTGGCAGTCCATCATCACCCTAAAAAACAAACAAACAGCAACCAAACAAAAAACAACATTCAAGCTTGCAGTCAGTTTTTCTATCAAAGTAAACCGTAAGCATGACAGAAGTTATTTTACATGTTTATGATAAGATGGCTAAAGGTTACCTAAGTTGTCATTTCCTGAGTAAATGAGTTCAAAATAATTTTATTTTGGGCACTGCACCTTGAATTGAAAAGCACTTGTTACAGCTGATAAACCATGACTTAGAGGAAATGTTTTTTTCATTAAAAACACCTAAACTTGCATGTAAGCAGAAACCGTCTGCTTGCTACTTTCATCAATTGTACTACAGTGACCTCGTGTGGTCAAAACAAGATATACAAGATTAAGCTTCATAGTAAAATATTGAGAAGAAAAGATATTTATGGAGTCCAAATACAATAGACTACTTTCTTATAGAAGATTTCTTTCTCATTTCACTCGTTACACACAATTTTCTCTCTTAGCATAGCCTTTCATTTTTTCTTATCACCTAACCATTATTTTCTTCTTTTTTTTTTTGTGCTTCTGCTAGTTTAGATTTTGGGTATTTGCAACAGCAATAGGCAGATCCTGGATAAGCTTGTGCATATTAAATATACATGCACTCAAAGGAAGGCTTTTCAGCATTTTAATGCTATGCCATACCATCTGAGCACGGTGATGTAATTCAGTAGGAAATAAAAATAAACTGAAACCATCCAGGAAAAGCAAGGAGCATTCCTCAGTTGCCTCAGCATGGTTCAATGAGGCCTTCATTTGCATCACCCCACACAAAACTAGCCCACGAATACCACTAGGTGCAAACACGAGTTTGCAACACTGCCCACATGGTGGGACCCCTCCAGCAGCTAACACCACTCTCATCAGTAAACTAAGTAATGGAGTGCATTATTGCAAGGAGTAATAAAGCTGCTTTACAGCACCTTGCCAAACCCGTTCTCTGACCTTAATTTGCTAGGGAAAGAACAGAGGTATACACACAGTGTTTAGAAGCACACATGTAGGTGAGGAATTGGAAACTTCATGCAATCTTCTTCCTATGGTTGACTCTTCCAAACAAAAAAAGAACAACTAACATATCCTAATCTAACATCCTAACTTCTGAAGATTTTGCCTATTAAACTAATGGATAATCAAGAATTCTGGGATGATTTGGGATCAGCATTAAAAACAAGCTAATGCTAACTAGCATTTTCACGCGATTCTAGTAAATTGGGACTTACCTTTGGACCTCTTGGACCAGGAGGTCCTTCTGGTCCTGGAAATCCAGGCAAACCTGGCTGTCCTTCCAAGCCCGGGAATCCCCTTTCACCCTACACAAAGAATGGGTGTGGGAAGATAATACAGCAAAAGTACAAGTAATATTAGAGATGTTCAGAAAACACACTTTGTCTGCTTTCAGTAGGAAGTTACCATACAGACAAACTCATTAACGTCATGATTAAACATCTCACCTGCTTAGCTACAGAAATTCCTGGACGTACACACGCATTGCATTTAATTGAGCCACTTAAACAGGTTTCATAGAATGATTAGCCACTATTTAAGCTACCTATTTACAGAAATAATTCAACAGTAGTTCTTCTGTGCTTCCCAAATACATAGAACCCTCCCATCTTCCTATAAAACCATGGCTTCGTTAGTCACCAAGTCTCTCCTAAAAACTCCGTTGTACTGCACTATGCATAAAAACTCCCTAAGGGTATAGATTACTGCTATACTATGACTGCTGTTCATTATCATTTCACAGATACAAGATTGCTATTTGTAACATAAAAGTAACTGAGATCCTGGTTGTGTACTGTCGGCTAAACACTGTGTAAAGACAGAATGTAAAGATGGTTCCAGCCCAAAGTGCTTATGATCTAAATCAAGAGACAACAAAGAAACATTTATCCCTTTTATCTGTCACCTCATGCTAAAACTATAAGCTCTTAATCAGCAACCATAGTTTGCTGAATATTTATGCAATGATAAATCACAACAGCTTATAAATATTACAACAAATATACCTGTACCACATACCATCACACAGCACCCTGTAACCTGTCAGTGTTGCGATACACTACTTTACTGCAGTTTCAGAGTGTTCATAGCTGCAAATTCAATAAATATTTACTTGTATTCCTTCTATACAATAGATTCATAAACACCAGCAAATATTAAGGTTTTGATAAGTACAGAATGGTTCAGAAATATCAGAATTAGGACACTTTTTTTCTGCATATAGATTATTGTACGCTTTTCAAATGTGTAAACCTATTTCCTACAGCTCTGTTATATCAACCAGTACACTGTTATATCAACCAGTACATAAAACAATGCTTACGAAACAGGCAATTGCTCAGCATTATTCCCTATTGCTCTACAGATCGTTTGGGTCCCACCTGCAAAACAACTTCTGTAGATTTGCCCCAATTATTTTTTTCACAACTACATGAACCACCAAAGAAAGAGGCCTGTGCCTGGATTTGTTCCATCCTGACAAGCACCTTAATCATACAGTTAGGGCTGTGCATTCTTTTCTGTATTCTCTGTTCATCTTGAATTTTTATCTTCTTGTGCGGCTTCGGCAAGAATGGGAGTAGTAGCTCCCACATCTATTACCTGGCAGTCTACCAGCTATGACATTCTCTAGGGAACCAGGAGGCCCTGCCTAGATCCTCAGTCAAGGGAAGGAACTGAAGCAGGAATCTCTTATCTTCAAGAAGACAACGTCAGCAGAGAACTGAAAACTGGGGTTTGCAAGCAGACAGAAGCATCCAAATGCAGCCTTGAACACAATAAGCAAAAGCCAACATTATGGCTTTGCTTATCTCCCCTCTATTTTCCATGGTAGCTCCACACTGAACATGATTTCAGATACTCAGCAAGATAATAGCACTAGGTTTCATTCTTAAATCCCAATTTTCTCAGTGTGCTACTTGGGTAGGTGCTCTGTATTTCACTGCAGGGGACAGGAAACTACCAGTTGTGTTCAACACAAGATGTCAGGAACCCCTCCAAAATCAGAGAAAACTAACACGGCCTCTCTTCCTCACAGCTTTTCCAGTAATTGCTACACTGCTTTGGATGACAACCTAAAGGCTGTGAGCAAGCCTGAGCTGCAGCCTTAGCTCTAGACAGTGAGATTCAGAAAGACTCCTTGGATAGGGATGGACAGCTCATTAACTGGTCTGCTAAAGCTGGCTTCCTAGTAATTAGGAGGTAAACACGCTCCTCGGTTACTCTAGGTCATATACTGCTCTCCTGTACAAGGCAGACATCTTTTCTCTCCTGGGGAAATGTTGATTGCAAAATAAATTGAGGCTAGCTTAAGTCTGACAACTGGAGTCCAGACTGTCTTTTTGCACACGAGATGCCAGGCTCTGCTTCTGTGTGCAGCTCTACAGCCAGTATGCTGCCTCATCTGAAAAGCAAGACTGGAGGAGTGTTATTATCCTGGGCCAGGATATGAAAGGGTTAGTGTGCCCCCAAAGGAGACAGAATAAGGAATTTGGGAGTGCCCAGTAAAGAAAACATCAGACAGAGCCAGACTTCGGAGCAAGCTCTGGCAAGAACTGTGCTTGCACACTAAGGAAACACTTGCATACAAGAGGTGTGTCAGATGGATCAGGTACTAGCTAGGCTACGCTGTGCCTATTAATCTCAACTTGCTCACACTTCCCCTTTATTTATTTTAGAGAAAGTAACATCTGCAAATGGATACTAGAACTGACTTTCAGCAGAGGGGTGGCCTTGTGTCATCTGCTGCTGAAGAACTGTTCTCTAAAATGCAACTACCCTGACGTCTCCGCTGCAAGCTGTTGCAGAGCTGGGAAACCAAGACCTTTAAAAGTGAAAGAGGGAAACATACAAGGCCAAACAATTACACAAAAGAAACACAGGAGGCAACAGATGCACTATTGAAACTACAAAATGAGCATTTTCCAGGCCCACTTTGAAGGTGAACAGCTACAATGTGAGCATTACGTGACGAAACTGTTGCCAGAGCAACTCCAGGGGAGTTTCCAGCAAATTACCCTGAGAGTGACGAGAAGATTTGAAGGACTAGACCCAGGAACAAATGAGGGATTGCACCAAATGCTTCCTGAAGAAACTCTATCCAGCTAGTTATAAAGGAAATATTTGCACTATAACCACTATCTTTGATCAAAAAAACTGATTGGATAAGTAAAGGTAGGGAAGTTAGGGGGAGAAACTAACCTGATCCAGCTCTCTGGAACACAGATTTTTTTTTTTTTTGAACTATCTTCTATTCGATGTTGCATAGAAGCATCCCATAACTGAGAACAGTTTTTAGACACAGCTCTTTTTTCCAGACTTTCCTATTGCACACCTTGTATATACTGTACTGTTTTCATCAAGATTCAGATGTTACAATGCTGAATTTGCCACAGAAAAATGCTTGCTGCCTTGCAAACACACATTGAAAGAGAAAAGATATTTCAAATTTTTCACTGAAATGACAAAGGCAATGAAAGGATCCTATATTGTTAGGAGTGAGCTTCACGTCCCTGGGTAGCATGCAATATATTTTCTTACAGATACAAAAACTGACAGATTTGCCAGCCAGTTCTACTTGCACAGGAAACTGAGAAACTCTGGATATTTTCTGGTTTGGACTTGAAGCTACTGAAGAAAAACATATACAGGAAAGGTTTAGGTCAACTCAGATCTCATCTCCTAGTCCTGAAGGTACAGGATTCTTTTAATAGCAGAATAAAGATTTCTCAGCTATAAACCATCATTACCTTGGGGAATGAGCAAGGAGTCAGATTCAGATCTCAGACGAATCCAAAGTCATCCCAGTGCAATTGCCCTCAATCAGCTACACAAATGTGGCAAAACTATCAGCTTATATGCTTGAACATGACTATTGCTTTGGGGTTAGGAATTAAAAAATAGTTAAGAACACTCTAAACTTGTGCTTTAAGTCACAGCAAAATATAGCCTATTAAACAGGGATATGGGAAAAAATGGGCATAGTTCCAGTGACTCTAATAATAGCTCAGAAGTATTTATAAAATCAGGGATAGGTACAATTCTAAGGTATGCAGTCATGTACAAGTCTCAAATTTCTTCCCGAAACCTAAATGTTTGCTATAGGATTTATGAGGAGAGAAACTAGGTTATTTACATAGATGTGGTATACTCATGAAACAAGACTTTAAAAGTACGAGAAAAACAAACAAAAAACAAAGAGGAAAGCAATAGCTAGCCTATTCTGGTGGCTAAGTAGTTGTAAGAGACCAACTGTAACATTTGGAACTAGGATGTTCCCCTATGCAAAGCACAATGTCAGAATCACATGAGTTTGGAACTACAAGTACCAGAGACCACAATGGAAGACAGCATAAAATTGATTTTAAAGGACAAAACACACAAACCAAGAACTACTCAGAACACCTAATACAACACCTGCTTGACCTGCCAATTCTGTAAATTCTGTAAGCACTGCGTATCTAGTTTTAAATCCACCTTCTTCTAAGATGGGAGCAGATGCCTGAGATTCTGAACACGGGGCCTCAACAGTTTTTGCCTATGGTATGCTCTGAAATTTTATTAATGCAAACATTTAACTTCAGATATTATTATATTTTTTTATTTGCAAGATGTTAACATGATAACTCCCAATCTGAGCAATTAAAGATGAGTGCACAAAGTACTCCAATTTTCAACTTCGCAAAATCCACCTCTCATAATAGATTTGGCAACAAAGGCACATACACGCTTCCTGCTGTTGCTACAAAAACAGCAAGCATCAGAAAGTCTAAAGACAGTTGACTACACGTGGCTGCTTAAAACTAGATTAATATTCTAGTGTCTGTAGTAATAAAAGATGGACAGCAGGGAAGAAGTGATGCAAGAAGCAGCTGTATTATTCTTCCCCTTCCTAGACAACAGGGTGAAAGCTACAACAACCCGTCTCATGTACCAATATAACATTAATCAATGTAATTTCTTCAACATAAAGAGCATTAACTTAAATGAAACTACAGAATCTAACAAAGGCTTTATTCAAAGCACACAGCAGCCAGCCACAAACAGGGGTGTTTAAAGATAGTTTAATACTGAGGTAGAACACAATGAAAGAAGTTCTCAGCCATGATTTGTATTCTTCAAAATACACCAGTTTCTTCAGAAGAGCATTTGCTTTATCTTGCAAAAGCAGTTGCAGTCCAAGTTCAATGGTCAGTCATTTGCTAGGGCTGTAAACTTCTCAGAATACAGGACCACTTTAATGCATTTCAGGCCAATGCTTATGAAACAGACACTACTCACAATTATACATGATAAAGTGATTAAAGTTTGAGAATTTAACTATTTCTTAGCAGTTTTTAATCTAACAGTGGAAAAAAAGGAGCTTGAGTCACGCCTGTACTAAGCTGTGACAACAAAAAGAAATAGGAACCTTGAGGATTTTACTGATATTTTCTCCTGAGGCTCAGCTCCAACTGTATGCATCCAAGGAGTCCAAGAATGTTTTTCTTTTGCAGAGGGCTAAGGATTTCTTACATCTGAAATGCCTCCAGAGCTCTGGCATTACAAGGCTGCTCTTGCCACAGTCTTGTGCACTGAACTGTTACCTGAGTACGTTAGGAGCTTGCAGCCCAGTAGGGTCTTTAGCACCCCAACATTGTGATCAACAAACCCAGTAAACTTGGCATCTTCTGAAGATTTCCTTTAAATGACTGTGGACTAATCACATGTAGTAACTAAAGGGCAGCTTCTTAACTGATTTGATTAGCTTAATTTGAATGGATAGAACCAAATAGGCCCGATCACCTAGAATAGCATCACGTATGCCCAGTTGTTGAGGTGGGACTGCACCTTAGATGCCGTAAAAAAATCCACACCAACGCAGCCCCTCCCAATTTGAGCCACATGTTTCTACTGAAACTACACAAATAGTTGCATTGCAACTCAGCATGCTTCAAAGACCTGATCTAGCTGAAAACTAATACAGTGTACAAAGAGACCTGTTTTCAGTGAGATGAGTTCACTGACAGCTCTGAACTAAGAAGAAATTGTACACATCCAGTTGAAAAGTGCAAGCAATTCCTATGAGTATCTGTATAGGGCAGATTAATCTTTAATTTTGAATAGAACCTTACCAGATCCAGTTCACTGAGAAGCAGCTTACTGAAAGCAGAGAACAGCACTGTGGATCTTGGCTGTGATCAATTTTCTCCAACTCAGTAATTTCTTGTTTTGTTTGTATATTTCCTATACTACCAATTTTAATGATTTAGTTTAGTAAGGTGGGCCTGAGCTGAAGACCTTTACTGCACTGATTTTTGTCAGCTATCATATTTTGGTTCCCTGAGGCAAGATCAGTAAAGTATTCTTGTTTGTTACAGTTTAATTTGTATTACTTTGCCCAGTGTGTTCGAATTTGGATATCCTGAAGGAAATGCTAGGATATTGAGAAAGAAGGCTCCTCCTGAGTCACAAAGGGGACACACGAGGCTGTGCTGTGCTGAACAAAGCAGCACTTCTTAGTTGACTTGATGCAAATGGACAGCAACTTGTACGCAGAAGCTGTTTGCAGGCCCATAATGAAACAGAAGGGAAGGGCTCAGCTGAGTGCATCTAATAAGGCTTCTCCTGTCCTCCCAGCACAGTACCAGGTTCCATACGCGACTTCCAGTAGTTCTACAAGTACATTGTCACACTTCCAAGGGGAGAACCAAAGGGGTGAATATTTATACAGCTCCTTGCCTAACGCTGTTCATTGCCAATTAGACGAGGAACTATAGGGTCTGACTCCGGCTTCAGAGGTTCAGAGGTCACTGGAGAGGGAAGCAGAAACACCATACGCTGAGTGTCAAATACAAAGCGAAGTCTGTAGCTTGTTGTTGCAGCAGCAATTTGCACTCAACTGGAACAGAGATAATATTTGCAAGAAAGATAAGTTCGAAATGGTATCAGGCTTGGAAACCCTGCATCACATGTAAAAAACTTGGACACTGATTGATCAACTCCATTATCTGAAGACAGCCCTAGATGTCTTGCAGCTATACAAGATTTCAGAAAAAGTTTAATGTTAAAAAATAAAAGATGCTATGGACATTAGTGACAGACACCTCTTGTGGTTCCCCAGATATGGATTGTGGAATCTGTCAATGCATCAGACCACTAGGATGGTCTGTAAGCTTCTGAAGGGTTGTTTAATAAAAAAATGTCTGGCATGCCTCAGTATTATGCCGTGTTTAACTTGACTTAGGTGGAGAAGGAACCACAGTTCCCAGATTTCATAGCAAACATAGCAAGTCTTCCATTCTAAGGCTGAAAGTCTGTGTCAGATATGTCCACCAGTTTAAGGAGGTGTTTACACCTCCCTCCACATTCTCTAAAAGGGCTCACAGACATACAAAGAAAGAAATTCTTACCATAGTTGAAGTTTTGTTTTCCTTTGTCCTTTTTTTTTTTAAAATGATAATATTCACTTTGATCAGGTTGCAACCATATAAGCTTTTTCCAAGATGCAGAACCATTATATAAGTATCTGGTCTGTTGCTATGCTTGCTTTACTGAAGGCTTTTTTCCCCTTCACCCCTTTTACAAAGGGTTATCAAGCCTCTCACTCTTCTACTCAAGACTAACTATAATCTGCTCTACAAAAGATACAAAAAGGTCAACTTTTGTAGGGAAGTGTGAGAGTTTCTCCTGTGCAGCTCTCCTAGATGATTGGCTTGGACAGTCTAGAGGAGCAGAAACAAAGCCCACAATACATAATGACACTTCAGAGCTTGACTGTGGACAAATATCATACACTCCACTTGCTGACTATATTTGGACAAAAAGCTCCCTGTGACTCCAAACAGTTCCAAGATTTTTTTCTCCATAAAGTGACTATCACCATGTCATTAAATGACATTGAAGGACTGGAACATGTCAAGTGGGCCATGATCCCAGTGCATGTGTAAGTGGCATACAGAACACTGAATCACTGAGAGAAAACAATTAATTGGTTTTATTTAGAACGTCAGATGTACTTTTAGATGTTTCTTATCCATGCCAGCCAGTAGTTGTGTTCACTGGATTCACAACATAGCTGTGACTGGTGCAGAAAAAGGTTAACTATGCATTACAGATGGGTTCTCCAAAGTTGCACCTGCTGTGGTTGTACTAGGAATGTAACCCTAATGCTTGAACCCCTTCAAACTAAACCTGAAACAGTTCTGTAACTAGTGTTAGGATACATCTGGTTTAGCCACCTGCATTTGAAGATCCTGTAGGAATGCAAGGACCAGGTTCAGGTTTTGGCTAAGCAAATTTAAGTTAGAAAACTTTCCATTGAGGGGATATTGTCTTTCACTAGGTACGTAAATTGGGAATATACTTGATAAAACAAAAGCAAGTAAATGCTAAGGAATGACCTCATCTGTTTGGAACCATCTGGACAGTACATTTGGCACCATGAATCACTCTGAATTTTGGACATCTGCCTTGTTTAACCTCAGCCAATAGTAAAATTCTGTATCAACACCACGTTGTGCTAATGCAGTGACTGAATATTTTGCATCTTTTTGGTTCATTTGATGTTATGCTTATTCATATAACTTCAAAATCACCTTTGACATGTTTCAGAAATGAATCTAGAGCACTGGGACCCTCTTAGAACCTTGCTGAGAGGGGCCAAGTGCTTTGATAAGACAGGCTTATCAAACTCTTAGAAGTTCACATCTAAGAAGCCTCCATTGCATCTGAGGCAAACTTTACACGGCTATGGAAGTGTTTGAGGCACTTTCTCTCCCTCATTGTGATCATATTACAGCCGTACCCTGCAACGACAGCAGTTACATGCTAACTATTTAACCAGAATTTACTTAGAAGCAGGCTCCCACAGTTGCCCAATTTGAGCAAGTCCTGAGCTGCACGGCTACACTGCGCACTGTACCTGAAAGAAATGCTGAGTACCCACTGTTTCCTCAGACGACAGACTTCTCAAACCATAAGTATTAGCAAAAGAAGCATGAAGGACTTAATTAAAAATATAGAGCTCAGACAGCAAGAGTGGAAATCCAAGCTGCATGGAAGCAGGAAAGCTTTAGGATTTCAACATGCATCTCTTGACCTTAGGCTCCTGGCCATGCAGCCCAGTCAGCGTATTGCACCGGATCAGCCACACAGGTTTCGTTACTCTACTTGATCTGAGAATACAGTTTTGGCCACTAATCGACTGGTCACTTGGCAGCTATGGATGTTCAGAAAGCTGCATTTGAATGGTCACCTCCAACTTCCAGCTGAGCAACTAGACAGCAACAGCAATCACCCTCGCATACAGCTGTATAAGCTGTGGGTTAGAAATGGTGCAAGTCCAGAGCACAATAGTGATTGTCAACTACTTAGATCAGGCAGTGCAAGGGAAGTGGAAAAAACCCACACTAGTTTAAAATCCCTACTGAAACATGACTAGTGGGCATTACTGTACAATCCACAGCTTAGCTTGCCCATAGAAACTGGTTACAGTAGCCAGGCCTGAGAAGTTATTTCTACATTACTAAATTTATCTCTTTTCTGCTTTATACTCCCACATTCCTGCAGAATTCTCATTCCCCATTTTTTGATAGAACAGTGATATGAAGCTCTGTGCACCATGGACCACTTGGTTTGACTCAGTGCCTGAAGCTGTTATAACAGCTATATTCTTTGGTGCATGCCTACAACACTGTCAAAGAAAACAAGACAGGAGCAACAAGTATAATTTATTCATAAACTTCAGTTATCTCGAGATGGCATATGGCTCAGTGGTCTGTGCATTAGTCCAACACAAAAAAAGATATACTTACCTTTTCGCCTTTAACTCCACTGCAATCACATTTGGATGAAGATGTACATCCGTGGCAAGCCTTTAAAGACATAAGATTAAATGTCGTTAATCACTGTAAGACAAAAAAGTCTACAATACTACTGGAAAAGATATTCTAAAACATAAGCCTACAATGTTTGTCATCTAGACCTTATACATGTGTTCAAAAATAATCTATAGGAATTTTGACCACCTCTATTAACAGACGTGCTTCAACTCATTACAGTTTTATTGGCAATTTTACAGATTTTTAGATCTATGCTTAAGCACATTTTATTCTAGGGCTAGGTACAACCCAACACCTATGGCCTGCACACTGAGTGTCCGTTTATGGCTCCCACCAGTAGATGTCAGGTTTTGAACAGGAGTTTAACCAAGCTTAAAGCTTATGAGCTTATTTATAGTAGTTATTGGCAAGATATTTACTACCCAATTAATTCTTTCTTCCACAACTCAGTTATTGAGAAGAGTTTAAAGAACTAGATTTTATCTAGTTGCATTCACTCTCCACCAAGAATGACAAGCCAGCTAAAATGTTCCCTCACATATGGGCACAGGCTGATACTAAGGGGGGTCAGAGGAAGGAGATATAGAAACTCAGTTCACAAAGATGATGCACATCAGGTAACTATTTGTTCAGTTTAAACTCTCCCCCACTCAACATATGATACTCATTACAATTCCTTGCTGATTTCAGAAGTGAGCTGTTCAAAGAATTGAGATTTCTAGAATAAATGAAACTTTGTAGAATACCTGTACATAATACACAGACAATTGTCAAGCCTCTTTCAGTGAAAAAGATAAGCAATGTTAGATGATACGCTACCCAACATACTTGAGGATTTAACTTGTTCTGAGGACATGTGCAGCATTATACTAAACAATATGACAACACAAACACTGGAAGTTTGGAAAGCTGAGGGTGTGAGGTCCCCCCACCCCAAGTAACCCCTGCAAAGAACAGTACGTACAGAGAAAGTTTCAGGCAGGCAGGAGAGCAGCTGGTTTGTCAGTTCTCAAGTACACCCACACTAACTCGAGCCTTCATTATCCCAGAGACATGACCCATCACCTACCTGGCATTAGCAACGTCCTGGCTCTTAGCCTAAACACATTACCAAGCATCAGAAGGAAGACACCCAAGCTTAATTCACCAGGAGCTACACAAACCCTGGATAAACTATCTTGGGGCAAAAGGCAGAGCTTTGAGTTTTAAGTGGGCAGTAGTGCTACCCAACACAACTAGGACGTATCTCCACACCTTTCATTTAGCTTTTGTAATCAGTTTCTTGATTTGATGTACATGAAAACTCAGAATTCTCTCTCAGTTATCAGGGAGTTATTGAGCTATTTCCTAAAGTGAAGTTGAACCTTCCTAGACAGTTTAGGTTTTTCAATGATCAGACCAAAGTCCTGAGTAACCTGGCCTGCCCTCATAGCTGACCCTGCTTGGAGCAGGGTGCTTGGCCAGATGCCCTTCTGAAGTCCCCCTGCAGCCCAAGTTACCCCATGAATTCTGTATCCGAGCCTTTTCACTTTCAGAAGCATATTTAAAAAAGGCAAGATGCTTTTGAATCAGTTTTAGGATTAATCTTGTTAATAAAGCTTCATTTAAAAGGGATTAACCTTAGTTACATGTAATATTCCCTTGCCTCACAGTACAAAACTAACCCAAAGAGTAAGTTACTGGTCTTGCCATGCCATGCAGCAGTGAGTTTCCCACTGCAAGAACAACACACCAAGATCTACTTGAAAGTCTTTGCTGCCTCCAAGAGGCGGGGGGGGGGGAAACATCAGCACTTACTAAAAACAAGTAAAAGCTGTGCAGCGGTAAAAGAATCTAAACCAACACAACCAAGATCCCATATAGCCCAAGGAAGACCTTCGTGGTGAAGCGTGCCCTCCAAATCCCACTGAGTTCCCTAGGGTACAATCCGTACCCATCCTCTCTTACCCTATACAGGGTGAGAGGAGCCTGGCTCCATCTTTATTATAACCTAAGAAATGAAAAAGCCAAAAGATTCCCCACGTCCCCTGAAGCTTTATTCTGATCTGGAGGGGGGAAGTCTCCCCAGTACCTCCTCATACACCCCAGGTTCCACCCTCTCAAATCCGGGCATCCCAAAATGAATCAAAGCCCCAATCTTTAAGTCAGCTTGTTTATGATCAGGGACTTGTGCTGATTTTCATTCTTTACAGAGCCGACAAAGCATCTTTTTTGTATATGCTGGTAATAAATAATGGTGGATATAACGCCAAAAGATTAAGTGCACCCTTCCCAAAATTGTGCCATTAAAAACAGCTTTTTACTAGGACGGGTCTTCCTATACAAGATACTTTAAAGAGTATTCTTCTCCCTTATCTCATTTTTAGTTTAAAGAAAAAGTGCTCTGTTAATCACTATAGCTCCTACCATAAGATTTTTCCTTTTCTTAAAGGAGACATCCCTGTGACTGTCTTCCAAAGTCATTTATATATTCAGGCTGGATTTGGACACTGGACAGCCACTTAACTTAGACAATTAGCCCACCCCAAAGAGTCAAGTGTACTCACTGAGCACTTTGACAGATTGTTTTGCGTACTCAGTTCAGATGTTTTCCCCACAGGAAAGGAACACGGTCTTTCCCAGACAGAAGTAAGGAGAGCTGAAAACAGCCTGTAATCAGAAAGCTCTCTTCAAATACTCACTGCAGTCAAACAATGGGAGTTTTTGGCTTAAATCCTGGGACAATCTATTCGCCCACGAGCTTATCAAGCAGCATTCCCTCAGCAGAGTCACTTATCTTCCTGTACAAAAGCAGTAGTTGGACAGATTGTGTTTTTTATTCTGCATTAACTTCTATCCCCACCACATTAACGTTTTTGAACCAAGCAGTTTGAAGAGAAAGCCCTAGGAATTTGTACACTATCAAGATCAGTTCACACCACTTATGGGTCATATAGCAATCTAACAAAAACCATGTCCAACATCTTGGCACAGTCAAAAACCAAGAAGCTTAATGACCTATTCTAAATAAAAGCTTGCTTCTTGTTTAGACTTTTCAATAATCTCAAGGTCTTTTTTATTTATTTTTTTTACTCGGGAAAGCAGGCACAAGAATTGTGCTATAGGAGAACACAAACCTTGTAACAAGCCAGCACAAGTCTGAAAGCCACTTTGCAGCCACAGGCAAGAGACTTGATATCACAGATTTAACTCTGTATCTCATGTTAATGCAAAAATGAATCAAATCCAGGCTCTGTGCTATGCACAGTAGTGATTACATTTCAAGCATAGAAAGCCTACATTAAAATCAAGATTTAGATGGCGGCTGCTAGTAGTTTGCCCTCAGTAACAGCTTCATTATCAGAACGAGTGCCTGTTAGCTAACTTGCTGTGTCTTCAAACAAAAAAAATGACTTCAAGCCTCAGTGGAGCTCCTGGAACTCCAAGCTGCACTTGGTACATTTGTTACAGGTTAGGGAAACTGAACAAGGCACCTGTGGCTTCAGTAGTAGCTCAAATCCTAGCTCTGGTCAGTAGGATGCAGTGTAGACCTTCTGCGACAGAAAAGATACTGGATAGAATAATGAATTGTGGCTTGATCATAAAGATTTGATCATGTAAGCTCTATGACCATTAAAATCTTTTAGTTTTCAACTACAGGAGGATGGACAACAAATGGATACAGCTTGTAAGAAAGGCCGCAGCTTCTTAGATCTGCTTCTTGCCTACTGTGTGCCCGCTGACAACCCCCTCACATACCTGTAAGGATGAACTCACTGACTATCACTGCCATTTCCTTTGCCATGACTTTTGCATAGCAGGACACAATCAAGGGCTCTAATTAATCTATTCAAGTTGAGCTAATCCTTTCATTGGATTTTCCTGACAGCTTCTCCCCCATTGAACTAGTGTGTGGAGAGCAAGCTCTTTTCATTAGGGTATAAAAGGAGGGATGGTATTGGTTTTCTAGTCAAAGGATAATTCTTCCAGAACAAGCTCAGTCTTTTGTGTCTTACATGGACTCAAAAAATTGCTTTATGCCACCAACGGAATTGATTTTTTTATTTTTTGGTTTGTTTTCCAGTTTGAAGAGGTACACATTTGAAATCAAAGTCACTTCTTACTCTTGGCCACACGTTTGTAACAGTTGGCTCACTGGAATGAATAAACCTAAGTTATCAAGATTTGTTTTGGCTGGAAAACTGCCTTGAGCATTAGGCACATTCCCCTCTTCTCATCAAGCCCAGAGTTGTCAGTTACAAGGCAATTTCAGCATATCCCACTCCCTCTCCACCTCCCAGCTGCCATTCACAACCATATAAACAAATAAAACACACACAAGACAGATGATGCTATTCCTGGAGAGACCTGCAGCTGGGACTTCCTATAACTGTGAAGGGAAAGGCAAATCGTTTTTATTGACTACCAAGAACAAGTTAATAAAAGTTATAGTGGGCTGCTCGATGGCTTCAGATAGATTACCCTGATTTTATACGAGAGGCAGAATCGAAGTAACAACACAGTTAATCAATACATTAGTAACATAACTACAGAGGCAGATAGATGGGAGGCTTAACTGTGCTTTGGGAGTGATTTACCATTACAGCCACCCAGCTGCAGGGAAGGTACTTGGCAACGGGGGGAAAAAAAAAATCTAAAAAACCCACAAGCTAAAGAACACATCAGTATCTAAATTACGCACTAGCACTTGGCCATTGTTATTTAACAAGAATTTAATGCTCTTTCTACTGTAGAAGTTAAATATAGGGAGGGATGCTAGTCATTTGACAGAACTTGAAATTTACACATTAGAAGTTAATAATCAAGAGAAGGTGCAACTTCTTACAGAAGCACAGTTAGTGAATCGAGGTGGTGTTCTTGTAAACAATTAAAGGTGTTCTGAAATAATCATAACTGCTTACAAATAATTTCTCAATCCGTATCTCAAGCAGCTAGAGAAAGAAAGCCCAGCCTCAGCATTTATAAGCTGAGAAATTCCCTAGCTCCTTTCCATCCCCCTTACATATTCTTTTATGAACGAGTTTCCTGTGCGATAAGCCCTTCCATTTCTCAAAGAGTACAGCCATGTTATTTATCTACCTAGCACCACAGTTTGTACTGACAGGCTACGTGGTTTCGGGACATCTCAGTTCTGGTGGTGGCAAGAGGTCAAGGGGGAATCAAATTGATAGTGGGTATCCACTGGTGTGAAATGCTGTTGTGGCCTGCAGTGCATTAAGATTTCCTTCCTGATTTCAAGGAGCACTGATCTTCAGCATGAGGCATCTGTGGGGATTAATGTGCACAAACCAGCTTCACAAAACAGATGTCCTGAAGGGAACCGTGCAGTTACTTGACACCACTATGTCGTAAGCCACCTTGACAGGTAAGAAGAGTGCCCTCCAGCAGGGAGGAGATGCACACAAGTCACTGAAATCAAGTCCTACCTAGGAGAAATTGGCCAAAATTCTCCATTTCAGAAAGTCTGACACATACTTAGATCACAGGAGCTTAACTGAGCTGTGGAACGATACTCCAGTTTGTGAAGGAGAAGAGAGCAAGCAGCAAAAGCTAAACAGTTGGTACACACTCAAGCCATACTAAGCAGCAGTTGCAGTTTATCTCCTGTAATTGCATGCTTGCACAGTTGTTTTTTTTTCTAATGACTTCTCTAGAATTTACTTGAACACTTATGATTAAGTCTGTAGTTTCATTTTACCAAGACTCCCATTTACTGGAATGGCCCAAGGAAGAACCAGTCACAAAACCATTCAAAAGCAATTCAGCTTCAAGGGCTCCCTCCCATACAGGGCACACACCTGTGGACTGTCCCCCATAACTGCTCTCAAACATGAAAATCACAGTTCTTTCCACACCTGCAACAAAGCACAGGAATAACAGAAGCACTTGGGCAAGGCTGGTGCGGTTGAGTCATTCTGCTACCTGCAGCAGGCTGAACTGCACAGCTGCTCAGGGAATGAATTAGTGTTCTTGAAAGGTGTAGGTCTCAGCCTCAGGATGGACACATTGCTGACCAAGTACTTCAGGCTTGATGCTTCCCCTTCCTTCCAAGCGCTGTAAAAAGCACTTATTCACACAGAGTCCCGCTTTTATTATTAACAGCCTCAGATTTAGGTCTCTCCCTTTAAGATTTGCCAGCACCACATGACTAGCCATTAGTTTGCAATGAGACTACAAACTGATCAGGCAATAAGAATTAAAAACAGTACTACTTGCTTTAGAGAGCAAAGCAAAGAAGAAGAGCTGACTGAAACACTGCCTTGCGTTCTGATAGTCGTATCAAGCCACAGAGCCCAGAGCCAGAAGAACAAAAGGTACATCAAACCCTTGAGTGCTCCCTCAGCATGCATTATGCCCACAACATTTTTTGTAGCCAAGGAGGAACGGGTGCTGGGAGAAACAGTGGAAGTGTTAATTTGGCTAAAATCCATGGTTTTGAGATCTTCTAGTCACGATTGACTACATCTGTTTCTAGATCACATATATGGGGAAAACGAACATTTCCTGGCACTGCTACAACACCAGGCTAGCTCGGGTGCACACAGCTGGCACGGCCAAGGCTCAGTTTAACAGCATCCTGCAGCTCAATTACACTGCAGTAACTGCTTATCCCCAAGCTCAGTCCCAGCCACTCATCACCTGCCCTTGGCCACAATTTAAAGTTGATAGAAGCTATTTTCACTTGTTGGACAACTGTGGAAGCCCAGTTCCTAGAAGGAAGCTTCTAAGCAGTGGGACAAATTCTGCATCTCCTACAGTTCTTCCAGCTGCTCCAGTGCCTAAACACCATTATTACCCTCTGCACTGAGGCATGGCAGCTTCCCCAGACAGGGGCATAAGAGTGTTTTAACATTGGGGAAAAAAAGGGAGCACAAATATTTGTACTTTATCAATATCAAGAATACCCGATTAAAAACGGTGAAGTCAACATATAGAAAAGCACATTACAAATGTCTTTGCCCTATGAGGAAGGCTCCCACACTTACCCTGCTGGAGCCATGCAGAAGTTTCAAATTCATTTATAATTCTACTTACAATGGCAAAGAAGTTCAGCCTTGACATTCCACACAAAGATTAAGCTTGATTTTGGTGGTGGTCCTGAAGAACATATACTCACATCTATTAGCTGGCCAAGATCTGTGTAACAAAACACCTGCACAGTTATCTAGCTAAGGATTTACTACTCAGACAGGTCAAAGATTTCACCATTTATCTTCAGCAAGTTGAGCTTTCCTTTCACTTGCCTGGACATGAATATAACCGAGAAACAAAAGGGTTTGTGGGGATTTGACAAGTAGAATTAAAACTGCTTTTGTGAGTTCTAATTATGATTTCCACATACGTGCTCTTTAGGTTTAAGAAGAGTACAAGTCTGCAGATCTCACAGATCTGAATACTTAACTGTCAAGTCAGCCATGGCAGCACAAGACCTCACAGTTCCAGAATTCAGCTGGCCACTTTTTTTCACTGAAGTGGCATCTTCATAAGCAACAACATTTCTAAAGCAAAACTGATTTCAAAGCATATCATTACATACTCTTAAGTAATCATTTTCCTCATTTTACCTACCTAAAGATAGTAAGAGAGAATAAGCATCCTGATCTAAAATGCAAGTCAAAACACATGTTTACAGAAGTTCTTGACCAGCTTTTTACTTAAATTAAGGGAACTTCTGAAGCATAACTTAACCCATTACACCTTGAGGCACCATCTTTCTTTGAAGTCTGCACAATACAGTATCTGTTCAAACTTGCAGACGAAGTTCTTAGCTGTAGTAGCCATAGCTCTGGCCACTGAAAATGAAAACATGACAGAGGCAGGTTAAACAGATTGAGGTGTTGAACTGATATACAACCCTCTTTTCTCCTCTTAAGAGGCAATATTAGGTTTGGTATTTAGACACCTGAACACTTATATTGTCTTTCCTGCTTTTAAAGCAGTAGTGACATGTAAGGATTGCCACCACAAAAAGCCATCACCAAATTACAGACTCAGTCTTTTTACTAAATTCAAGCCCAAGGCTTGTGTAACTTTCATCCATCCCTAAACTGTAATTATTTGCCCATGAAAACTTTTTCCATGTAAAGGAGACTTCCCTGCAAGCACCCCAGGGAATACTCTCTCCTCCCTTTCCTGGAAGCTCCTAAGGACAGCTCAGAGAAGAGATCTAGAGAAGCACTCACCTGCAGATTTGGGCTGGTCAAGTGACCTGCCACACAGCAGCAGCTGCTGCTGCATGGGAGACTCGATCAGCAAATACACTGAGTAGGAGCAGGCTGTCCCATTGCCTGAACTGCTGAGCAGAGCTAGAATCAGACAAACAGGGGAAGGATCCCTCTCTAGCAAGCTGCAGAAGGATGCAAGTCAGCAGGGGGAAGCTTACATAGAAACAATCCTTACCCTCCCAGAACTCAGGGCTTTCCACCTCCCTTTTTTAAACAAAAAAATGTGAAAGCAATGGGCAAATGTACACAGAGGTTATCCCCCAGGAGCAGGGGGCACTGCAGTCTGTAAACTGGTGTTTGGTTCCTGAACCAAGGCAAGGACAGAAAGTGAGCTGGGCATGCTGTCAGCTCCCAGACCTTGCTCCCTTTCTCCGTACTTAGCTCTAAGAGGAGGAGAGCTGAGAACTCCCCAGGACATGCAGCAAACCCTTCAAGCAGAGTTTGAACAGCCAGTCCTCACAACTCACAGTAGCTCATTCTCATTTTCTAGAAGAACCTAAAAGAAAGTGATAGTTGCCACCCTGCTTTAATGAGTGCTGCCAGACTTGAACTCAACTGTAGGCAAAGAGAAGGATCCGGACAGTTCTCACTGCTTCTCAGAACTCATATTTCTGTGGCCTGTAAGACTTACTACACTGAAGCCCACTTGTTCTGTATGTTCACTGGGTGGGATACACAGAAAGTAAAATAATCATATCAAGCTTCACTGCCAATCTCACAAACATTTCAAAGGTGAGATTGAAGACACCTGAAAAGCCAAGTACTTTTACTTCTATCCTAATGAACTCAACTCTCCAAACCTCTCAACACTCTGCTGTAAGAATTTGTGAAAGTGTCCTTAAGTGGCAGCTCAGGTTAAGTACCGCCTTTATGCTGCCGCTATGTTTAGATTTGACAAGTACACAGCTGGTAAAAAGAGTGCAAGCAGAGAGAAATTAAGACAGAACACAAACTACCAGATGGTCTTTTCTGCCCACTTTGCCTTCAAGTACATGAGCCCACAGATGCCATACCCATTTCCTTGCTCAGCAGACACTGCAGCACCTGCACAAACCTCTGAACAGACAGGTTCGGTAGAGAAACACCTTAAAGCAACTCTTCAGCTTTCAGTTTTGCAATAGGAGATTTGGGCAGGGGCGGATGACATACCACCTCTGTAGGCAGCCCACACTTGACTACTTCTGATTTCAGTTCTAAATGCTCAACTCTGATTCTATTCTTTCCTGGAAGCAATTTAAAAGACATTGGAACCAACCCAAAAGATCCTAACAGCTGCTTTAAATGCATTTCCTTTGTTTTTACTCTATACCATACATATGAGGAAATGTTTTTTCCATGAATACACTGGAAATAACTCCTTGATGACAGCTCCACAGCTAAGACTTCAAGAAATAAAAACTTGCACTGAGGTTGCACCTTTATATACAGGGAAAGTCTGAGCACGAACATGCACTATGTGGGGAAATAGCCATAGTACGCAAGAGATGAAGTCAGTACTGCATTTCTGTTGGCTTAGTTATTGTACCATATATTGATGTGAACATTAAAAACTCACATCAAATCACCCTCTGGCTTATATACCAAACTTATATAACCGAACTCCTTAAACACATACATTGCAGTGTAGGGGAACAGTTTCATTTAAGCATGCCTTTACCTTTGCTTTTCCAGTTACGCGTTTCTGCAAGTAGCTCTAGCACCAAGACACCTGACATTCAGACAGCAGCAGCATACAGTAAGTCACTTTGCTTTCCAGGAAGTCTCAGTTTTATTTGAATTTTACATACATGTCTCTAATCACTAGCCTCTAGAGGCTTCCTGATTTTTTCCAGATGCAAATAAAAAGTGCCATATGGCACCCATTACACATTAAGATTTACTAGTCATTTAGGACCTTTCCCAAGTGACAGGTGTTAGATGTTTCCACTTTCTATAACCATGTCCAAATGTAACACAAACCTCAGGCTAACTGTCAGCCAGGCTGCAAGCCTCACCTGCCTGCGAGCCAAGTATTAGAGTCATAACGCAGCTCGCTCTGGCAGCATGTCTCTAATCCTTTCCTGGGTAAGGAAACAGAATAAAGACACAGGCTCTAGACTAACTCCCCAGAACATGTCCTACTCCTCACCTTTGCACGTTGTACAGACAGAGGAAGCTTCAGTCCCTTAGTGCAAGCCACTCATTTGACACTAACAACTGCACCTTCATGTGGTGTGCACATGAAGCAGACCACCTGTGAACAGAACTCCTTTCTCCAAGAAAGAAGGAAAAAATAGAACAGCAGTTCAGATGAATCTAACAACCTCTCTGTGGTCTATTTTGAAACTACAGAAAGCACTAAATTAATACCAAAGATTAAGCAAGTATATGCGTTGAAAAGAATAGAGGCTGTGCACAGCGATATTGTGTTGAGATGTTATCTGAAGTAGTACACACCCTCTTCACTGTCAGAACAAGACCTAACTCACTTGAAGCTTGGTAGATGTCTGGGGAATTTTTTTTTTGCCATTCTTTCAGTTCTTGGACCAAGTATCATAGCTCCAAGGTTCTTCTAGTTAGAGCTGTTTCATCATTTGTTTATGCCTGTAGCATCAGCATACCCAGTGTGTGCATTTTAATACCTAAACCTAAGTGTGGTCAGTGCTTCTTTTGTATTGACAAATACAGATAGAAACTACCCTCCAGCCTCAAGTAATCAAAGTTGGAAAACGTATGCGACTGTGGAGAAGGCCAATTTAGACAAGGAAGCAATGAATACAAAGCAATTGTCCTAACCCTCTCCAAGTCACTTCCAAACAGAAAAGAGCATCAGGAGCTGGTGAGTTGGGAGGTCCTTTTCCTCTATCCACAAGGCTTCAGACATCCCTAAAGCTGATAAAAATTGGAGATATTTAGTGGGCATTAGATGCCTGTTCAGGAACTCGCATGTTTACCTTCAGCAGATGAATAGTAGGATACTCTAGCCCCCAGTGTTCAGCTACCTGCTAATGAGAGCTTGGGGTCTCCTTAGAGCATCTGTCACTTGAAGCCCAGGGAAGATGATCAAACTGTACCTTGCTGTGAAAGAGCAAGTTTACAGGGATACAGAGGATCACAATAGCAGTATTCTCCCAGAGCATTTAGTGGGGACAAAGGAAAAGTGGGGCTGACTATTTTATTGCCTTTAAAGTGCTAGAAGAGACAGCTGCAGGCTAATGCTAATAGACAGTCTATTTGGGACACACGATCTTGGAATCAGATACTCAGACTTGATTAGAAGTGGATTTCATTCCCTTACACGTGGGAAGCTACATCTAGAGGCTACACATTACATTATCACAAGAATCGCTACATTCGGTTTGCGCTGATCATCCCTGAACAGAAAGCATGCCCTAGGAATTCAATTGCACTTGTCAAAGGCTTGCTACTTTAAAAAAATTGAACCCATGCCAAAAAGTGAGCTAAAAGGACCACAGATAAGATCTTTACAAAAGGCCTTGAAAACCAACAAGTTTTTCAAAGTATTAACATGGTATCTGTAGTAAAAAAGGCAAAAGAAATCTGATCAGTGCTGGAAGGGGGGTGGAAGGGAAGGCAGAAGGAAGAAAATGCACCTTAGATTTTTATTTCAAACACCTGCTGATACTTAAGCCTTCATAATATTTTCTTCTATATTTTGTCTCTACTCTTCCCCTACCTCCCACCACCAACAGTGAAAAAGATCATTTTGTAACAATGACATATTCATCCAAAGAGATTCAATCAAAAGGATTTTAGTAGAAGTATGATGAGTGTATACAGAATGAACCAGTTTTAATAAAGACAAATTAAAATGTATTACTCAAAAATTCCTTTTTTGAAATACTTTGAGGGATACCACCCATGAAAACTTAGAAGCGTTACTTTCAGCAGATGCTGTATAAATAGTTTAGTACTACTTATTTGGGGAAAAGGAGTCTTCAGTAGTAAAGTTAAGCTCCTCCTTGCTTCGGCAATTACATTATTATTGCTTTCTTATCAGTCGGTTTTATTCCCAGTTGTTCTGGAGGTTGCTGGGAGGCAGGTTAACAATACCCAACTCAGAGTACCTGGTTAAGACAATCCTCTGACCCAGCCTGAGGATGTCAGGCTGTCTTCTGTGCAATGCTGCATTAAAGCATTATCAGTTTTTCAAAAGTGAGGGTAGACAAGGAGAGAACCCACATCGTCCCAACAGTAACTGAACTGGGGATGTCCATTCACAAGAAGTAGCCCTCAACTCAAGCCTTACTAAACCTCAAGATGCAGCTCAGCCTGAATTTGGGGAGGAATGAGCAGCTGCCCCTGGCATCTGCACACATTCCAACCCAGCCAGTCACTTTCTCAAAGGGAAAGTGTTCCCCGAGGCACCCTGTTTTAGGGAGTGCACCAACTCCCACAAGTGCTATTTGGAGCTGGATGCAGTCCAAGAAAATAACCTGCTGCAAGTTTGTGATCTATGTTCTGCATCCTGCAGTGACTGGTAGGTTAATTGCAAGCACTAAGTACTGAGTGTTGCCAGAAAGTTTTAACTGTGTTCCTCCAGTCAGCAAGGTTTGGAATGGAAGATACTTTTACAATGTCCTTTTAGTTCGCAGCTACAAGAAGAATAAATGGAGAACTTTGAAGACAGCCCCCTGCTTTGAGCAGGAGGTCGTCTCTCCTAGCCTCCAGAGCAGCAGGATTATACTTTCAGTCTGAGTTTTTCTTTGATTCTAGAAGAAGAGACAAGCTTGGCATTTTAGCTTTTTAATTTCATTTTCTTCTCTACATTAAAGTACTCCAAGAGTTAAATCCCACAGCATTTTGTGTGCTTACACTCTCCTGTCAGGGCCAGAGATAGTAAAGGTAGTGGAGGTCCCTAGCTCTGCAGAGCCAAGTGAAGCACAGAATTGGGACTAAAAGCTACCAAGTTACAACTGCAACTCACATTCACATACATGAACTACCTCAGACATTCGATCACTACCAGTCACCACAGTATGAAACAAAATAAAAGGCTCCATCTGAAGAGAGCCAAAAAGCTTGGGAAGTTTGTCCAAAGATGACAGCCTTTTGACTTCACATATGGGTCTGGATGGGAGTTTTCTCCTCCCAGGAGGAAGCACCGGTGTTTTGAGACAAGTAATTAAAGCTTGTTATGCAGCATGTTTAGTGATCAATGGAAAGTGATGTTCATGTTTCTGTTACGTAGCTGCGACTCAAGTATAACAAAATACTGTGACGGGAGATTTTTGCCCCCCCCCCCCCCCCCCCCCCCCCAGACTTCATTACCTGTTTGTAACAATTAGCTTTCAGAAATTAGTCTTTGTACTTGATGCCTCCCCCTTCTGTATTTGTCTTGTCCTTTGAGCCTCTTAACTGACAATAATACAGCATTTGGTTCATTTCATCTGAAAACTTCAGAAGTGGCCTCTGGTACACTTCTGAATCAAAGAGCTTAAGGGCCTCCTTGCAGTTTCAAATACCAAGTCTGTTAATACATGCCTTTTTGCCATCAAGATGCAAAAGTCACTGAAAACCTTAAGCAAAGCTTAGGACAATACATCCACAGCCATTAGGTGTCTTATTGACAGGCTAAGCAAATGTGCTTAATGTCAATTAATAATTCATCAATTAAAGAGAAACAGTACCTGTCTGATTACTCTCACTTGTAGGTACAATATGCTGGTGTTCCAAAAATAGACATGTTCTGAGCATGACTAGACCTGTCAACAAGCCTCTCCTCATTAAAGTTAAGGAATTTATTTTCTATGTTCACTCAGAATACAAAAACACAAGAATTGAAACTTTTCTCATCCATTTCCTCATCTCTCCATTTTTTCCTCCATACTGTGTTTCAGTATATAACTCTTAAAGAATAAAAAAAGTTAAGGAATGGCTTTGCAGAAACCTTAAGGTTCTGTTATGTGTGAATACACAGTGACTGGATGAAGAGATGAGTAGTCAAATACAAGTTACCTTCTTCAGACTGGTAAAAGAGCCTCCTTTTCCTTCCAAGTACCTTTGTCTTTCAAGGTTCAATAGATGACAGTTTTTCTTAGACTAATTCAGAAAACTTTGAGTCACTTCATATCCAAATGACAGCTGCGAGTCATTTAGTCTTTCAGAAAGGACAGCGTCTCCTGTCATTCTGTGTAATATGTTGGTTCAGAATAAACTGAACTACGAAAATCACTGCTCCATAAAAAGGGTTCATTTTAAAAGGTTTTTAAACTGAGAACATAAGCTCCTTCACCCAAGTATCATTTTGCAGGGGCACTTTATAGGAAATTGTGTATTCTGGGGGATGAAGGCCCATCTAGCCTTGCCTGCAGGTCACATTAGCTTCACCTAAACAAATGAAAACTATGTGGTTTCTAGCAACTGCTACTTGAATTCATGGTGTATAAAGGGCAAAGTTCTTTGCCCAGGGCGCTCATTTTATTCTCCTCTACAGGACACCTGCAGGATTTCAGTGCATAGAGAGGCTTGCTTCTGAAGAACTGATACTGTATTTAGTAAACACATACTGATACTATACAGTCTTATTCACAAACTGTCATATTCACTCCTTAATGACAGAATGTTAGCCTTCTTTGCTAGACAGGTGAAGCTAAAAAAAATCAAATGCAAGTTCAACTTGCTTAAGTTTGACAGATTTATGTAATAACAAATGCTTGTTATTTTTTCCATCCAAAATGTGGGAGTTTGGGAGAGATTAAGGGCCAGAAGGGAAGAGCAATAAAGCTATTCTGAAAAAAGTGTCAAAAAGTTTACAGTACATCCAGAGTACTGGAGAAATAATGAAGCCCAGTATGAATTATCAAAAATCAACACTCTTGAGTTGCCTAGTTTGATTAGAAAACATAGGGAAAAGTATATGTCTGCCAGGAAAACAGTATTTAGAATAGAGATGAAGTGACTGTACATTACTTGGGTATGAACTCAGAGCTTTCCCACACATGGAGACGAGAAATAGTGCCAGAAAGTGTTTAATATAAAGTTAATTTGTTTTAGCAACAGGTAGCTATTAAAACAGTATGACCCACAAGTCCATGGCTGGGTGAAGAAATCCATCTGGCACTGGTCTCGTTTTAAGGATTCCTGGATTCCAAGAAAACATGTTCACATCACATTTTATACTAGCATGCAAATTAAGAAGCAAAAGTGACACCCTTCAAGGTTAAGGCACAGAAAAAGAGTAATCTCCTGGAGTAAGAACAGCATAGAGAAGATGACATCAGGAGGTGGGGGAAAGAATCGCTAGCCTCAGGCACAATAGGCTAACAAAACCACTTACCCTTCCCACATGTGAGTTCGAGACTTTTAACCAAGCAGAGTAACAGCACAGAAAAGGATGACCTTCCAAGTTCAGAAGTACAATAGTGAAAGAAGCATAGGCAAATTGTTATTCCAGACACTGGATCAAGGAGCTGAAACATTAATTTCACTCAAAAACGATCATTGTTATCAAGTGCCAAGTGATTTTTTTCCTTAAGTTTTGAGTTGTAAGGGAAACTTATCTTATTTCCTTCTGTTTGAGGAACACTGCAAATTGCACTTCAGTATATTAAAATACAACACACCAATGCATATTACCAGTGCACATACTTACGTATAAGAAGTCTAATTTCTGTTTGAGACAATGCTACGAGATGAAGAGAAGACTGACTTCCCGGTCATATAACTACCAGTTACAGACAGCACATGGTGAATGCAGGTTATGAAATGTAAGACACAACACCTCTGATATCATCTACAAAATTCCTCCCTTCCACTCAATGCTGCCAATGCTCTAAGATGCTTCAAGCACCTGAAAGGAGTAGGTAGAAACAGGAGTCAGTCAGTCAGAAAGAAGAATATCAACACTGGGGTTTTTCTTCAAGCCTCATTGCCTTTTTCTCAGTACAAATGTTGGCATGTTGCTTCACTACCACTCCAGTTGCTACATAAAGCCCAATTTAATGCTCGCAAATGAAGGTTCTTGCATACTTGTCTAGTGCAGTAACTGTGCAAGAAGCCAGTTTGACCAACTGAAAATTAAGCTAGAAAGGAAGGTCTGTGTAGTTCTGTTCAATTTTCTGTGTAGGAGTACTAAAAATATGGTATAGCTTTGGAGGAACTCAGCAGACTCTTATCTCAGCAGTCCTGAGAGCACTCTGCGCTGAGATACCTGTCTGGTTTCACCTTTCCCACAAGCTGCCCTACAGCCCCGAGCACTCACAGGAAGCCTTTCCACCGCAGCCCCGCTACTTGCCCAGCAGGCAACCAGAACCATCATCCCTTAACCCAAGGCAAGAGCTCCCCAAGGACCTGTCAGCCTGCCAGTCGACACCAGAGTCAGTAAGGTGATCATACCTACTGTAACTACATCTCCAAATACAACATGAAAGAGGTACAAAAAGCAAGAGTTCGCAAAAGATGGAAAGAGATGAAAGCTTCATTCGGTATCGGTGAAGCATTTGGAAAAAAACTAAGGAATTTTCTAAGGATTTTCTTGCTTATTGTTTCTTGGAGATTCATTTGGTATACTATCATGTACATACACCACAGCTCTAAGTAAGGATTGTCCAAGTCTAGTTTCACAAAGCATCTTAATTCCCCAGGAAGCACTACAACATAAGTAATCTTCCTGTAAATTAATGGGGCATTTTAAAAGCAAGATTCACAGTGATAACAGCTAAGGTCAGTACTGGAATAAACAGGTTTTTTCCAACATGTTCAAGACATTTCAGCACAGAGCCCTAACAGATGTTTAGGGCATTTCAGCACAAAGCCTTAACAAAGGCAGACAATGGCAAAAAAAGGACTTATTAGGCTGTTTTTGGCTGAGCTTCACTTATCGCAAGGAAAGCTAAGACAATGGAAGGTAGGGTTTCCAGCAGAGCTGCAGTAGCAAAGCTTATCTAGCATACAGGGGGCCACATTTGACCACAGGAGAGGAGTTCTGCAGGGCTAACCATATGCCTCAAAGAAAAAATCATTTTGTAGACAGCTCTTTGACTAAGTGCTAGTCTAAGTGTTGTACGTAGATGTCTTTTACAGTGCCAGGAGAGGGAACATTGAAATTCAGCTCTGTCATTTTAATTCTCCTTAGAGAGATTAGGTAAAAGAAACAAAATACTGATGAGACTAAACTATTTTCTTACCCCCCCAAATGGGAGAAGGAGACAAGAAGAGAAATCCAACCACAGAAGTTGGAGCTGCAATAGCTGAGCCTTGAAGGGTATCGCTAAAGTCAGCTCAAATCCATAGCTTTAGAGTCCCTTTCTTCCTGACTCCTAAAACAGGCTTCAGGTTAAAAAAACACTATCAATATTACCTCTACATTTTTTTCCCTCTTGTTACATTATAGCAAAGTAACATATGTACACATACACTGTGCAAGACACCCTCCACAAAAGGAAACTCGTACTTTGAAGTTTGAAAAGAGAATACAAGTTACAGTTTTCAATGCTGCCATGCTGACAGTCTGAGAGATAGCTTCTTAAGGAGTTGCAACCAAAACACAGCAGCAGCTATCTTCACTGGAAGTAAACATGAGACCTCCTACTTACAATTGCATACAGTTACAATTAATTCTTGACTACAGGATGCACAAGTAGTTTTAAAGCACACTTCAGAGCACGGCTTTACTCTCACATAGTTACATTTAGACTCCTGGGATGATTCAGGTTGGAAGGGGCCTCAGGTCGGTATTTACCCCAGACTCCCCTTTGGAGCATAGGAACAGAGACACGGTTTCATAAACGAAAGACAAAATACAAGTGCCTTATTCAAGAATACTAAAGATGTCCATAGTACAGTTTAAGAATCAGACTTTTAGAGAAACTAAATTATCATCAAGTCAATGCTAAAATGGTTAATTTGCAATATAATTTCAAAATTATGTGACTGTGGAATAGCTCTTCACCCTAAAATTAAGAACATATCCCCCACATGCAGTATCCTAAATTTAGGACCATCTCCTTCACAAATTCTCCAAGAAAGATATAAACTCTGTGAGAAAAGCTTAAAACAAAAGTTATTTTACAATTAGTTTACAAGTATTGGAGTTTGCTTGTTTTTAAAACAGGACCTTTTCAGGACCTTACTTCAGCTCAGCTGCGTTCATGCTGTTGGTAAGTCCTTGGTACACTGAAGCTTTTCCTCTGCACACCACCCATCTGCAATTACATAACCAGGGCTTTCAGCAAGTTTCCTTTTCAGAAAGCTGCACTGCATCAGTGACACTTCATACTGTTTAATTGCATTGTTAACCTCCCACAGGAAGGTAAAAGATGCTTAAAACCATACTAGTACACCTCTTGAACAAATTTTTACACGTTCGGTGCTGTAAGCCACCTGCTCTTAGCATAGAAGCCTGAAGTTGACATTAGATAGCCAAAAACTGGGTAGAGCACCAGCTTAGAAGCACCCCCGTGAGTTCAAGTCCAGACAGCCTGATGCAACAGTCAGGCAAAAAGCGCTTTCATTCCCAGCAATTTGTCTGGTATTATTATTGGCGGAGGCTGCTTGGGCACGCTTGCGTAATGCTATTCCTCGAACGTGCAAGTGTTATCTAGATATCTTGTTAAGTGGTGATACGCAGGGGAGAGTTCACACAGTTGATGCCATTAGGGGAGAGTTTTCATTTAAGCGGAGGGAGGGTCAAAGTGCACCATACATCCTCATGGCCTGCAGAACGGCTTCCTCGCTGCACTTTGTCCCAGAGAGAAAATACGCCTGGTAATTTTGCCGGGGTGTTCTTTCTGATTTCAGTTGTTTTGTAAGACTGATAAGTCCCTGTGTGTTCAAGTAAAACTAAGAGCAGCTAACTGCATTATGGTAAGCACTACTGCTTATTCAGTGTAGAAAGATCACTGTAAATTTACATAACTGTTAAATAAACCAAGTAACACTTCATCCTAGGAAAGTTTCCCCTTCCTTCTTTGGAAGAAAAAGGGTATGTAGCTTAGATAATTGCTTACAGTGAGTAGATGAATCCATTCATAATGAGGAAATCACCAGAAAGTGCCTAAGCAGAGGCACCAGGAGCATGCTAGGAGTTTCTGCTGAACTATCAGTCTATTTCCATCATGTAGGAAAACTGAATAAGATCCATAACTACTTTTTATGCATGGCCACAAAAGACTAGATGTTACAGTCCGAAGGAGTATTGTTAGGTTTCATGCAGAATGCCTTGGATTTATTTGCATTTCAGTATACACCAGAGCACATCCTGAGATACAACTGTTACTGTGCATCTTCACAAGCCATGAAAGGTCAACAGCAAAACACATGACAAGTGACAAGTTACAAGTGTGAGGGCTTGAGCCTTGATGTTATGCAACAGTCTTGTGCACATCCTCGGAATTTCAGGATGAAATATTGTTTGAATTCCGCAGGCGAGCATCCATTCCATCCTGCTTTTCAAGACCTAGCTTTCATAACTACCAAGCCAGACAGTTACGAAATGCAACATAATGGTAGCCAATCCCATGAAAAATATTTGGGTCCAAGGGAAATGACTATCATTTACACATCAAGAATATTAAGTACAGTGTAATTAACTACATGAGATATATGCATATACTCATGTCAAACTGGAATAAAAAACGCAGGCAAAGAAAACAAGACATCACAAAAATTTTGGACAACTTCAGGGCAAACAAAGCCCATCTACACACACTAAACATCTAGGCCTTAACCATAAAGGTTCCCCTCCCCCCCCAGTAAAAGCTAATAAGCAGTCATTAACTTCAACAGAGTTTCATAGATTAACACAAATCAATAATCTAGTTCATCTCAATAATCTAGCTCATCTCCATTCTTTAACTAAAGAACTTCCACAATCGTAACTTAAGATCACTTCTCTATAGAGAAGGGTAAGCCTGCCAGGAGAGGGAAAAGCACTTTGCTTATAATAGAAGCTAGTTGACTTATATACATGTGTGGAATTATATAAGAAACACCAAGTCATTTAGGCAACAATATTGCCCCTTTGCATACATAAGCACTCGCATACTCTGATGACAGCAAATAAGTACCTTTCCTGTACTCCATGCACCACTGGCACCATATCCTACCCCTTTCCTCCTCCCACTCTGAAGTAACACTGGTCTGACTCCCAGCTACTTTTACGCTGCTAGCCAGCGCTTACATGCTTCACCCTACATCACTGCTCAGTCTGTACAAGTGCACTGCATGACCCATATCCTACTCACCAAGCTGAGTTTATGGCTTAAGGGCACTGGAAATCCAGTAATAAAACTGGAACAATTAAATTCATCCGTACTGAGTATGAGCTTCTGGTGGTTTTAAGTCATTGTCTCCATGGACAGATAACAGCAATGCTCTGTCACCTTGTACTTATCACTTAGCATAGATAGTCCTACAATCCAGAGCAAAGACATCATGATTTTTACATTTAAAATGTGTATGATAAGGTTGAATAAGCTCAGCTATTTTAGTCAGGACACCAGAATGACTTCAAATCATCCCACCAGGATTATCCTGTTGGGGTAGGGAAACCCAACATAAGGCCCCAAAACACTATTCACAAAGAGACTGTGTGTATTACGCATACTGCTATAACGTTAGTTCTACCTCTTCTGGCCATCAAGAGAGTAAAACACCGATCCAAATTGATACGGGTCAGCATAATTTAGCATTGTTACCATCATGGGAGATTCAAGGACATCAGAACACCAGAGTACTAAGAAACCAAAGAGTCAGCAGGATTTGTGTAAGTTGGGAACAGAGTTGCCTGTCTCTTTCTCCCATCCCCACTAGCCCTCAGGTCTTGAGTTAATCTCATCTCACTGTGGGGCAGTAAAACCCCAGGAGACTCATCCTAAAAGGAAGCCTATAGCACAAGGTGGCATTGAGATCCATGGACTCTACTATTTTGCTTTTTCCTTTCTTTTCTCTCGAGGCACAGGGCTGCCTACAGGGTCAGCCCAGCAGCATCCCCTTCCAGGACCCCACAGACTCCCACCACTCACACACACGCATCTCTGCTCCAGGGCTTTCCTAAAGGAGGGGGAAGAGGCCATATTTATGCACACAAACCCACCCCTCTTCAATCCCCACCTCCTAAACAGTGAAATCCTGCAGGTGGAACTGACCCAGTCCCTTCTTTAAGGGGTAAAAAGTGGGGAAATTTTATGGGAAATAGCCTGGGGCCCGGTGGCACTTCACACAGCATCAGAAGTAGCACCACAGGCAACACGAAGACAAGCAGCTCTCAAAAGCCGTAAGCACTGATAACACACTAGTATCACTTACGTTTGGGTACACTCCTGGGAAGAAGGAGGGGTGGAAGAGTAGAAGAGAGCATTACAGCCAATCTTTACTTTTTGGAAGGGCAAACGAAAGGTCTACAAAGTCTCACAGTAAAGGAATGCACTTCAAAGGAGCTCCAGACAAGTAGGATTTTGTCAGCTCTATCTACAAAACCACGCATGTAGTAGGGCCACAGCAGAGAGGTGCTTTACACCTCTCATTAGGACCGCTTTTCAACTGGGGAACAATCTGAAACATCAGAAACCTGAACTCATTTTCTCTTCCACATAAGCTTCAGAAAAGTTATCGCCCCGAGCAGTGGATTGTAAAAAGCAGATAGGAGCTGACGCACGCTGAAGCAGGAGCCCATTCCTTGCCCCATCCCTTGCCAGCAGCAGGTCCCTGGGAAGCACTTGACCAAGCAGCCGGTGCCTCCTGCCCCCAGGTCTGTGAGGGAAGGCGGGGTGGGCACCCCAGAGGCAGCACAGCGCCCTCCTCCTCCTCCTCCTCTCCCTTCTCTCCCCTACCAAGGGCGCCCAGCACCACCTGAGGAGCACCCCTGGGCCTTCGGGGCGCCCCCAGCCCTGCCGGAGGGGGGCGTCCGGCCTCCTTTGTCCCCCTACCTCCCGCACACGGCTCCCCCAATACCTCAGCCCCCCTCCGAGCCGGGTTCCAGTCAGCCTCCCACAGCGGGGAACCTTCAGGGGGACCCCAAAGCTCCCCCCCAGCGCCTGAGGAGAATCCAGGGGACGCCCCACACTCACCGCCGCCGCCGCCTCGTCCAGCCGCCAGCACCCCAAGAGCAGCACCACCAAGCACCCAGCGGCTGGGCTGCGACTTCGCCGCCGCAGCTCCATCCTCACAGCCGCCTCAGGAGGTCCGGGAGCGGGCGTGAGGCGCGAGCATAGCCCGGCGGGGGTTGCACGGCTCGCTCCGAGCAGCACCCCCCTAGCACCCCACCGCCACCCGCCCCTCTGCCGCGTTCGCCCGCTCCTCCCGGCTCAAGTCCTCCCGGGACTACTTGCCCGCCCCGCGAGATTCATCCGCACGACAGGCGGCCCCCAGCGCGTCTGTGGGAAGGGGCCGCTCCGCGCTGAGTAGAGGGGGCCGTGACTCCCCGCCCGCCGCTCCCCGCCCGCCCTTCGCGCTTCGGGCGTCGGGGTTTTGGCGGAACGGAGGGCGGGAGCCTTTTGCCTCTCCCCGCTGCCTCGTCTGGCGGCCGTCGAACCCCGGACTATTTTCCGCGGCGGAGGCAGCGGGGTGTGAGAGGTTCGACGGCGGAGGGGGCCGCTGGCGGTGCCGGGTCCGCACCTCAGGAGTGGGCGGGCGGCGGGGTTGGGTGGGGGTTTGTGCGGCGGCTGAGTTCCCCTCACCTCAGGTGCGACGTCTTGGCTGTGGCCGCGCAAACTGCGCTGTTCGCGCACTGCAGGGACGAGGAGGTGACCGAGAGGCGGCTGGGAGGGGGAGACCCACCGTTCCCTGAGCCGCGCAGGGCGTCCTTCCCTTCCTCTGGCGGCATGGGCTGCGCTGGGTGAGTGCTGGGGCGCGGTGGCCCCTTCGCTCCCCTTTCCCTTCCTTCCCCGGCCCTGCCGTGACCCTGTCTGTCCTCTCGCTTCCCCTCAGGCTGCTGTGGGTGCTGCTGCTGCTTGTCTGCCTGGGCATGGAGCCGGCGAGCGGGGTAAGTGAGTGGCGCCCGAGCTGGTAGCTGTGCTCTCTGCCCCCGTCCCCCTCGGACTTCTCCTCATGTAGCTTTTTTGGGGTGGTGGACAACAAGTACAGGCGCTTTCTGCCCCCTTTCCTGACCCATACACCGCCCCCGTCTCCTTAGGGCCGACTGCTGCAAGCCCCCGGGTCCCTGCCCCCAGGGGCTGCTCCCCGACCCCTCCTAGCTGAGGGGGGAAATGAAGGGTTAATTAACGTTTAAACAGCTTGACGAGGGATCGTGGCTTCTTACACATTCACTGCTTTCATTTTTTTGGTCTCATAATTTTCTGTAACTGGGGTGTTTAAGTAGTTAGCCCACTCGGCTGCAGCGACTGAAAGAGTCCTTTGGAGAACCTGTACCATGAATCAAGCGTGCAAGTGGTGTACAGCCAGCTCAAAACAATCTCCGTGTTGTATTGTCATGGAAATGAAGGCTGCACAATGTCCTTTAGTCTTTGTAGTCCCGATTTCACCACGCATAACCTACAATGAATTAATGTAAGTGGTCGGTATAATATGTTTTGCGAATGTTTATTTAAATTCTTCTTCTAACAGGCTTCTAACAAAAACAGTTTAAAACACGAGCTCTTGATTTCTTAGCCAATGTTTTCCTAGTGCTTTTGCTACTCTTTTGATTAAACTTTTAAGGACTTAAATTCCTCCTGTACAACTGGCAAGAAGTCTCTTGAAAAGGCTTTAATAGCAGAGGAGTTTATATTTTTTATAAATATGAAAGACTCGCTTCTGCCTTTCACTTTTTATAATCAATTGGACTGGTAGAATTTCACTACCCTGATCAGGTGGTAGTTACAGGCTTTAATCTTCCCAAAGATTAAAAGATTAGACAACGTGCAAAGCTGTGGGAGTTACTTTTCATGTGTTTTTTTTTCCTTCAACAAAACCAACAACTGTTCTTCTGAGTGTTCTTAATGCTGTGGAATCTACGTGGAAACACAGCACATGTTTTCAAAGCTTTTTGAAACAAAAATGGCAAGCCATATTTTGTGGTTCTTTTTATAAATTCATGCAGTATGTTAGTGAAATTATTCTTGATGGATGTAACCAACATCCGTTTTTTAATTATCTGTTCCAGGTTCGCTTTATACCTGTCGGAAAGCGCAACCTTCAAGCAGTCAGACTTTTGCTTCTAGATATGTTTTGTTGCATGCAAAGGGACTTTGTCAATGGAAGTTCTATTGAAATGAGTAAGATGAATATCTGCATGCCGTTTCTAAGTCCTCCTGGCAGTTCTCTGCATAGTTAGAAAACAAACAAGATCTTTGTTTTTGTGTGAGCAGTCTACAGGTATCAAAAAGATTCAGAAAGAGGTCCCTAAAACATCTAGTTTTAGTACTTTATATGTCTAAGCGGTTAATGCACTTAATTACCGTTATTAAAAAGCTGGCAAACATGCTCAACAGGAAAGATAGACAACTGTGTTTTTGTCATCTTTTCAGATAGAGCAGTGGGTAATTGACTTTCTTGTACCACTGAATTAAAAAAAAATTGAAAAATCACCACCACCAACAAAAAAAACCAGCCACACCCTAACACCTTCCAGCATGAAGACCTTAAGAGAAAATGCCAAATTGAAATTGGTTTTGCAGTAGGCAGAGCTTTTTTGTGAAAAGAAGAATCTCTGTAAGGTTACTGAATAGTCCTCAGCTGTGTGATTTGAAGTGACTGGGTGTTGTGAAGTACAATGTTAATAGAATGCAGTTAAAGCTTTGGGTTAATAAAGAACAATAGCTTCCCAAAGGCTACTCAAAGAGATGGTCAACAGTTGAAGCACTTCTTGTTGAAGGTGGTGTGATGTGTAACTTTGTTCACCTTCTCTTCATTTAATCTGATTTCAATAACCTGTCTGTTGCAAACCTCACAACTATTGCACCGATTTGTTGAGCGTTCTTCCAGAATATTTCTGTGAACGAGGCTAGGCAGCGGCTGATACGTCAGGCCAACATCCTGCATAAAGTTGCATCAAAGATGGCTTTGGCTCAGAAGTCTCGATTACAAGTTATTCATCCCTTTCTAAGAATGGGATTTAAAAGTGTATCATATTTATTTTCTCAGCTTGTACTTATTTTTCCTGGGTATAAATTATGTTGTGTTGAATGGCAGTACAAAATTAGGCCTATAATGCAATCTAAGTTTTCTTGAACCAAATGATGAAAATATAAATGACTGTTATCCTTGTGGTTACTTTGCAAGAGAGGGTTACCTTGTTTGTAGGCTACTTTCTGGGAGTGACCTAAGAATTTCCCTTTACAGCTGTCAGTTGAAGTCACCTCAGAAGCTATGCCTCATTCGAGTTTTCAATCTTTTATTATTAGTATTTTACACTGATCGTGTATCAGGAGTGTCAGTGCAAGAAATTGCGTAAGTATAAACCAGAAAGGCAGTACTTTCATTGCACTCCGAGGCAAATGGCAAGAATTGGTCCAGAGCTGGAGGGAGTATGACAAAACATTGGAACAATCCTTGTGGCAGGTGTTCGCCTCAGCTAATCACTGACTGCTAATGGGGCTTTTTCAGGGCAAAATGCAGCTTTTAGAAGAGGGACTTCAAAGAGGATAATCAGAGTTTTGCTGATGCTTTGGGGATGTCCTCCTATAAACGTGGTTGAGGATGGGATAAAGATGGTTACAATGACCACGGATAGCCTCTTGCAGTGAAATTTGACATTCTCATCTCTTTACAAGGCTCTCAGAGGTGCTTCATGGTATCAGTAGTTCTAGGAATTGTTCTGTGCCCACCTGAGAGCATACCTGGTATACAGGTGAGATGATAACTCCTTGTTTATGTCCTTTATCTTACTGTTCAGCTAGTTGAGCACATTTGGAATATGGGCCAGTATTGATGTGACGTCCTAAGTAACTACTTATTGTTGGAGAGCTTCTTCTGGAGCAGTTGAGCTTTCAGACAGAGCTCAGTTGGCTTTTACTTCGTGAGTCTGGACTTCATGTACTATTGCTACTCCTCCAAATCTTTTTCCTTTTTTTTTTTTTCTTCTTGATAATAAATGTGCAGATTAACTAGAGATATTCTCTTTTCAAGTGCTTAATGTCTTTTTTCAGCAATGCATTTAGCACATTTGGAAGTATACAAGTAAGGAAAAAAAAACCAAACCCTACGTGATAAAACCAGTTCTGGGCAGTCTGCTCTATTTTGAGTAACTAAAGCTCACTGGTTTATGGCAAGCTAGTCCAGGTGATCTTGTTTCTTTTTTCTCTTAACATACCCCAGGTTTTCTGTGCATTTATTTATGGTACAAGTGTTTCTTGATATCTTTTAATTTAATATGTACTAGATGGGTTTAACTGAACCAAACTCATTTTCAGTGGCCTCACACCAAAGATAAATTTTGTCTTGGAGGTCTGTATGCCGGGGGGGGGAATAGCTGTTTAATTATGGATATCTAAAAACAGAGTTACCGCTCTCATCATTCCACTTTCTACAATTCAGTTTCTGGAAATGTGATCTTATCCATTAAGATCTGTTTTAAAAGTTCTTTTTTCCTCATTTCTTTGTTCTTTTGATCACCATTTATAGGTATGTGACCCTCCTGAAGACTCACTTTTTACAGCTATAATGTCTTTACATAGCTTTGACCTTTGTAAAGAAAGAAGTAATGTCTGATAAAATTGCTCATGTAAGGAAGGATTCTAGAAATTCAAGAAATAATGTAAAATGCAATTTTGATCTTGTAAACCTCTCAATTTGCTTACTAGGCAAGGCAGCTTCTTATTTGTAAGGACGCGTGGGTGCAGAGGCACTTGTTTGGCAAAGATGCGTACTGCATTGAGAGTGGTCGTGTTGGAAAGGTCGAATTTTAATAGCAGTAAGTCTGCTAATCCTTGGTTCTGTAGAAAAATAATGAGAATTATTTTTATCTGAAGCATAAAAATATACAAGGGAGACAAAATTGCTAATTGTGTAGCCTTTGCCAACACATGTCAAATTTTATGGAAAATTTCACTTAATGCTGAATATCCCCTTCTCTCCTATCTAAACAAAGACTGGTTTATTTGCTGAATGTCTTCTGGGTGCTAAAGATAACTGAGCATAAAACATGGCATTTTATTTCTTACTCGAACATTGGATCAGGTTGCAGCAGTTAAGAAACGAGGTAAGGTGTGTGGTTGTGTTCTGAAGAGATCTTTTTCATGTTGTTATCTGTTTAAGGTGGTGGCTGCCTTTTGCGTAGGTGTGAGAGGCAGCATGTGACTTAAGAAGCTTATTTCCCCTGGGGCAGGCCAGCTTTAGTGCCAGCCCTAGCGTTCCCCTGCCTGAAGGACCGGTGCTGTGTTGGTGTCCCTCAGGTAGGGACAATTCGTGGTGGGGTCTCTGTCCTGTCTCCAGCCTCACAGCAGGGATGCTCTCAAGGTAAGTACAGGTCTGGTACCTTACTCCATCCTAATTCTTCCTGAGGGAACTACAGTAATGTGCTTCCAGATGTTTTGAGAATGTACAAATTACAAAAAGTTGTGGTACTAAGAGGGCTGTGGCTTGCAAATCCATAAGTGTCCAAGGTCTCACCTCCACCTCACCGTAGTGTTTCATAGTCACGCTCCACTTGCATACACACAGATGCTCCTAGAGGAGAGCTGGTGACTCCCTGACTCGTAGAGGGAGAAAATTCTTTCCCCCAGAACCCCAGAGATGCAGCATCTATTCAGGCAGGGTTGCCGAGCTATCACCAGCCGCTGGTATTTAATCAGACAAGTTTTCAACCCATAGGAAGCCGCTGTGCTTTTTGAAAAGGGTGTGATCAATCCAAAGGCTGCTCACTATTCATACAGATGCTCTGCATTATTTCTTCAAGTACTTTTGCTGCTGCTGAGTTCTGACTGCTATGTTATATCCACTCAGTCTCTTGTCAGGTGGAGTTCTGGCTACGTGCAGGGAAATACGACCTGTGTTCTGGTTTTTGAACTTCTTTGAAGATGAACTTGGAAGAGAGAGAACTCAAAATGCTACAAAGCTAGTGATTCTGTGTTGGTGCTGAGGAAACAAGTATATTTCAGAGATGCTAGATAGTTTTAAGCTTTCTTCAGTGCCTTTTATGAAATTATAAATTCCTTTAGGGCATGTACCTGAAAGTAATAAAATGAAGGTACTTTTTCTGTTAAAAAATAACAAAAATTGGTGTTCTTATTTTGTAGAGTGAGATGTCATGGTGTTTCGAGGTGACCGAACCAGCCCCATCCTGTTCCCTTAGTCTCTGCTCACTTGGTTACCTTGGTATTGAGAGGATCAGTGCGGTGAAATTGGACTTGCTTCAGTCCACTGAGATGTCAGTAGCAGCTGTGCTCTGAGTTTGCCTTATGATTCACTTACCAGTCTGTTTTCTCCTGTTTAGCTGGAACCTACTGTACTTTGTGTTTCCAGCCCTTGCCTCAACGTGCTCTTAAGCTCCTCTGCCTTTCTAGCTCTCCTTTGTGTCTTAGCCGAGGGAGCTGCCAGTATGACTCCTGGCAGTAATCTTTCCGTGCTTTTTCTGATGCCTCGCTCTTTGCAGCGGTGAGGACGTGTCAGTGCCTGTTACCTAGGAATCTCTGCACGCATTTGCTTCAGAAGCTTGCACCTAGTGTTTGCTGCTTTGCCCATTAGTAATAGGAACAAACGATCCCATCCTTGACAGAAACATTGGCAAGACTTCAGTGTGACGTATACCGCAGGTAAAGTCATCTACGTATTGCATCTGGACTAATCGTGAACTAGCCAGAAAAGGTAATACATCAGTTGAGGTTTCTGTAAGAACTAAATGTGTTTTTTGCCTTTCCTTCAACTCTGTGTGCGTCATCTTCCCGTTTCCATAGGAGGGGAAAGAGCTTGGAGGCAAGGTAGCAACAACAACCTTAAAAGTTTCTTTGGCTGGCAGAGAGATCAAGACCTGTCACTTTCTAGAAAGTAATCAGATTGGATGAAATGTTTGTACAGAGTGAGCTGAAAGACATCTGCATAAACACATTTATAAGTGTTAGAAGGGGTTGATTTTGATCTAGAAAGCAGAGGAGAGGAAAATGAGAGTGCAGTTAAAGAAAGGATGGACTTAGAAATGTTCCTATGCTTCTTAAAAGTACTCCATAAATGCTGTATGTCAATGAAACATAAAATAACTGTCCTACTACTTTTCCTCCTGGCATCATTTTTAAAGCTCTAAATAGTGATAAGTTTATGCTTTGCCTTTTCCAAACTTTTTTTAATTACTGCATGCACTTTGCCTGTTCACATTGCACCAAATGGTTGTTTGAATCATTAAAGGTATTATTTCCTATTAAGAAAGGTTTTGCTCTCACACGTAGAAAGACCGTCTCTCTGTAGACATGAAATGAGGTGTAGCTCTAAAAAGGAGGTTTAAACCAAGAAGTGTTTCTTTAGAAAACGATACAATTACAAAAGGGATGATGAATCTGTTGCTCTTAATACTTTACTTTTAAGTTAATGCTTAGAATTTATAGCCTGGCAAGTCAATTTTCCAGAAATGCGTATATATACGTATCTCATTACGGTAACGAAGTTAAATAGATTCATTGACACAATGAGTAATTACTTGACAGTCCCAAAGAGGTACAGGACCTTGAAGTTGTAATAGCTCTCCTCATATCGGTCGAAATTTTGCTGTGGAATACGTAGAAATCACTTACTCTGTAAAATACACACATTTTAAAAGCAATTTGGAATTATTGTGATTGCTATAGTGGGAACACATCAAAACAATAGGAAGGTGAATCATTATACTGTACTTTGATGATTAAACCTATTCACAGAGCAGGGTGTAACTGCGCTAGAAGAACATAGCCTGCAGGAGCAAAAACATTTGGCAAAAAACAAGCTTGTAAAATTAAGAATTTATAGGAGTCTTCAGACTTTTCCATAAAAGGAGCCCGTAGGCTTCCAGCCTTAGCCCTTCATGTGAGATTCGAGACTATCACAAAATGTGTGCGAAGGGCTTGAAAAGTTGGAGCATTATCTGTAAAATTAATGTATTTGTAAATATTTTCTAAGTAGAAGCGTGGATTTGGCTGGAAAGCCTGGTTGGCAAGTCCTGCATTGCATTGCGTGGCGTACAGAACATACTGACTCCTTCCTACTGCAGGAAAGGATCGAAGTGTGCTGAGTCCCGAGCTTGTGGTCATGGCTGGTGGCCTGCAGTAAGCCACAAGTGCGCAAAGTAAGGTGCTTTATTTCCAGCTTCCTTTTGAAATACACAAGCTTTTACTTTGATTCACTAGGGGAATAGGTGTAACAAAAATGAGTTGTTTTCCATTTAACATTTTTTTTAAATCTATTTTAATCTGAAATGCAGTTTTATGACCTCTCTCTTTTTGTAAGCTTTATGTGATCATTTTTGATAAGGAGTAGTAGTGCATTTTCAACCTAATACAGTAGTTTGGGCTTAAAGTGGAAATTGCCCGTGAGATCTCCTCTTGCAGATGGTATGAAGCTTTTTGCTGTCACTGGGGAAGGTGTAAGGTGTAAACTTAACAAAAAGAGAGAAAAGATGCTAATAGAGTGGTGAAGAGAAGAAGCTCTCAAGCCACTCCTGTTGGAGAAGTAGAGCATTGTAGCTGCTGGAGCAAGTACCAGCTCCTGAGCCTGCTTTTACTCTAAGTAGATACAGGAAATATTCTTTAAACTCCACAGAGTTTTGAAGTTAAAAGAGTTGGTGACCATAAACAGAATACTTTGGATGGTCTCTTCAAGGTAGTGATTATATGGTTTGCTCTGTGGTACTCTTAACAACCTTAATCTCTGTGAATCTATAATCTTGTTAGGATTAAACTGAAATCTGACTAGATAATTAGAGTGAGCTCCGAACTGTGGTTTGACCTAATACCTCTCTGGGGAGCAATTTCCATGTTAATGTATTGGCCCTGAAGCATGGGGAGCGCTGAGAACCCTCAGCAGGGTCTCTGGGAACTGAGGGCCTCCTGTTCCTCAGGTAAGCTGCAGAAAACCACCTGAGGCTTTGCAGAGGCTGCTCATCACAGGCTGTACAAACTGGGCTCTAGGTCGGAGAGTTTTTAATGTCACTGTGCTCATATTCCATTGAACGTAAAAATGCGTTTGCGGACCCTCCAGAGTGATGAGACTCGCAGGATAGCCTGAATCCTGAAATGAACGTGCCTGTTAAACTATGTAGTCAGTTTTATACCTTTTCTAGGGTTCTTTTATCATGGACATTCATTTGACCCTATTTGACTCTTTCTCTTACATAAATACAAAGTAGTATGTTGCAGTTTTAACTTTTAAATACATAACCACTGTTTATGTTACTGTATTGTCTTTCACCCCTGGTTTTGAGTGCTTTGCAGATGTCCTTCCACAGTGTCTGGCCATGTTGTTTTGTGGCAGATTAAATAGTGGTATTGCTCCTTTCCTAGTGCGAAGAAAGCTTTGCCCCAGATCAAATGGCCAGTCAGTAGTGGGGCTGGATTGTGGCTCCTTGTTCTCTGCTCCGGCATGAGATGTGAACATGTGATGTGAACAGATGTTAGAGCTGGGAAATGCAAAACAGCACTTTGCATAATGAACCCAGGTCTATTATGGAGCTTTGCTGCTTTGAACTGTCCCAGGATAATTGGTAGCCCTTTGTATGCCCTAAGGGTCTCCTATAAATGGGAAGTCTTGGACTGTCTGCCTTTGGAGCTGTGGAAGGGTTGAACCCCTAACCAGTAAGGCACAGAAATGTAATCAGTTGTTTGTGGCTATTTAAAGATCCTCTGTCCAGCTGAATCTTACTCTATGTGCTAGCACGATACTGTGAGGTTTCCAAAGAGGCCTGGCTGGTTTTTATCTTTCAGCCTCACGCTGCCCAGCCAAGTTCTGCATGTCCCAGAGGAGTGGCACGGACTGACAACCAGCTAGTTGGTCTCAGCTCTGGTCTGGCAGGGATACAGTAGTGTTGGTTAATGCTTAGATCAGATCTTACTATGACTCTTTAACTCTATTCAAGGATGCTTTATGAAACAGCAAACTGAAATGTTTGCCAAGCATTTTAGATAGAAATAAACTAGGACTACATCACTTTTTTTTTTTTAAATGTTTTTTTCCCCCAGACATAAATCTGATTCATAAAACAATAGCTGTTGAGCATATTTCAGGCAACTTTTTAATTTCAAAGCTCAGTAATAAGAATTTAATAATTCTCATGCTGAGCTCTTAATAGAATAATTCTGTAGCTGGCTGTAGCTCTTCAGATCCTTCTCCCCTTTTTGTTACCTTCTAGCTCGTGAAACAAAGGAGAAGAAAAATGCCTTTTTTATTTTTAAGTTGCCGTCCAGATCTAGAATGACTTGATATTTTTTCCTGCACAGAAGACTGTCAGCCCAGTGATTTTTGTGCGGTGATACTGGTCACAGATTTTGCTGGGATAATATATCCCTGAATTTACCAGACACTAGTTTTGCTGAGGTAGTTGGATACATGTTCTCTGCATGGTAAGTGTTCCGTGGGTAAGAATAACCAGACAAAATACAACCCAGCATCCCATCCATCAAGATGCACGCTAATAATTTCCATTAAAGAAATTCCTGTGAGAAAGTAATTTTCCTCCTCTTCATTCCGGTATCATGAGCTCACACACAGGAGGGCAGAGGGGTACCGGGTTTCGGGCCTGAATTCCTTTGCTGGAGGAATGTGCAGCGAGACGCAGGTACAGGCTAGCTCCACGACATACTTGTTCGGAGGGGCCCTTCCGCAGCCCTGCAGCTCGCAGATTTACAGTGCTTTTTTATCTGCAGGTTTGTGTAAAGAGAAGGTGACGGCGGGGTTAGTCTTTACAAAGACTGTTGTGAGTTTACTTTTCAGATAATGGGAATTGTTTCCTTTTACTTTGTTACAGGTAGGCAGTAAAAGCGTATTGTAGGAGGATATGAATCCAATAAAAGCTGTGGATGTGGCAAGAAAGGCAGAGACAACAAGAAAGACTACGTTAGAGAGTATGTAAGTGTATATGCTGTTGTGTTTAGCTGAAGTCAGTGAGGATCCAGCACACACCTTACGCAGTATCTCATCGAGAGCCTTATTGAACTTATTATACTCAGGTTTGTTTTGGAATTTATTTAGTGTCTGGCACGAGTGTTCCTTATTTTCTAATATAGAGAGTGTCGGCTGCATCCTATGCTTGGTTATTTAGTTATTACCTTGTGCTGTATCACAGTAACACTAGTATCAAATTATATCTAGAAAACATTGCAGAAGAGAATTAAAACGCTGCCCTCAAACAAGTTCATTGTAACACTGGCAAAGGAAAGTAATTCTAATTCTGTTGGAAGCCAGATTCTTTCTGTAAGGTGAAACTGCTGCAGTACATCCAAATACTTTGTGGAGTTGTGAAATTCACTATACTGCTTGGTTTGTATCTGCCACAGCCTCTGTTCTCCATAAGCCTGAAATTATTGATTCCTGCCTGATGGTATAAAGAAGCTGTAGCAGGGGACTGACCTCTGCCAGCTATTTTATGCCGGGACAGGAAGGCATTCCGCAGATAACGCGGGAGGCATCGGTTGTGCCATAAGGAATCAGGAAAACTGGGCTCTGTTTTCAGCATTGCTTGATGAATGATTTCAGACAACTTTCTTACCCACTCCCTATCATGGAGCATGTTTAGGGCTATGTGTAAAATGATTGTACATACTCCTGGTGCTTTGTATGTCTGTTTATCAAGGTTTGTGCTGAAAGGGGTTAGAAAAAGGGAAAATATACTTTCATGTCATTGTAGTAGAAAAAACTGGCCTAAGGGAAAGTCTGCTTTAACCTTAGGACAGGTAACTGTTGGTAATATTGGAAGCAATTTAGTGCTTTGGGTTTTGGTTGTATGCTTGCTTATTTTTTTCCTCAAGTTTCCTGAGATGACACAAGTACTTTGCTTTCTTGATTTGTCATGAATAATCAACCAGCTTCTAACACGTATGAATGGAGAATAATGACAATCACAAACAAAACAGCTATTTCATTTTAAAAAATAGAGAAAAAAAATGTTTTAATTCCACAAAACTAAAAGTTTTACCCAAATCTTGTACTTTTCTGTACTATATACCACTGAGGTCCATGGGGATGGTTAAAAATGAGGATTAGATAAAAACCTAGCCTGTACCAAACAAGTGGCATCAGTGTAAAGCAACAGAACGAAGTTGGTGTTACTTCAACTTATAAAGGCAAACTGTAAATAAAAACATATTTTATATTATCTAGGGACTTGTGGGATGCCAGCTCTTTTAAAGGATTACAAGAGGGCTGGAATTAGTGCTGTTAAGGTTTTATTGAATCTTAATTGTACTAGCCTTAGAATGCTGTGCTTTTAACAATAATACATGTGATTTTTTTCCTGAAGGGTTGAAAAAAAATCATGCCCATCTCAAGAAATCCTGCAGAGTTTCCAACTTTCATTTTTATTGCAAGATTTAAGAAAACTAATTGTTACAGATATTGGAATCATGTAAAGATGAGAACAACCGTTCTTATTTAAAATAAAATCTCACCTTCTGGCCCTAAATATTGGATAAAAATTGAGGGAAACAAAATGGTCCTAAAAGTATCATATTTTCTTTCCTAGCCTTTAAGCCAGGTGCTTGACTGTGGGGGATTGTTGTGCAACATCTGGATGTTTGACCTGAGCAGCATCGCGGCGATCAGAAGGTTTCCCCATGACTGGGCTATCTCAGACCTGCCAGCTGTGGGATTTCTTGGGTCTGTGTGCAGAACGGTTGGCACTGGTGTGCTGCTGGAGCTGGGATCTCTGACAGGCTGGAGGGAGGACTGACATAGGGCTGGACTGAAGAGCAAAAAACAGATAATCATACTTTTCTGGCCTGCAGGACCGGCTGCGTCACTTATATCATATTTGATGCATGCTGGACACACTTAAGTGTTGAGAACAAAGTTCAGCCTTTAAAGAGACACTGACTGATTGTGTTCTCTTTATTTTTATTTTATTTTTGTGAAGTGTCTGTGGAGGCACTCAAGTTTGTGGGAGGAGAAAGGCTGTCAAAAGGAGCGAGAGAGGCCTGCGGTGCAGGTGCCAGAAATCCTGTTCACTGCTGCTGGTATCAGGCAGGAGGCTGTGCCCTGTCATGGGTGCATGTGTCTGAGAGAAAGGAAGGCAATATTTATTGGCAATTCCTCATTAAACCCATTATGTTCCTTTTTGTGGTTTTATGTAGACTTTGCTGCAAACTTCTACACCTCCAACACAACAAACGCAGGGCGTTTCCTTCAACGTGAGACAAGGAATATTGCTGTAGCTGGTTTAAATCTAAATAAGTTAGACAACTTATACCTTAGTATAAGGTAATTTATCTAACTAAATTAAATAACTTCCTAGCCCATCTCTTATTTCCCTTTTGTGCCATTGTGCAAGCCTGTGTGCTTGAAAAGTAATCCACTTAAAACGTGTTTTCAGTTACGCTTTCTATACTATTTGTTAGCAAAGGTCTTAAAGCCTAAATTCATTTGGAAAAAAAAATCCTTTAAGACCCTTCTCAGGCCAGCACCTTTGGCTGAAATTTGATATCAATTAATTTAACCTTGTTTGCTACACCCGTGGTGTGTAAGCTGCCATTGTTAGGGCACCTTTGCAAAATGTGAAATGAAATATTTTCTTTTGACTTCACAGCTCATAGATAAGTGAATGCTCATGTAACCTTTTGTTTGGTTTTCTATGGAATTTAATTTACAAACTTTGCTGGAAAATAACCTTTTGCCCTTTTTAATGTATTCTGTACCACAGGAATCTGTAGGGTGTCAGGATGTACAATGTACAACCCCTGTTCTTCAGTTCCTAGTTGTTATTTGCCCCTGGGAGGGATTTTAGGAAGTTAATGCTTGGATCAGCTCATAGGTTGTACTTTTAGGTCTAGTTATATTTCTCCCACTGCAATTTATATCAGTCCTGGTCTGTGGGATTAACGTGGGAATATAGATAGCTGTGACTTTTGTTTTCTCATGGTTAAGAGAAGGAAATGTTGTGCTTATCAGAAGTCCCAAGCATGTAATTTTATTGAGATTTTACGTTTTGAAGAGACCCTTCAGATAGCACTTATGTCCACTTTGTTAAAAATGTGTGATGTTTAAAAATCACTGCAAGGAATAATTTGTTCTGAAATGTCAGTTTGTAGAGTTGTGAGCCTCCTCACGTTTTTATTACTACCTCTGTAATGCTGGCACCTGTGAATTTAGGTCAGCAGATATGACCCTGTTGTACCCTTGTACACGAGAAGTCCGAATTGAAATACAATCCCTACTCCAAAAATTTGCAACCCACCAGATGCATGCAAAACCTAACCAAAAAAAAAAAAAAAAAGGAAAAAAGAAAAGGAAATATTGCTCAGCAAGGGGCAGTCTCATCCCACCAAGTGCAGAATTGCACTGCTGCTGTTTAAGATGCTGTATATGCAGAGCTTTCCCTGATATTTCTTCTGATCACTAAGGGTAGCTCCTCTGCCTCTTAAAACATAGAGACAACCTGAGCTAAATGTTTTACCTGGGTATAGATGTGGAGGTTCAAGCCTGATTTCAATTTAAAATCACATATTGCAGGAGGAAGGTGCTGGTAAATAGCTAGCTGTGTAAAGTCCTGAAAACAATTGTCACTTCTTGAGAAACTGTTCTTTCTCCTCAGCCTGACAACAAAGTAGCAGCAGGACCTGTGAGCTCAGAGCACAGCTGTGCTTTATGTTGCTGGCATGTAAATAGAGACAGTAAATAAAGGACCTTTCTGCAACAGTATTTTATTGTTAAGCTGATCGTTGGTGTGACAGCTCAGATCATAAATCTTTTGAGTCAGCGATCAGTGATCCAAAGGGATCGTTCTGATTTCCTTTCTTGCAACAGCACAAGTATTGGTCTTCCAGAAAACATCAAATTATTTCATATAAACAGGAGAAATGTTCCCGTGTGCGGCCAAAATATACAGGAAACCTGCTCAAGCCAGAAAATACATCTCGGTGTTCACCCTGGGGACAATACACATGCCTCTTACAAATAAAGAAATTAATTAGGGTCATAATCCTTGGGTAAGATTAATATTAAAGTATCCAAAACTATTATACTTGAATCAAGTAAAAATGCATGTGGGTGTATGTTTATATACAGCTATTGCTTAGTTTTGACCTCTTGGAAATCTCAAATGGCAGTAAGAGCAGGTCAAAATAGTTTTCAGGGTACATTTGACATCATATCCAGATTAATTATCCAATATCCCTTCCTAACTTTTTAAGTCTCTGGAAGAAGGTTGAATGGGATATTTACCCAATCTGGTTTTGAGCTAATTTACCCATTTAACTGACATGGGACTCCAGGAATGACCATTTACAACCAGTGTCCTTTCCATGGCCGATGAAGAATGGAAAGGGTCAAGGTGGAGCACCAAGGCCAGATAACTGACAGAGGAACATAAATGCATTCCTCTGACATGAAGATCCTAGATGCTCTAACAAACCCTCTTGTAAGCTGGCATGTGGATGCAGCAGTATCTGAGATATCAGCAGAAAAGGGTGCAGATTGGTATGTGGTACTGCTGTTCTGTTCTTTTTTCTTGCCGTGATGCACAAGTAGCTCTAAAGGATTTCATCCCTGTGAGCTATTTCCATGGTCCCATTACAGAGCGTGAAGCCTCTCTGCATTCCATCACTCTGTGGAATGAGGATTGCTGATAGTTTTTCAGGTAGCACAACCTAATACTGACATTTTCAGGTAGTAAATAGATGAAGGCAGTGTCATGTAGGACTGTATATTAGATTCGTGCAGTGTTAGTGTTTTGTAGCACACCAGTAAACATTGCACAGCATCTCTGGATGGGCAGAAGGATATACGACTTATCTTGAAACAGCAAGGAATTTTAAGAAGGCCAAATATAATTGTTTGTGTTGGAATATGACCAGGACGCAGTGTCTAATAACCCCCATAAATCTAGTTTCCTAATGGTCACCAGGTGCCAGGACCTCTGTTTTTTTATCTCCTCCGAAACAAAGGGTAAGTCATCAGAACCCCTGATAGCTCAGGACAGACTGAGATAAATGCTTCCTGCGAATTCCCAGCCCTGCCTGTTCTATCACTCAAGTTGCTGTGGAAGCTTCTTATGACAACACTGTTGTGCTGAGATTGGGATTTCTGAAGGGTTAGGTGCAAAAGGTTGCAGCTTTCCTGTGAGATATATACATTCCGTCATGTCAAGGCAAGGCTTGTGGTGATTATTGTCATAACAAAGACAAAATAAATCTAAACACATTTCTCTAAAATACTTTTAAAAATATTTGATTTCTCCCCCAGGAATAAGTTAATGGTCAGTCTTTAAGCTATGAGGATTTGTGCTCAGTGACGAATTTAGGAGTTTTTGAGCCAGAATTGGTGAGAAATCGTCTTGCTGCTAGTAATTTCACGCGGAGATTTCGTGGGTGACTTTTCACTACGTCTTTTCTTCTTTTCATGAGCCTTCTTTTGCCTTTTGTTTTACCTTTAAGAAAATCAAATAGTTGGCCATGTGCAAGAAAATTCAAGTGTTTGATGAAGCCTTCTTCAGAAGGCCTAATTCTGGAATGTTTTGTAGTCTGTGTATTTGTTGGCCTACATAAATACATAAACAATAATGTTCCTTCTCCAGGCTGTTATCCCACTGCGTTGATGTGTGACACCTGCACTCAGGAGCTTGGCAAACAGGCCGTAGAATAATTTTCCAGACTTTAAGTCAGTAAGGGTATTTAATATTAAAAAATATATTGATTTCTCTCCCCTCTTAGGTTTGATAATGATTCTATTACATTCTAACAAGAGGATAAAAACTATCTTGTTCAAGTTTTTCAACTGAAAACCAAGAAACATTTCCCTTTTAATAGTCATTCCTCGGAAAGAGAATCACCGTGTATTGTTTTTGTTTTCTGTATTTCTATAGCTATATAGATACATGTAAAATACAAAACCAACTGTGTTTAAGACAGAACTGTATGGTGTTACAGTTATGAAGAAATGTTGTGCTGCCTAGGACCAAGCTACCCTTGACTATAAAGAAAAATTGTGAACTCTCCTTCTTGAATGTTGTGTGACCAGAAACAAATGTTAGTCTTCTTAGACGCTAGCTGGCATTTAAAAGAAGGATGAACAGTGACTGTAGGTCCCTTAGTGAGCAGCTGGTTTTGTCTCTTCAGCCATTACAATGACCTGTAAATACAGGAGCTGGCCATGTACGTATCTTCCAGTTAAATAAGTAGAAATTTTCTCTGTGTCCACTATTTTGAACTACCCCTTAAATTCCTTGTTGTGTCACATGTCTTTGTTAACAAGGCTTGGAGAGTCACCCCAAAACCAAAGCCTGCTATCTCTCTCCTCTTCAGTGGTGAGTGGGACTAAATATGCAGAAAAAGCTAAAGGTATTATTGTGGGACAGTACTGAGCCTGTGGAGAGTCATCCTACTGCCTGCTGAGCTGTAGGGTATCGCATTCCAGCTCCTGTGCAATACAAATGTAGTGAATGGTCTGCATGTGCCCAGTGAGATGAACCAGAAGTAGGAGGAACCTTTCAGATAAACCTCAGGAAATGTTTTCTGATTCTGTGTTTATGAGTACTGTACATCTTCCCTTCCTCCTTACCTTAAGCAGCTACTTACCCGCTAGGAAGGATGAGTCCTTCCTGAACAGGGGCAAAATATGATGAGAAAATCAACTGCACATTCAAGCTTGTCCTGCATACGTGCAAATCTTGTATGTTATCAAAACATTAGCATCAAAATACTGTTTCAGGTATTGAGCTGTTTTTAAGTTCCATGCAATCGTTTTACTAAAATGCAGCTGCAGGTAGCTGGGTACATCCACAGCCATGTTTGGAACCTGAGCACTAAAAGCAGAAGGTGGTTTGAACACTTCCATTTTCACCCGTTCTGTCAAGAAGACAGTACTGCTGCTGTCAAGATATCCATGCAGCTCTTATATCTCTTATATCTGACTTGGAAATGTCTGTGTAGGCTACATTTGTACTCCAAAGGAAGCTGCCAAGATCAAGACCTACTGTTCCCTCTTTCAAGCTGCATGTACTTTCATTTTTCTTTTCAAAATGAATGATCTCTTTTTGCTTTTCATCCTGACCATTAAAGGTGGTCTGGAGACTAGGAGCTGCAGCTCTTGAAAAATACTTCTGAAGTTGAAATGATTGAAGCTGATAGTTATATATTCAGTTTGGTCTTATGAATCCAGCTCAGCGTATGAGCCATAGGTTGATGGTCAAGATGGTAAAGAATGACTAAGGAAATGTAATTCCTCAATTCAAAGTTCTGGTTTAATCTGCATGAGAAATGGGTGGTTGTTTAACCATTTTAAATTATTCATGGAAAATCTTGAGCTTTACAGATCCCTTGTGTCCAACACATTGAATGTGGCTCTTTTTTATTTTTTTATTTTTAATAGGGGAGTTTGAACTCCAAAGATTTGTGAGGCTTCAGGGGGTAAAGAGTCTAAGATTGATTTTTCCTGGTCATCAATTTATATCCAGCAGAGGTCTTCAGTCAGTGTAACTGAAATCTTCAAAATCTGAAATCTGTTTGCCTTGTGGAAATGTTTATAGCAGTGAGATGATGACGCTGAAATTGCACACTGTGTGTGTAAAGCAGCTTGAGCCCAAAACTAGATGTTTCAAAGTGAAAAATACTCTGATCCCCTGCAAAGCTGTGAGCTTCTGATGTAGGAGGCACTTCCAAAAGACGGATTTTGTTACTACTGAATGCTCAGAATGCTTCAGGGTTAAGTTTACGTGGGAGGAGTATTCAAACCGAACTTTACCTTTGTCCCACGTTAATGCATGTACCTACTGCGCAGAGTAGGTAACAGGTTTTGCTCATATATATGTTAGCACAAAAGTTGAGCGTTCTTTGTATCCTGGCTCGTACTCTGTGTGTGTGTACACTTCTAATAGTTTTTTATAAAGCACAAAATCAGGGATGGACAGTTTACAATATCTGAGCTGTGAGGCGGCTACCTCTTTCTTTGTTTGGGGTTTTCGCTGACCTACACTAATGCCAGCTCATACATTTGCAATGTTACTTAGATCAGCTAAGAGAGAAATTTCTCTCTACGTGTAGTTACTACATATAAAGGGGCTAGGTATGGCTCTGGGAAATTGCTCAGGTGAAAAAAAGAGGTCGGTCTTCAAGGTAATGAGAGATTGTTTGACTTCAAATAGGTCTAAATGACCCACTATGTTGTGGTACACAGCTTGCAGAAGAAGTTTGCATGTTTCTTTAAAAAGAAACACAGACACCATTATTTTCCACTATATGCTGGACAACGTCAGTACTGTAATTTACAGAGCCATGATATGAAAGCCACCGATTTGATGTATTCCATCCTAAGCATGTCAGTGTCAAAACAAGTCAAAAGAAACATGAGGCAGCAGTAGCAAAAATGAGCAGAATGTGTTCTTGGTTGTGGTGTCTTTAATGTCTCTGCTTGCACCAGTTGTGAATTGGGATCCCAGCCTTCATCTAAATACATACCTTTCTCAGAATAAGGGCGCCAGGTGAAGTGGCCTCTCCTGCGTTCTCCTTCCTCTCTCCTTCTTCCCTGTATCTCTTGCGTTTTCAAAAATGTACGAAGAATGCCCTGAATACTGGGGAGAAAATGACTTACCAGTAAGACTCTACAGCTGTCCTAGTGAAACCAGAGTTAAGTGCATATGTGGTGAGTAGCTCTAAATGCAATGATAGTTATGGATAGGATTGTTATTTACAGATTGTACTCCTTGTATTTTGCTTTGTATGCTGAGCAAAGAAAACAAAGCATGTGCGAGGGAGTAGCGTAGACTCTTCAAGAGTAGCAGGAACGGGCAGCCTGTGTATATTACCTAGGCTAGCAGAAATTTTTGTTAAGAGATGCTATTTTCAGTTCAAAGGAACTGTTTAAAAGTTGTGAAGTCATCACATTTCCTCTGCTGGTATGCAGTCATTCAATCTGTGGTCAAGGATACCTTAAGGGTCAGGAAGCCCAGACATCTGACCATTTTCTTATGCTTCTAGCTTCCACTGCTTGATTTCTTCTGCTGTGTTCAAACTGAGCAGAAGTGGCAGAACATCCAGTTGTTCTTGTATTCCAGCCATTGAGCTGGATGGGGAGATTTGGGGGTTTAAGAGGGTCTGGAGTGTCTTCACTGTTTAAAATGTCAGAGATTGTAAAGCTGTCCTTGAGCTGTCTCCTTCAAACAGCTCAAGCCTCCTGTTGAAATTCCTCACCGGAGAAACAAAAAGCGATTTAAACATATCTCCGTGGCCGACAGAGTTCTGTTTGCTTAGCTTTAACAGAGACACCACGTATTTGCTTAAAGACAGAAAGGATATGTACAAATGAAGGCAGAATTGGCCTAATCAAGATGTGGATGCTTGGAAAACGAATAACCTTTTTCTGTGAATGAATGTAAATTACTGTAGTGTGGTGTCTTTAGATTATATCCTCCCAGATGTTTTCTCATCGTTGTTTGCATCTGATCAGTTCCTGTTTTCTGAAAACTCATTTGCTTCTCATTGTTGACATAAAAGGAGTCTTTGAAGATGGTCTACTGCAAGATAAACAGCCCTGAGTCACAGTAAAAGTGCCAAGCTGGAGTCCAAAAAGTCAGAGTTGTGATTGTGGAAGTGCTGTATGACCGTGAGTCATTTTCTAGCTCCCCTCTGCATCTCACTCTGCAGCTGTCCATGGGAATTGTGAGATAGGTGATGAAAAGTTGCTGGCTAACTTGGATGAATTATATAGCTTTTCCAACATACTTCAAGCTCTAAATATCAGCAGATGCTCTGTATGGAGAGACCTTTTGCCAGAAAACAAGTCTAGAATGTCCCTGTGCTAACACTGACTTAGCAGTTGTCCTCAAGTCTTAGGTTCTGCCTGCAGGTTGGTTTTTAGAGTGGCGTTCTCTGAGTTCAGAGGAACTATTTCTGCTGTCCTCAAATCAACCAATAGAAAAGGCTTTTGCAGGGGAAGGAAGGAATTTTGCTAGGTAAATTACTTATCTAAAATATTTTTGTATAGGAAGTAGAGAAAAGTTTTTAACGCAGCCCAAAAACTTGGGTAGTGCTAAAGCTTATCTTCTACAACATAAAGCAATGTAGTAAAATTGTTATGGTTTGTCTTAAACTAGTGGATGCTCTCAGGAAGTCTGGAATGGGTTCTCTACTGAACTACTTCTGCCTCTGGCATTAGTGGTAGCATGGCATGGTTGTCGTGATGTGAAGTCAGAATTAGGACCCGTGTTTCATTCACCCTGCTATCTTCTTTAAAGTCAGTCACCTGTGCTGGCCTTTGCTACTCCATTGTTCCTCTGTTTAGTGAAACTAATTATTTACTAGCCTTCAAATGACAAGGAACTGGAATCTTTAGCTGATAAGGACATCTGAGACGTGGCTGTCACTTGTACTGGGTGCCTTCATCCCAGCTGCAGCTGGATTGCATCAGGTCCTCTTGAAATTGTAAGCATGGAAACAAAGGTCCCCATCCTCTATGGTGTTCAGCTTCGTTGATCATGAGGACTTCACTTGTGTTGTTATGTACATAAATAGTAAAACTTTGCACTAGCTTTAAAGTTCTATTTGAGCCTGGCAGTTGAGCCAGTTTTCAGTGCATCTCACTGTGCTTCATCAGTTTGTCTCTGAGGGTGTAAAGGCAGGCAGTGTTGAGAGCCTCACTGAACTCATGATAAACTCCAGCCACTCCCCTCATCGCCCAAGCCTGTCGTCTCATCCTAGAAGGCTATCAGGAAGGTTAAACACAATTTCCCCTTCATAAATCTGTGCAGAGTTGAAAATTAAAATCATTTCCTTGACCATGTTTCTTGTCCTTTATATGTGGGGGAATGGTTTCCCGAAGGGTTTGCTCCACTAGCCTCCCAGAGACCGAGGTCAGGCTGACCAGTGTGTAGTTCCCTTCTTGCTGGCCTTGAAGACAGGAGCAACATCTGCTTTCCTCTAGACCTTGGGAACCTCTCCTGATCGCCATTCAGAGATGATCAAGAGTGGCCTTGCAGTAACATCAGTGCTCCCGGGTGCGTTTGTCACATCCCATGGACTTCTGCATCTTCTACATCCCATCTGTAGCTTGTTTAAATGTTTCCTGTCCTGATCCTCCTCCACCAAGGGCAGGTCTCACAGACTGCAATGAGCAGGGTAAGATTTAGAGTCTAGCTGTGAAATGAACAAACGTCGCTGTTCTTTTGAGTTAGTTTATAAAAGGACCTAAAGTGACCTTTAAAACATCTGCTTGTAAAGACAGGGTGTCAGGCAGAACTATAGTCCAGAGCATTTTGTTCTTAAAATGACATTTTTGGAACTGTCATTACAAGGACTGGCTATTCGTTGCTTTGAGAGAGTCCTCTACAAAACTGCACTGACGTGTTAAATTCCTCTCCCATACTGCTCCTTCCCAGGGCTGCCTTACTCCTGCCATATGCTCAGACAGAAGGATTATTTGCTTATGGGTCTGACAATAACAGGAAAGCTATTCAAATGGTGAAAGTTTACTAGTGCTGTACAGCAGTGTTTAGTCTTGACTTAACATCCAACAGCTGAGGCAAGGAAGTTTATCAATCTCAATGTAATTATTTACTGTTTTATGATGGTGATTTTGATGATCTGGTGGCTAGTAGTTGCTGGGAAAAGTACTCCTACACCATATGTAGTCTTTATATTAAAAATTTTGTGTAGGAAAGAGCACGGTGTATGTAGTCTAGTGGTTCCAGTCTTGGAGAAGTATCAGTAGTTCCCCCGCACCACAGTTTATACTGTGAGACCGCTAGATTGGGGTAGGTATATGCGGTGGCTGCTGCCCTGCAGGACGTGCTGCTGAGCTCATCCTAGTATGCTGCGAGGTCAGCAGCAGCCTTGGAGTGTTTGTCCAGATGTCTGGTGTGTCAGATCCACCTACTCCACCCTTCTCTATATAGCTGTTGGTATGGTTTGAAATGAAATGTGTCGTTTTTCACAGTAGGGGAAGAAAGTAACTGTGATCAGAGTTAAATATACCTCATCTTGAGAGCTGAGTAGCTGTGGACCTTTCCAGTGCTTGGGCAGGAGGTGACTGGGAAATCCCAAGTGCCAGGGAGCAACAGCATAAGTACAAGAACAAGCAAGCGAGATAGAAGATGATAGAAGCCTGTTCTTTCTTATAGTGGAGTACGTTTATAGAGATCTAATTTTAAAACCTATACGTCCTCTCTTGTTGCTGATAAAAGTGATACCTGCCAAAAGGCATTTAAATACTGGTCATGGCTGTTCCCTATACATAGCTTTAAAATGTGAGCTGCGTGGAAACTTTTTATTGTGTTGTGGTTTTTTTTAATATATCTATGTATATACACCTGTGTGTGTGTATGTATCTATATAAATAAAATTTCTGGTGCCTGCACCAGGTGCTTTGTCTAAACATGGACTTCTGGTTGGGCACACAGTATAATCTGCACACGCAGGATGCAGCCTATACTTAGTCGCTGAATAAAATGGCATTTGGACGTGCCTGAGGAGGACATTTTGATAACAAGCCCAATCTTGCCTTTTTTGGAGTCAACCAGAAGTTTCCATTGGCTTCAGTGAGTGCAGGATTCTCAAGTAATTGCAAGTCTTTAGTGAGGTCAGATGCTTTGCCCTTTGTGCCAGTGCACCCAGCAAAGAAAAGGACTAACCCTACAAAGATCTGAGCCCATCAATGTGGGGGAACTAAATATAATTGAATACTTAATTTCAAACCTCATATTCTCTGTCTTCTCTGAAGTGCAGTCTTGTGTTGCAGTTAATCCAGTCTAAGCATGGGCTTCCCTTCTTCCCGATGATGGTTCCCTGCCTACCTCATGTTGGATCAGGCGAAGACAAGGTGAGGTGGTCTTGTTGCTCTGACAGGAGTCAGACCCTGCTGATAATCTGACCTGCTGTTACTGCTACACTGTCATGACTGCTACCTCTGAGGAGGTGGGAATGCAGAGAGGAGAAGAGGAGGAGTGAGATCTAGGAATGAAAATGAGACTTTGGGCATCAGCCTTCAGTCCTGTGGAATTAACCTGAAACTAACAAGACTCTTATGAGTAAAGGTTGTCAAAATGAACCCTCGATCTGGCCTATTCAGCAGCCAAAACCCTTCAAAAACTTACTCAAACCTGTACTGACTGAGCAGAGTGAAAGGACCAAGTCTGCCAGAATTGTGGCAGTGAAGCTGCTCCTAATGTTGCAGCAGCTGTCTTTTGTCCTGTACATTGAAGGGCTAACATAGCACCAATTTCTAGTTGCATCAGGCTGAGATAAGCCCAGGTGTACATGCTGTTTTCTCCAAGGAAGGTTTTGTAATTGGTCAAGCATTGTTCCAAGCAATATACCAAAAAACAATCTGTTTTTCAAAATCTTTTCATTGACCTTGTTACTTAAATTTCAGGTAGAGGAAGGAAGAGTTATAGCAATGCACATTGGTGTACTTTGGGTGGTAAAGGTGGAAAGAATAAATGATTATACGCTTGTCCTTTTTTTTTTTTTTTCCCTTCGCCTCATGATACCAACTTTCCAGTCGCTTCATGTCAGGACAAATACCCAGTGATTTCAACGGAGGCTGTATTAGTGGTTTTCCTAAAGCAAATGAGTAAGATGCCGAAACTTTAACCTCGAGTACTGTACAAATAAAGAGGGCCTCTCGAACAAACGTGCTTTCTCTGTCTGGTGCCACTGAAACCAGATAGAGCTGTGTGCCTTATCTCATAGGTGATACTGTGGCAGAGATACCCAATAGGTTGCTTCCAGCAGGATGCTTTGAGGGGATGAAGAACTGCACAGCTTTCCCACCACTGCTTGATATGCTGCCTCTGGAGCACAATGCAGTGCCTGTATTGTGTTGTAGGTGTCCTCGGAGACCCCAGGACTTGGTCTGGCTGCTGAGACAGGTATCGGCTAGAAGGTAGAGGAGCACTGGTTGCCTCAAGTGTGGCTGCTGTGAAGGTTCTTCCTCCTGTCATTTGTAAATGGCAGTGAAAGATGTGAGTGCTCACTGACATGACGATGCTTGACTGTGTCCTGGAAAAAAACATACATTTCCAAGCGACATTTTTTTGCTATTTAAAAGTACTTGTTTCAGCTGGAGGAGGTGGTTTTGTTTTTTGTTTTGTTTTCCCCCCATAGTAACTGCTTGAAGATTTTCTTCACAATTTCTGTGTTATGCCCCAGAGTTAGGTCTGTTTGTGGTGGATGCCTCTGAACTTAGAAATTTTGGAGATATCTTTCAAAAAGGGGAAGATCTCCATAAATACTTGTACTTTGCCCACCTTCATGCCACCGGCTGTCGGGAATTATCTGAAGGGGTGCTGGTCTAGGCTGATGTGCTCTTCTGCCACTCTGAGAGACAGGTAAACATGTAGGGAATCAAATATATTTGTGTGCAGGTAATTAAAGATATATGATAGTGTATATAATCTGTTGTGAAGGGCTTTTGAATTCTTTCTTGGGGGGTTATCAATGAAAGAACTCAAAAGCAAATTGTGGCGATATATTTTAATACGTTTCTTATTCTGTTGGTTGTTCTCCTGAAAGTTTTTCTCTGCTTCAGTGCATTTTGAGCTCAGATGAGCAGTCCTTTCAAAGAAAATCATCGGCTTTTCCTTTCACTGACGTTCTCTCGAATAGAGCCGAATATACCTGATTTTACCAAGACTTGTCCTGTAGTAGGCTGTCCTGCTGAAATAGTCTGGCTGGTGTGCTGACTGCCTCTGATCTGTACGGTCAGTTTCAGCATGTGTTAGTAACGCTGTACGAAGTGCAGGAATGATGCGTGAGGTAGGAAGCATTGCCATCCTTATGTAGCGGCTTTCTAGCTGAAATAAAAAAGGAGCTAGGCAAGAAAGGAGGCCGGGGAGTTGAACTAAAACACACTCAATGGCAGAACACACCTGGTCTCTTCAAATTGTGGGTGAGGCAGTTGTGGTCTGTAATTATAAGCTGCAAGGTAATGGCTAGGTCCATCTGTAAGTACATGCCAGCTCTGATCTCGCAGCTCTGGGACGCACACCTGTTGAGAGCTGATGAGTAAAATCATCTTCTAAAAAGCCAATGTATTTAATCTGAAGTTACCTAAATAACTGTGTTAAGGAGTATTGTTCTCACTGGACAGTACAAGGTATAAATTCTGTCAACTCCTGTTTTTTCTGAAGTTCTAAGAAACAAGAAACTTTTATTTAAATATCAGCATATTTCTTGTCAGGGTCTAGACTGTGTTTTGCTCCTCGTTTAACCCTTTCAAAAGGCAATGGGAGCAAGATTGCCTGTCATCTGGATTGGAAACCTAGCACAGCCTGGAGGCTGCCCGTGGCTAGCGCTGGACAGACCACTGACAACAAAACCAAACCTTATCTTTGGTAGGGACAGTGCAGCACAAAATTACCCATCTTTTTGCAACATAGATTGTTGCACGGCTGTCCCCAGGGTACCTGAGAAGCCGAAGAACAACCAGAGGGGAAGGAGGTGCTGGAGCAGGCTACAAGGAGGCAAACCAGGAGGAGCTGAAGGAAGGAGCAAGGCTACCACGCTGTGAAAAAAGCAGCACCGTGGACCTTAGTGCCGTGGATGTTTCTTGTGGCCCACAGCCGGTGACCCTCCTGAATACAACACTGAGTCTGCCTGTGTCAAGCGGTGGGACAGATCCTGTCCTATTGGACTGGCTGAGTGCAGCATCCCCCTTCACTGAGCCTCTGCTGCGTGACGAAGCTGGAGAAACAGGAGTTGAAAAGCAGCCAAGATGATTCAGTGTGCAGCGCGGTGTTGTGCTTATCTACTGTTTTGAACCAGTTATTAGGTGACCGCCTTTGAGCTGGTTAAACGACGTGTTCATACAAATGCTTGGGTCATCCTTAGCCTGGGTCTCCCACGAATACTAAAGAGAATATGGAAAAGCTTTTTGGAATGGAAAGCAGTAGTATAAACCTAAAATCAAAAATGAAAAGCAGGCTGCCATGACCAGCCACTGTTGTGCAATATTCTCCTGGATTGAAATACCTAATGGCTAGGCAGAACTAGCTTTGGGAAGTGCAGTGGATCTCTGTCGATTTTCTATCAACTCAGGAGGACAGAGTTTCTTTTTTCACGCAAAATTTTCTGATTTTTTTTCCCCACGAGATTTCTACAGATTTTCTTCTTCAGGATAGCATGTCATTCTAGGGGCCATCCCTTTTCCTCAGTCATTTTAGGATCAGGATTTCTGTGTGTTTGATGTTATAAACGTGTGTACCCTGAATCAAGTGGCGGTGCCTTTCATTGTGCTATGTGCTGCTGCTTTTTTGGAGAGGACCGAGGAGGGTGGATGGAGAAGGAGGAAATTCAACAGTGAATCGATTTGATTTTTTGAAAACTATTACCAACTCGTGCAAGGCAAATTTGCGGTGTGCCTTTTCTTTTTCTTTTAAGAAAAAAAGGAAGGGAAAAATCCTCAAATAATCTGAAAGAATCCAACATCTCAATAAGACACAGTCCCTCCCCTCTGCTCGGTGTTCTGAAAGGGACCATTGTTTCCAGGTTTCAAGGTGGGCTCATTGACTTGCACGTTTCCATGGAACCAGCGTGTTTTCCTTCCTGAATGACACTCGCTTGTAATCTCAGAAGTTTTTTCAGCAAATTAGCACAGGTGATCTGTGAGTGGCTTTGGTTGGACTAAAGGCTGGTGAAGGACCTACTTGATTAACCAGATGAAGAAATATAAGGAGTGAAAATAAAATTCTGGGATAAGCCTTGGTTGAAAGAGGTAGGGCAGAAAAACAGAAATGCTGCTAACTCGCACTTTGTAATTTGTGTGACACAGGAAAGTTGATGTTGGATTAACATGCTGATGCACTTAACAAGTGAAGCAAGCAGAGCGCTTTTAAAACTTTTAAAATCCACAGCAGTACTACGGAGCTAACAAGATGAAAAAGGAAGAGGTACTTTTGGTGGTAATTTGTAACCTGCATGATTAAAAAGATGATGCTAAATTGTTTAATAAAACCTACACATGCATTTAAGGAGTTTTACTCAGTACCTAACAACACACTGTCTATTAGAACCAACACATCGTCTAATAAAACTGTTTAAGAGTTTAGATGGAATGGTTTTTCTGCTGAAATATGTTGATTCAATGAACTCAAGGAATTTGAGATGATGGTTCTATTTTTGTTGACCTGTTGTACGGGAAATTATAAACATTTTGATAAAAATCAAAACATTTTGCATCTAGTTCTGTCGTTAGAACTTTGATGTTTAGATATGCAAATCAAGGTTGGATGATTTCCTAAAAGATACATTCTAGTTTGAACAGGAATTAAACTGGGACGTGGTACAAGACGATTCCAGAAGTCCTGGGTTTGTAGCACTGCAAGATGCGGGTCTGACTCATGAGTGATGCAAGTCTGACTCGGGGAAAGGTTCACTGGGAAAATCCATCGCTCTCCTAATGGGAGAGTCCCAACAGCTGCGCAGCATTCCCCAGCATGAAGTGAGGTCTTCCAGAAATGAACTGTGTGCTCTCTATCTTCCCAAGCGTGCGGCACAGAGAAAGCAAGCAAGCGTTTTCCCAGTCCCAACTACGTCTGCAGTTTTGCAGAAGGATGCAAGCTCTGTAAATGGTTTCTAAAGGAGGCATCCTCTGCACCTCCTGGAAGCCTCAGCAACTTTCTTGTACTGGATTCTTGTGTCACTTGTCAGGGCATCGTCTGTGTTTCAGTGGGAAGAATGTGTCAGTCAAAAAGTGATGCATTTGCTTGGTGCTGCCAGATATGCAGCCTTTAGCACACCCGCTCCACAAGGAAATACTTTTATTGCGCTGTCCCCTTGGGCATCGCAGCCAGAGGCAGAGCACACACAGGCTATTTGTGCTCAGCAGTCTCCGTGGGACCACAGGGGCTGCTTGCTTTGACTCTCTGCTTTTTATTCCCTTGTGTAGCTGTGCAAGCCTAGGCACAGTTTGGCACTTAGAAAAACATGGTGATTTTTGAGCAATACTGCTGGGCATGATTTCTGTCGGCTCTGAGATAGTCCCTGAACTGCTGAGCGCGCTCCCCTCTCATTGAATCTGCCCAGGTGGCTCAGCACTTTGTGGGACGAGACCTGGGTGAGCCCTGTGTTATTTGGCATTTCTCTGTGTGTGATACCAGCTGGAAATATCAGGCTGTTATTCTAAATACATCTGTTGTTTCTTGGTACAAACAATGATATTTTTCAGCTGAAGCCAGTAGAGGTTTCCAATTAAGGAAAAAATGTAGTCTTTTTCTCAAAACAGTGAAACTTGAAATAGTCATTGTTCGAACGAAAGCTTGGTCCTTTTCTGCCTGCAGTCACCTGTTTATGATATCACTTTCCAGTTTAAATTCTGTAACCTATTACATCTTTATGTATAAAAGATTCACACTAAAAAGAACAGAGGAGAATGAGGCAAATTGTACAGAAACGCATAGTAAAAATTAGTAACCAACATAGAGAAAAACGTTTGTTCTTCTCTTAGTCTTTCTATTTATATTTGTCCTAGGTGTTATTTTTTATTTATGATGCTTGTAGCTAAAATAATTACTCTTTAAGGAGCCTTTATTTAGTTGGCAATGTCCTTGAAAAAAGTTGTTTGGAATAGCATGGGTGTTACTGTCTCAGAACAGCCATCTGTGCTTAGCTAGCATTTTACACAACCAGACAAGAAGTTTTTTGCTCATGGCACTAATCTTTATTCCTTCTTCAGTTTTTTTCATGAATTGCTGGGTTTGTTCTGAGTGATAATGTGTAAGGTTGGATATTAAATTACCAAGTATATTCTAGTAGTGTGCTTCCTGCGTTGCATGTACAGTGCCTCTCAGTTGCATTGCTAGGTGCACCAGTGCTCTGTGTCTAATACAGCTCATTATTGTGCTATGCCTGATAGCTAAGAAGAAATAAATATGTTCAAATTGAGAACAGTTTTGGATGTTTTGAAAGCTTAAGATTTTTTTTTTGATGTTACTCATTCTGTAAGTTAATGCTCAGAATTGAAAGTGTTGTAGTGTACTAAACTTCTCTTTTTTGGCAGAAGCTGTTTTGAATATGGCAGCAACTGCTTCTTAAAAGCCTTCCCCTCCAAGTTCTCTGTGTTGGAGCATTTCTGACTCTTACCACGATAACACAGTGAGTCCTGAGGGACTGCTTAAGGAGGGGATTTATAGAAGCAGGCTGTAAGATGTTGATTTCAGTGAAATGTTGTGATTTTTATCACCACCATCTTCATTTTTGCTGCTTAGATGACATCTGTCCATTATCAGCTCTAGTGGGTTTCATGAAAAACCCTTTTTGTGAGGGTGGTTGCACACTGGAACAGGCTCCCCAGTGAAGTAGTCACTGCACCAAGCCTGTCTGAATTTAAGAAGCGATTGGACTGTGCGCTTAGTCACACGGTCTAAACTTTTGGGTAGACCTGTGCGGTGCCAGGAGTTGGACTTGATGATCCTTATGGGTCCCTTCCAACTCGGGATGTTCTATGATTCTATGAAAGATGGGGCATGGTAAAGCCTTAAACAGATTAAATGTGTTCTTACAGGTAACTTTGTTGTTTTACAAACGAACTTCTCTAAGTATAGTTACTTGCTTGGGCTTCCAGGATCAAATCAGTATTTAGCCATGCCTGGTTCTTTAGATTAATTGGTTAAGACTTCATTTTAGTTGCTTTTACTTCCTGAGCTGCTTTGGTTTTCGTCTACGCATATGAGTTGCTGGATTAGTCCAGGCAGTATGTCTTTAGTTAGGCAGTACTGTATCTAGTAGGTATATGGGGATTAGAGGGTTAAGCATTTTAACAAGTCACCATTTCAAACAGTTGCTTGCAAGGGCACACACCTATTGATAAAGATCTATGCCTTTGGCAAAAAAAGTTCTGGAGATTATATTAAGTAGATATTTCAGTTCTAAATTGCATCAGACTCCCCGGTCTAATTTCGTAGTTTTAGTCCTTCTGATGACAGATTTTCCTTTGCATGGTTTAGGAAAGACTGGAAAAATTTTATGTTCTGTGGCAAACTAGACAACTGGAAGCTGGTGTTGTATGTGCTTACTACATGCCCTTTTTTTGGTCTATAAAGTAATAAAAAGCCTTGTTTCTCCACCCCTCCCCTCCCATTTGAACTAATACAGGAAATGAAAATTCCAAAAGAAAAAAGTTACAAGTCTAGAAAAAAAATAAAAGATAAAACAAATCCTTTGTATTGTTCTCAAATTGTGGAGCTTTGATAATGATGCCTCAAAGAACTATCCTTTTGTATTTTTTAGCTGTTGCTAAAAATAATTTCCAACTATGACAGTTTTTTTTGTTATTTTGTAATATATCATTCTAACGTTAATAGTCTGCTTAGTAGCCTAGATACATGCTAAAAATAGGATATTTGTAAATAAAATCATGCATTTATTCTGCCAGTTCTATGTTTTGTCCTTTTTTGGTTTTCTTAGTAGAAATGTTTGTGGCACACATTGTCTCAGATTTAATCAGTGCCTATTCCTCAGCAAACACATTCTCATCCTGTCAAAATACTGCATCGAGCCTTACCTCCTCTGTTCTGTTTAATCTAGATAAATGTTAGAAAGGCATTCTGTCTTTTCCCGTTCCAGACAGGTAAGATTATCCATAAAGGAGATTGTACATTTTGTCTTGGCAGAAGCTTGCAACATCCCCAGATGATGAATAGACATCCGCTTTGCTTAGAGGTGTTACTTGAGATTAAATAGTCCCAACAGTAAATTAAATACATGGGTACACAATGGAACCACTTCAATTTCTTTTGACGTTTTGTAGTTGTTTACTTCAGTTTATATTTTCTCCCTTCGCCTTTACCTGCGTCAGGAGGCAGAGGCACTAGCACGATAGTCATGGCCTTTCCAAGGTGTGGGATACACACCTTCACATCTTCACATCTGGCTTAGCCATGTAGTAGTGTACTCCCTGGGTAGACAGGAGAGAAGGAATCCTTAAACAAATCTGTCCTGAAGGGCTTGACTGGCTGAATTACTGTGAAAGGGTTGTTTTACTATGAAAGGGCAGTTGTCTTGCCTTCTCTTGCAAGGCCAAAGCCTCTGTGAAATGAGAAGGGCAGCTCAGAAAATCACGGTACTAACAGCTGTGATACCAAAAGCAACATCCCGTTGTGCATGCGGTATGCTATATGTAAGTATGATGAAAGAGGAGTTGTTGTGTAGTAAGAAACTTGGTGATTTCATGTCTTGGATTCCTTAGACACACCACAGTCCTCAAAGTCTTGAGTGCCAGTCCCAAATTCAGGACCATGGTACTGTGTTTATTCTGTACTCGGATCCAACCAGGTTCCAAGATAGGGTCCAGGAACGCCGTCTGGGCATCCATGCCATTGCTGCTCTCCTGAGCAGAAAGAAGTACAGAGAAATACGCTTTTATTTACCAGTTCCTCTGCAAATTTGGCTTGCCCCCTTTCTTGAATTTCAGAGGCACAGGAGTGGGCCCCACAGAGCTGATGGATGATTTCAAAGCTAGAACAGGGGACCTCAGAAGAAGGCAGGAGCTGGCTGTCTGCAGACAACTCAGTAGTACCCTGCTGGGGCGTAGGAAGTGGACATTGTAGGAATTGGGTCATTGCTCTGCTTCCTCCCAGTGGGTGGAACTGGAAAAGGATTTTGCTTCTGTCATTTAAAAGTCTTGCATTCCAAGTCTTGTGTCCTCCAATCTCTTGTTCTTCTCTGCCTGATTTGGAGGTGTTCTGTCTCTTCCCTGCACTCCTTCATCCTTGCCGTTTGTATCTGTATTTTGGGATGCTGTTTGCTTTTGCTTGGTTCCAAGTAATGGACAGTTGTTTTATTTGCCCAGATGGTTTTGAAAAACCTACCCAGAATGGTCTGTCTCTGGGAAATGCCACTCAGGTAGCACTTGAAAGGCCACAAGGAATCTCTTGAAGCAGGTGGAAGCTGGCAAGTTCTGTCTCTAGAAAACCTACCTAGTTTCTGACAGCTTTTCTCTCTTCCCAGCTGCTCAGTAGCCTAGGCCTCTGGGCTCCTAATTTCACAAGTTGCTGAAACCAGAGCTCCTGGGGCTTGCTGCAGAGTTAAAAAGGTGAGCCCTAGATTCTTTTTCCAGTGCTAGAAACACCAATTTTATTCTATCCTGAAAAGACTTCCGTTTTACAGGAATTTTTATTTTTTTAACCTTTCTTCCACATGGAATGAAAAAAATGACTAAAATGCAGTATTTCCAGTAGAGAGTAAGTTTTGCCCTCCCTGTCTCCTCCCAGCTGTAACAGAGATGGCTTGTTTGAGAAATGCTTTGCAGGACAACCACTGTGTTTGTAGAGGATAAATGTGCTTACAGATAAGCCATGTTTAAAACCACATGGTTATTGTCATCGCTATGATGGGAAGACTCACTGAAGTCACTTTACTGGCAGCAGCTGTGGCAAGAAAAGGGAACTACCTTAATAAACCCACGTTTAATTATGTAAGCATGCTTGCATTGTGGTATAGGCAATCTCAGATGCATACTATTGTTTTTTAAATATAATTTGCTTTTCCTGATTTTGCACCCGTTCTGTACTCTTTGTATTTCTGATACCTTCACAGTTCTGGAAAGTTCTTAATTATCAACTGTTTTATCCTCTTGCAGGGTCTAAATGGGAAACCTGGATTTCAAAGGGCATTTTGACTGCATTTGCTGCTTGGTTGGGCCTTTTATGTAACTTTTCTTTTGTAGAGTTGTAGGGCTACAGAAGAACGACGTCTGATTTTTGTGTTTTCTAGTTTGCTTGCTCAGTCAGTTTAATGTGCATACAGGAGAGTATACAATTTTAAAGTTATACTATATTTACCATGCATTATTTTTTCATTTTAACGTAAAGGAACTGATTTTACACTGACATTTATGCTAGTACAAAAACTTTTGTAGGTGACACAGATGACTGGGTGGCATCTTACCTTTCTGGAAAACAACTGATCAAGATTGCAAGGTAGTTAACAGCCAAGAGTCAACAGTTGTGCATTCCTAGGAGAACCACACACATTGACTTGACAAGTCCACTCCTTGAAAATCCTCGAAATAGTATAGAGGAACAGCTCCAAAAATGTTTACTTAAATTGTGGTTGCTACTATGGTGCCCGAAGGTTAATCAACAGCAAAGACCCATTGTGCGCTGCCTGAAACAAAGAGAAGCAGTCATCCTTTGCCCCCAAAGGAGAGTAATTTCTCAGTGATAATATTTGAGGTATTTTGTGGGTGGAACACCAAGTGCTTCCCTACTTTATTCTGTGATTTTATTAACCAAGAACACACAAAGTGCTTGATACTTTCTGGACTTGAAGTAGTAAGTCATTACAAGAAGACTTATGAACTTCAATACAGTGGGATGCCCCGCAGTGGTATTTGCTATGGATTTAGATTATTCTTGCTTCAATCAATGACAAAACCTCCAGGGATATTAGTGAGGAGGTATCCAAACATCAGCCAGCTCATATTTGCAGGATCACGGAGTACAAGGTGAGCTGAGATTAAATGACTAAATGGGGAAAGAAAGCAAACAGATGAAGCTATACAGATAGAGGTTAAAGAGTTAATAATAATGGTACTATAACAGATAGTCTCCCAACTGTTCCCAAAGATGACTGCATATGTTTTTATTTAGATAAACTATACTTACATAGACTTCCAGCTGTTTGGTCATTTTGATCCATTTGTAACTTGGGATGTAGATCTCCTATTTCAAAACTGGAATAAAAGGTTAAGTGAGAGGAAATGAATGGGCTGAGTTGTTTGTGTGTCCCATCCCCAAAAGGAGTGACCTTAATTTAGAAATCGTAAGTGAACTGGAAAAGGTAGGTAAACCTTTTGCCTTTGGGCCATAAAACTTTGCTAACTAAACCGTTTCTGCCCATGGGAGTGGCTCTTAGTTGGTTCCACCCTGTCTGCAGCTGATGTGTGTCAACCTATTTCAGAAACTTAATCTGGGTTGGGTATATTAGTAACCTGAACAGACAAATGCCACGTCCGTAACCATTAATTTGGGTTACAGGCAGAGCTAACTGGTTTTGTACCAAATGGACATGCCCCACCAATCTCATATAACTAATATTATATATGATAAAAATGGAAAGTGCCCAACCAACCAGTAACTTCCGTTATTTTTGACACTCTTAGCACTGATTTCTTGTTGCAGGAACCTTTTTTGAAGTAAATTCAGTTCTTAATTGCTCACTTTCATTTTCAAAACTGTAGTTCTTTCATAATTAAGACGGGATACCAGAGTTTCTTAATCAGTGGCTATTGATAATGTGACAGGGAATTTGAGTGCAAAGCATTGTGTGAGACTAGCGTAGATTGGGAGTATCTACTGTAGTTTATTAATGAGGCTTCCGTATTTTGGGGAAGGGAATGCATTTATTTAAAATGAGAATTATGTGTCAAAGTAGCGTGGTGATTGAAGTAGTCCTCAGTAGTTTTTAATCACGTACATGGATACAGGAGGCTTTTTGTGTACCTATTCTGGAAATAATAGTGGCCGTGGCTATTTCAGGATTATTTTGTCACTTCATTGTGGAGAAAATTAGCTGTCTAGGTATTTTCAGTATCTTTAGAAATGTGCATACTTGAGTATACTGTGCTGAGGGCAACCTTTTTCCTAATCCTGACAAGGAAGGAATCTGAAATATTCTAAACAACTTATTTTGTCCTTTGGGTTAATCACACAAAATGTATGCCACATTCCAGCTAAAACCTACATGGCATATTTATTTAAAATAAGTGTCAGATAAGAGTGAGTTTTGCACGCTTCCCTCCCTGTGTTTTTGGAATAACACTGCTTCTGCTCTGCTGTTAAAGGTATTTTCATCTGTCTAAACTTTAAGAACTTGATTATTCCTCAAGAGAGAACAGAACAAATTGCGTTTTTCCCAGACCTTTAGTGAGCAAAAAAAGCACATGCCTAAGTTGGTTTCTGTTTAGTAAGGCATGCCACTGTGGTGATGGGTCTCATGGAGGTCGTCAGAATTAAGCATGGATCTCGATGCATTGAGGAGCTGGGTCTTTTAATGTTTTTTCACTAAAAATGTTTAACAGTGTATAGCAATGTGGAAGGTAGTGTGTTCATTGGGGAAATAAGGTAGTAGCTGAGAAGGAGATTCAGAGAACTGCTGATATGTGCATTGTATGTGCACAAAGTTGAAACAAAGCAGAACTAGGTAAAGTTTGGCTATTTCATTCACTACTAGTTGATTTACTTTGTTTACAGGAGAAAAATGAGAAACTACTTGAAGATACTGGCAAGAAAGTTTCTGAAACCAATAGTGTCCTTTTGCACAAGGTGTCTTCAGGAAGTGATGGTTACACAAATTGTATTTTTTTACACTATCTTGAAGAACACAAACAGAATAGCAAAGGAAATGGAGCCTGACTAGAATTGGTGAGAGGTTTTGGTGTTTTTTTGCAAGTGCAGCGATGGTTAAATGGCTGTAGCTCCGATTTTACAATTTCCATTTGTTTCAGACAGTGTTCTGATGCTGGCTGAGTTAGCTGAGCCTGCACACCAACTTGTCTGAGTGCAGAAGAGGGTCAAAGGTCACTTCTGCTAAGAGGCTGGACTCATGTTCACAGCTTTGTATTTCCTTGTGCTCTTCCCACTCTTCGCTGGGTCCCCAGGAGATGAATCAAGCATCCTTGTACCAGCTGGCTCCCACACGTAAGGCTGTGTTGACCCCTAGTGTAACTGCATCGCTGTAAGCAGTTACACCAGAGATATTTTTCTCTGACTCAAATCCAAAAGAGAGAGAGAGAGAGAGAGAGATAGATTAGTAGTTAGCTTTGGAGTGGAAGGTCAGGTGCAGTTTCCTCCCTCTTCTCTTAATCCATCAACATTTTGCCAAGAGCATCGCCGAAAGTGCAGCCAGTTTCTACCAACGTTGTCCTTGGATTTTACTTTTAAAATGTGATCATTATTTGGTTGTCAGCTCTGGAACTTTGATTTAAAAATAAAACAAAACAAACAAACAAAAAAGAAACATTTTTGTAGCTGATAGCTTTGGGGAACGATGCATTTTGAAATAAAATGCAAATAATAAATTACTGCAATATTTTCGCAGTTGGTGGGCTGTGTTGACTATAAAAGTGGAAGATGAATCACAGTGGACATGTTCCAGCTTACCTTCTGGTACATGTTTTGCTGCTAAGCATTATGTGCCCTTCCTTGACATTTTGGTGCAAATTTTCCTTCTGTAGTATTTTACTTGTTAGATATTTACAAGATGAAGGAGCTGAGTCAGATGCAGGATGTGCTCGTCCACTGACCAGCTGTATCTGGAATGAAGGCAAAGGTAAGGCAATGTATAATTCTGCGTAAGGAGTTCACCTCAGTTATGTAAACCTATGGACAAACATTTTAGATGAAATGGTTGGAGTTACTCATTATTTTACTTATTTCTGTTGTGGTCAAATGAAAAGTTTTTTGTGTTCAAAACCTCACTGAATGTCATTTGGGAAAAAAAAATGTCTTCAGTGACTGACTTCTCATGCAACAGAACTACGTAGGTGTTGAGTACAGAAAAGCAGGCTTGAAAATCTGAGTAGTTGGTGCATAGGTCAAGCAATGCCCTTACAAAATATACTGCAGGACTTATCCTCCCCTTCAAAGAAAGGGGATTGACAGGGGAATGGTTAGGTTCATAGGGACTTTGCAGAAAACTCTATGGGCTTGTAACTGGGATTTCTTTTTCAAAGTGAAACGTTATATTGCTCGCAAGTGCTCTACAGTTGTTGAAATTTGTGCTACCATTTTGGCAAGTGGTAAGAAGAAATAGTTTTAAAGAAGGCTCTACAAGATACGAGGTAATTTGAGAGCGTGCTATCTACATTGGGACTTTTTCAGCTACAACTCTGGAAGCTTCAGCTACTTAGAGATAAAACTGAGTGGTTTGGGGGGTGGAATCACATTTTTTCCACCACACTGCTGTCTGTAAATTAAAAGGAATCACAAGTAGAAGGGTTGGTTGAATCATCTGGTACCTTCAGTCCATGGATGGAGGAATGTAACTGCTTGTGAAGGTTTGTTTCCAAGCCACATGCAAACCTCTAAAGTTGTGTGCAATCCTTTGCGTATCACAGGAACATTTAAGGATAAAGTGAGTTGTCTAAAAGCAGGTTGTTTGATGGGAGAGTGCACATTCCTCTGCTGGGAGGTTGTGTGTGTGTTTTTTCTAAGAACTGCTTTTAGCCAACTTGCTAGTGTTGCTTATAAAGGCTTATTTAGTTCCTGGTGGTGTCTGTCATACATGTACACTGCACAACATGTATTAATCATAAGGCCCACCTCCTTCAGCTACATCGATATTTCTTTTAATATCCAACTATATGCTAGCAAGGGTTTCGGTGTCCTAAATGTTGACCTGTTTAGCAACTTTAGTACAATAAATATCTTCACTGATGGCAATGTGTGTTGGATTTAGCTGGGGGTTGTGGCAGAGGGTTGTGTGAGGCTAATGAAGCTGTTGGGCAGGTACAAACTTGGTAAATAGCTGTGCTAAATACTATCAATAACAGATTGGAATCTTTAGGCTCCATAGCTTAGAGCTCTGTGTAGTTCCAGAACCAGGGCAATGGGTTTTCTTTCTTCATTTGGCTTGTGCCCAGCCTTGATAGAAAGTAATATAAAGAAAGCAAATTCTTTGCCAGTAGAATTTCTTAAGCTTTGTGCTGCAGCAATATATGAATGTACTTCTAAAATCCACTTTCATGCAAGTTCCTCATCAACTCCATGCAAATGGTTGAATTTGGGGATGCATAAACAATATCAATGGATAGTTTCTATTTAAATGGAAACAGCAAGCTGGCTGTGCCTTTCTTTTTCGAGGATCTCTGACAGATCTGGAAATGTTCTCAGTGTGGATGAAGTTGTTAAAGAAATTAGGGTAGTGTACAATGTGTTATGGTACTTGTCATAATATTGAGGATTTGGAAATCAGCGCTTTCATCATGAGTGATGCTCACTGCTCTTGAATATGAAATGGCTGGGCCAGTGTTCTTAGCACTCAGGTGGCTGCTGGAGTATCTGGGGGATGCTCAGAGCCTAACAGCTGCCAGTGCTACTAAATGACTTCAGTGAATAAAAAAATCTGCGAGTTCTATCCTCAGACTGCAGCCAACTGATGAAAAATTCACGTTTCCTCAAAAAAAAGTGGGTCAGTTCAAGGATTGTTCAAAAGACACGTTGTTCAAAAGACGTCAGGTCATTTTTGCTGTCTGTATAAAACTGAGGAATTGACCTTGAACACTCATTTTATTACATTTTTCAATCTCATTTTCAGTGTGGCAGCACTCCTGTCTCACTGGCAGGGCTAGATGCAGGGTGTGGATATGGGATGGAATTTGATTGAGTCTGAATTTATTGCTGGTTTCTCTAGGCCAGGATTTCCTCCAAGTTTTGTAACCTCGTGTGCCACTTGAATTGGAGGAGGGTTGGTTTCTATTAGAAACTATCAGTTAGTCTCAGCTGCCAGTTTAGATGTTTGCCAGCTCTATGAAATGAATGAAAATGTTTGAGGAAATTGGTTTACTGAAGAAATCGGTGAACCCTGAAATGAATTAGTATCTTAGCTACAAATTCACATTTAATAGCTGCGTTTGAAAGGCCTTTTGTGCAGTAAGAGATAAGCTTGTGGCTTTGTGTTGTGTCCTTGCTCATGTAGGCTGTAAATAAACTGTCTGGTTTTAACTACGTGCTCATTGACTGGTAGGGTATTCAGAAAAAAGTACGTACTGCTTTGTGTAATCCTATCAACAAAGCTGGAAAACCTGAGGACAGAGCAGTACAGAACCAGGTCTGAATCAGTTTACATAAAAAAAAAAAAAAAACACAACAAAGTGACATTCCTACTGTTGTCATATTTGGGGGCCATTCGCTTATGTGGGACTGCAAGAAGAGTGGTACCTGGGTGAGAGAAGGGCTTGCTGTCTGGCTTTACGTGTGGTTTGTGTGTTAGTATTGAAACTGTACCAATTCTTACTTTTCAATGTGGTTTTTCATATATTTTTAATCTTGTTAGTGAATGAAAAATGTTTTACACGGTTTTACAACCTCCATTGGAAGGGATTACCAGCTCATAGATCTGTCTCTTGCCTTTGTAGCTGGAAGGCTGCTGCTCCCTGCTTACATATTTTTCTCCTACATATATTCCTGGAAGCATATACACACTTGCTCTTGTGCCTCTCCTGTCCCTTCGTCTAACTGGTGGGTATAACCTAACCCAGCGTTCAGCCCCTGACAGTCACTGTGGTGCCATTTTACATACTCCTACCACAAGCAGCTTTCTGCTGACATACCTTTTCAGTTACTGGCAGGCAGAGGTGTAAAATGCTCCAAAGCAGCAGGGTGGTATCCAGAACATTGTTTAGGTAAGGTTCGCTCACTTCTGACGCTCACCTTTCCGATGAATGTATGGATGGCACTTGCGTCACCTCCACGTCTTCATTTTGCTGGTCCAAATGAACCATGCTCTGTAGCAGGAAGGAACAGATCTTAGACCACACGTTTATCATCTGAGGGATTTTCAAGCTTTGTGCCTGTACTGAGTTCATCCTTCTTGAAAGTGACACAACTGTGCACTGTGTTCCAGCTAAAATTCTACTCGTGTGCCTACAGCATCATTAATACCTCTGTAGTTACTTTTTCTCTGTGTGTGTACAGCTCTGGGGCAGTGCTGTGATGTGTGGCCTGAAAAAGATGAGTTCCAGGGATGTGTCAGATGAGTTTTTTTGCTCAGAGGCTTGTATCCTTCTGTCCTTTGGTAGTTACTCAGGATTTTATCTTTGTCTGCTGCTTCCCATTGATTACATACCCCTCAATCTGACCAAAACTCCTGTCAGCAGTTCCTAGGCTTGACCTGGCTCTTTGTACTATTAAAAATAAATAAATCACAAAACAATGTGAGCAGACAGGCAAGTCAAAGTTTGGGGCATCTCACTAAGAAAAAAGTTGAAATGAGTTCAAACACTTGATATTCTTAATGGGAAAAATGTGTCTGTATTTATCTGATGTTTTGCTGACATGATTAATAGTATTTTCACCTGTTCAGTGTTTCAGTACCAAACAAACCCTAGCAACTGTTCTCCTACAATCTAACTGGCAAGTCTGTTGGTTTATTTCTGCTCTATGACACCTCGTGTGTTAGGAAGAATTACTGAATCTGTTTGCTGCATGACGTTACGCTCTTTGCTGGGTCACACTGCCATTTCTGACTGCAGATGTTGCTGCAGTTCCTGGTTTATCATTTTCTTTTGCCAAGGGTTTTTAGTTTTGAAAAATTTGTTTCAAATCGCTAAGGCAACTTCTCTTTAACACACGCACAGCAAAGTGGAACCTGACTGATTTCCAAGAAAGGAGTTAACCATGTGGATAAGTGTTTTCAGAGCTGGGCTCTAAATTCTGTAATATAACTAGAAGAATAATAGAAAAAAATGTCATAAAGGGTTTAATTATTTAAAGCCATGGAAGCTAAAAAGGGTAAGGTTAACAGAGCAACCTTACTTAGCGCATGAAGTAAACAGAGATATTATGTTTCGCTAGTTTTTTTACTCTGACATTTTACCAGGGTGTCCGAATGTCTGGTCCTGTAAATATAATTTCCTTATTAGTCATCAACAGATAAGAGGGTCCTGAACTTTGTGAAAAAAATGTTTATTTGCAGGTTCCAGAAGCTTTCGTTGTGCTTCATTTCCAGCTTGTGATTGTGCAGTTTGTCAGGATTTTGATCTTGACCAGAGTAGTCCTTAACTGGCGCTTGGAAGTCACTGGAAATAAGAAAGAAGGGGAAAGAAGTTTTAAGGCCAAATAGTGCCCAGCTGCCACATCTGAGCTGTGCCTCGTGGAAGCCTCTCACTGAGGTCCTGTGTTAGTGGTTTCCTCCCACCTGTGCTGCAGGTACAGCTTGCTTTGGAGCTGCAAACAAGGCCTTCGGTACCATTTGCAGTTATTCTGTGGTCCTGTGGGTTGCTAGAGAAGAGCTGGAATGAACGGGAGCCTGGGGCACCTCCGAGGGCATCACAGCTGTTAGGTTTCTTTACTGGCTTTGGCTCGGCTCCAGGACGTGCTGAAGCCCATGGAAAGATTCAGACAGCGCTCCATCTGAATGAACCAACGGTGCAGAAATGCCTGGCGGAGGGACACCAGGGGCGGGAGAGGAAGGTTGTGTGCATACTGACTCCTGTTTCTGATGGCCTTTTAAAAATATCTTTTTGCTCCTGTCAATGTTTCTTAGTGTTTTTTCCTACATTGAAGCACTAGTGGTACTTACATGAGCCTGCAAGAACTCAGTGAAAATCAGTATGTGTGTTACTCCATTTATATTGCAGCTATTTACATCTCAGAAACTGCTTTTTGTTATCATGTTTTATGTTTTTTTGTAGGTTTTCTGTTTAAAAATCCTTGATCTACTTCTAGCCAATGAAATTAACGATTTAATTAATTTGTTATAACTGGTGGTGCTTACCACTGTTAACAAACATCTTCATTTCTTTACTTCTGAAATACATCTCCGAATACATGCCGTCAATACGAGTTCCCCCTGAACAAGTATGAAGGGCGCGTGCTTACACATTCAGATTCCTATCTGTAAATGTTTGCATAACCTATGCATTTGTACGTTTGAATGGAAAAATGTATTGAAGCTTTTCAGAAGACATCACTGTACTCCAGAATGTTATAAGTAGCCTTTAGCCTTGTATACATAACTATTATGCACATAGCTGTTTGCTATTTAAGTAGTCCTGGAGTGTCTGATGTCAGCTCCTTCCTTTAAATAAAATCCTTGGGACATGTAACACCTGGGTTAGAGCCAACTGGCTTTGGTTTGCTTCCTTCCCAAATGCTTTCATTCATAAATGAGCAAAATGACTCCTCGTGTGATGAAAAGGAATCTCTAGGATTGTGAACACAATTTTATAAAAAGTATGGCCGTATTTTCGTTTTTCTTTAATAAACCTCAGTGAGACTTTGATCCAGCTCCCAATAAAATCGATGGAACGATTTCTTCTGACTTCGGTGGGCATTTGTCTTGGACCGTGTGCGCTAACCACAGCAATGGGGAGTGGCGCGAGCAGCGGGCACGGAAAGAGTCTGTGAATTTTGTCCAGTTCTCTGCCAGTGGGAAGGACCCGATTGCCGCCAGAGATGAGAGATTTCTGACTTCTGCCAACATGAGTTTCAGTGCTCGAAGAGGGCAACTGTCACGTGGCAGTGACCGTGGAGGAATCCAGACCTGCACTGAAGTAGTGTTTCTCTTCCATACCATGCTCCTGGGAGGAAAGCACAATTAACAGAACCCTAGGGCCTGAAGGCTTGTGGAAATGGCTGTTGGAACAAAGAACGATCTGGGAAGAAAAAATAATTGGAAGCCAAAATCTTTGAAGAAATTAAGGCTGAGTTGAATAAGCATTTGGAAAGGCATAATCTAATTCCCTGGAGGCATGAAGCTATCTGTAGACTGAGTGAATGTAAGGTTAAGTGTCAGGAGAAGAGGTATACATTGGTGTGCAATGAGTCCAGATTTCCACGGCAAAGTATGCACATAATCATGCCTGAAGTTGTCCTGGTGCACTTCCCTCTTGGGTCTTAGAATCAGATCCTAAACTCTCGGTAATGCTTGTTGTTGTAAGTGACCTCTCAGAGGTGTGTCTGTTACAACAGGGACCAGTTTTTATGGACATTGCAGACTCAAATTCTTGCTGTTCATTCCTTGTCTGTGCAGGCAGCTTGGAGATGCTCTCACTGCCTATCCTCTAGATGCAATATTTTTTTATTTTTTGGTAACCATTACTGCATTAAGCTTACTTTTATTTCCTGCTGCCAAGGGTCAGAACTGTCTGCAGTGCACTGTGTTATGGTGACTCTCGCAATTTATCACTCTGCTCAAGTATTGCTTTAGGTGCTACCATATGGTATTGATGAATAGTCCAAAAGCCCTAGTGGGGCTTCATCTAAACAAGTCTGTGAAAATACTGTTTGCTTGGGTTTTTGTTTTTTGCCCACCTGATGCCTTTTTAGAATTGCTTGAAGGTGGTTATGACTGCTTTGCAGCAAGAGGTAAAGCTCCCTTCAGGCTAGGGAAATATGGGAGGTTGGATTTAAGGTTTTGTATAATCTCTGTTCATTCTACACTGCCTTAAGAACAGAGGGTTTTAGTTTAGCAAAATGATGTGAACATCAGTGTGTAAACTAATAACATTTACTTCTAGCAGGAAAATTATCAGACTAGTCACTTTCTTTGAGAAAGCTGACATAAAGAAGTTCAAAGGTGCACAAGAAAGTTGCATGTCTTGCCTTTCATTTTTCACGTTTCTCACTCGACAGATGTCAGGAAACCTTAAAGGCTTTAAAAATATTTTCTGTGAATGCTTTCAGGAAGGAAATGTTCAATTCCAGTCAAAACTTGTTTCAGCACTTAGCTTGGTCACCTTGAGAAGTTAAATCCCAATTTCATTCAGACTTTCCAAACCCAGTGACTGTACCTGAGCACATTTGATGCTGAAAGACACTTCCCTTAGAGAAGGATGTTCTTCCTGCTTGCATTTGTGTCCCAGGACTGTGACGGAGTTGTACGGGCATACTGCTGTTACGGAGCATTGCAGGGCTTCTGGCAGCTCTGTATTTTGAGCCCATTGAGCATGGCAGGGAATAGGTCAAACTCTAAGCTGATGTAGTTGGCTTTCATCTCTGGCCTAATGTTAGCTACTGATATAGGAACCTCAACTTTATATAAATATTGTAATTATTTTTGAAATAACTAGCACCAGTGTGGCTAGTTCAGAATACAATTTAAGATAAAATCCAGATCCATGGCGGTTTGAAAGTGCAGTAGGCATGGTGTCCCTCCGGTGTAAGTTCATCGCTGGAGAGATGACGCTTGTTATTATCCTTTCTTGTTCTTTGGTTAGTCTTTCCACAACCTTCATGTAAATCCACCTCCACAGCAAAATATGCATTTAGGATTGTTGTGGTTTAACCCGGCTGGCAGCTAAACACCACACAGCCGTTTGCTCACCCTCCCCCGTCCCTCTCTGGGATGGGGGAGAGAAACGGGAAAGTGAAGCCGGTGAGTTGAGATAAAGACAGTTTATTAAGACAGGAATATAATAATAACAATAATAATAATAGTGATAATGATAATAGTATTAATAATAATAATGCGTAAGAAACAAGTGATGCACAATGCAATTGCTCACCACCCGCTGACCGATGCCCAGCCTATCCCCGAGCAGCCGGCCCCCCACCCCGGCCAGCCACCCCTATATATTGTTTAGCATGACGTCAGATGGTATGGAATACCCCTTTGGCCAGTTTGGGTCAGCTGTCCTGGGTCTGTCCCCTCCCAGCTCCTGCTGCACCCCCAGCCTGCTCGCTGGCAGGACAGAGCGAGAAGCCGAAAAGTCCTTGGCTTGGTGTAAGCACTGCTCTGCGACAATTAAAACATCAGCATGTTATCAGCGCTCTTCTCATCCTAATCCAAAACATAGCACCCTACCAGCTACTAGGAGGAAAAATTAACTCTGTCCTAACTGGAACCAGGACAAGGATCAAGGGCAAAAAGCGCATGTCTGTGTTAACAAGGGAGGAAATAAGAGCAGACCTAGCTCTTCTTCTAGACCCGTTATTACAAACACCATCTTCTCTCACCTGCTGGTTTCTCTATACCTGTGGTTCAGGCTGCAGCTGCTTACTGACAGAAACGTGTAAGGGTCACAGTGTTATTTCTGTCTTGGTATTTCTCACGATGTAGAGGTATTTAGGAATGTAGGATGGCTGAGGTGCAAGTTCTAATTAATGAGTATGATCATAATCTAATTAGCGTGCTGAATATTGCCAACATTGTGTAGTTTTCTGGATTTTGGTAGCCCTAGAAAACACACATCACCCTGCAGAATAGCACCAGCTCCTGTCAATTTACTTGTCCTCTAAGTATTACCAAAAAAATTTTTTTTGGTGTATTTGATGATTCTGAAAATGATCCAATCACAGAGATTTGCTAATTCTGAAAATGAACCAATTACAGCAAAGTTAAAATGTGATTACATTTTGCCATTTATTTCCCAATAAATTCACATGACAAATGCAACATGGGTAGAAAGGCTTGAAACTTGAGCAAATTAATTGAAGATCTTCAACAGACAAATAGTTATACCATCAAATTGCCTTTTTTCTTTTAACAGGGTGGAAAGAAGTCTTACACTGGGCCATGTGGGGGCCATGACTGCAGCACTGGGTGCAAATGTTTTCCAGAGAAGGGCGCAAGGGTAAGTTTGTTTTCATTAATACAGCAATTTCTTGTGTCCCTCACCAATTTGGGGGGGGGGGGGGGGGGGGGGGGAGAAGGGGAGCGTGAACGAGAACCAAGTTAATACGTGTAATTCTCAATCTAATGACCTCATAAAACCAGAGAAGTGAAGAAGACCAGCTGCATTTCTAATGTTCCTGGCCAAGATTTCAAAATCTCTTCTGAAAGCTTTACAAATTGTGAGCTTTGCAACAGCTCTTTAATGGGATCTCATTTCTTTATGTGATCTGAGCCCTAGTTTAAAAAAAAGTCAGACTTTTTAAAGCAGATTACAACAATTGAAAAGGAAAATCTAAGTAATGTGGGTTTCCAGTACAGATTTTACTCTTTCTTTTTTTTTTTTTTTTTAACTGTAATAGCTTCTGTTAGTTTGTTGAAGTGTTTTTGACTTCAGTAGTTGCTTGTGAAGAAACAGTAACTCTGAATGTAAGTGCTTCCCTTTGAGGGAAGAGCACCTCTCTTTGAGGTCTGCATTTGAAGTGATCAAATGTTTAAGCAAGATTTCTCTAAGACTGCTTAATTTCTTTTGTTCCTGTGAAAGGGTCATAACCTTTATGTTAATGCAGCTGGCTACTTGCAGGCTTAGGGTAATGCAGAGCTGCTGACTTCACTTTACCTTAAATTACAGTGTTAGTTTTTATCCATACAGTATCTACTTAATAATTTCTCGTAAGCTCTCTGAAATGTTTTAGGATGTATCAAAATGAATCTGATAGATTTTGCTTACAGAGATGAGAAAAGGAAAGATCTGCATTGCAGGTACCTGAAGAATTAATTTGGAAGGGTTTAAGTTGGGGGGAAATACCATTTGTCTTGGTCAATGGTAATAAAATTATTTTTGTTATTCTTACTGAAAACATATGATGTGTTCATTCTGTCATGTAAGAAAAAAATCCTTGCATGTATTGTTTATTTATAGAACAGGAATAAGGTAAAAATAGGAGTAACAATATATCAGTTCACTGAAGTGATCAACTTTCCAGTATTTCAATTCATTGTTCAGTATGTCATTAATATTTCAGTAATAATTTCTAGCTATTTATTTCAGATGAATGTGTCGGATTCATACCATAATACAATGGGTTTTCTGTTCATTTTAAAGGTATTTCTTCAACTCTCAGTTCCTCCATTTAATTTCTGAAGCAAAGCTTATAATGTGAAAATGATGTATTTTGCAGCTGTTACCCCACTTGAGAACTTAATAAAATCATTAGCTCTCCTAAAATAATATGATGCTAGCAGGTTGGAAATAATTTATTTCTTTATTGAAAAGTTGTCCTCTGAGACCAAAAACAAACAAAAAAAAAAAAAAAAAAAAAAAAAGGAAAAGAAATTAAGTCTTAAACATTAGCAATCCTGATTTTTTTTCATGTGTATTTCAGTGACGCAGTATGGGTAAACTCCAGACATCACTTTCTAGGACTGAGCTTAGGAAAATGTAGTTATATAGAAATGAACCTAAGCAGGTGCTTAAATGCTTCACTAATTGCAGACAGACTTGAGCGTGAATTCTTAATTGATAACTGATGATATGTTTGCTCTGGAAGGATAAAAATTCTTTCAAATCATCATGTGGTGCAAACATGCCTAAACAAATAAGTGAAAGAACTTTGCAAGGAAATTCTCAACCTAAAATATGGGCTAAAGCCAATTACTCAACACCTTACGTGATTAGGTGCGGTAAGGCACAAGCCTGGTTTGGTTCTGAAGCAGAATATCCTCTAAATGCTTTGACCTTTGGATAGCAATGAGCATCATCCTTCTGTCTCTTTATATTGCTGGGGTTCAACGTGATTGTTTGAACTGGCCACAATGCTGTTGACCTTGCTGTTTGAGCTCTTGGTATCTCTTTTGTTAAGATGTCACAAAGATTTCAGTCTGTTTTCATTGCTGACCTGAGAACTCATTTGGCTTTTAGCTTGTTTCTTACATGACCTGTATCGATAGGCATTTTCAGTCCTTTAAACATATGTTTCATCCTACTGAGGCCTGTCTGTGGAGTAAATTGTCTGCTAGAAGTGGTAATCAGTCCCTTTTACAACACTGCTTCCATCAAGCCATACCAAGCCCTGCTGACACCTTCTTGGACATCTGCAGACAGCTGCTGGAGTCCTGCCATGCCAGAAGACAGGGAGGTGACTGGCTGAACTGGGAAAGGGGTTGGTGTGATTATCTATCCTACAGCACTGCTTGTTTCTTGGAGGAGACCATACAGCCGGAGGCTAATTCCTTGGCTTCCTGCCTAGCTTCTCCTCCACTGCTGCAAGACCTCTGAGTTCAGGACAGGCAAGTAGGAGACGGGACTCTGCCAATGCCCAAAATCCTTTTTTTAGTTTAAAAAAAAAAAAGTTTCAGCTGTCAAGCTGTCAATTTACACAACTAACTAGACCAGAGTAAAGCTAAGCTTTATTTTTAAAAGGAAGGAATAACTAAAATGCACAATAAAAATGACAATAAGCTGACACCTCAATGGAAACAATATTGGCAATGTCCTTAAATGTCCTCTTCCTTGGAAGTACTGCTGATCAGATCAGGCTGTGATGAACTTGTTTCTGAACAGATACTTAAAAAAAAATATTTAGGCAAGAAAAATGACAGAAATGTCCAAGTCCTGCTGTCAGGTGAGTTAGGTACTTCTCATGAGATGAGATCTAGGCATGTAGAAACCCCTCATCTCCATGTTCTTGTTTTTGCTGTAGACTGTTAATGCAAGTACAAGATACTTGTTTTCATTTTTCTAACCCCCTCATCTTTAGGATAGAGTTTGGAAGACATCTAATCTCTATAAAGGGAGTCATCTCTCTGTGAAATGGGATGGGATTCTTTTTAGAAGGAAGGGTGGCTCAGTGTTTGCCTAGCACCCTGTTGGGGAGTTCTGCTATCAGAGAGGTAAGGTACACCTGCAAGAGCAAAATTTCGTTTGTGTTAGTTGTCCCTGTGGCTTGCATTAACTTGGAAAAGCCATAATGGTAGCTGATACGCATTTTAGGCTGTTTAATAGTTTCGTGTAGTATGTCAAAGCCCACATGAGAATAAATCAGTTATTGAACCATCCTTCATCTTAGCCAGTGATTCAGAATTGGTCCTTGTATCCAATGACAATCTGATGAAAGCCTGGCTCTGTGTAATTTGGGCCACGTTGTGGCCTCTTTTTATCAGTTCCTATTCGGTAAAGATTCATCGGTACAGTGATTGTACAGGAATCTACTTCTTGGTGAAGAGATGTCAACTTCTCTGAAAGGCCCCATCTAGGACCTCCTCTGGAAGTTCTCTTGGAGGTCAAATGAAAAGATTAAACTGAGTTTGTGGCTCTCACCATTTAAGTTCACAAGAAGATATCCAGTTGATTCCCCTTAGCATGTTCATTTGAGGCAGTGAGAGAAGCTAGCTTGCATGTGACGTAACAGTTTTAAGAGTAAATGTAAGAGCAGGAGAAGCCCACCAAAATGATTTTGGCTGGTTATAAATCTAAGAACTTAGGATGTGGTTGTTTCAGTTCCTTTAAACTGCATTATTAGAACTTAGGCTGACTTTTAATATGAAATCTAACATAATGTTGTAAAAAGTACCAAGTAGCATCACAGAGATTGAGAAGCCTGCACTACAGCTGGAGTCTCTAGAGGAAAGTGTGGGGTTTTTAAATCTGTGTCCCTACTCTCATTTTTCTGGCCAGCTGAGATGCCAGCTATCAACTAGTACAACCTGGCAATTTTAAAAGGAAGTCCGCTTTGACAGTGGAGGTACCCAAATGTGTGTGCATGCAGTCTTTTGGAAAGGGAGGCAGTCTGAACACAAACTTACATTTATTAAACCCATTTCTGCATATTTTTACATGCAATCCTTCTGTTTCAGAGCAATAGTTGATGGGTACAAAAGGAAAGGTGGAAAAAGCAACTATATTAAATTATAATGGAAGTGAGGAAGTGTAAATCCTGATGCTCAGAGGGCTGGAACCCTCCAAGACAGGCTGAGAGTGCTGGGGATGTTCAGTCTGGAGAAGAGAAGGCTCCAGGGAGACCTCATTACAGCCTTTCAGTACGTAAAGGGGGGTTATAAAAAAAGATTGAGGGCAACTTTTTACAGTGGCAAATAGTGATAGGACAAGGGATAGGACAGTTTTAAACTAAAAGAGGGGACATTTAGGTTAGATATTAAGAGGAAATTATTTACTCTCAGGGTGGCAAGGCACTGAACAGGCTGCCCAGAGAAGCTGTGGATACCCCATCCCTGGCAGTGCCCAAGGCCAGGCAGGATGGGGCTTTGGGCAGCCTGGGCTGGTGGGAGGTGTCCCTGCCCATGGCAGGGAGCTAGAACTGGGTGATCTTTAAGGTCCCTTCCAACACAAGCCATTCTATGCTTGTTTATAATAAAAGGCTGGATTTCTAAAATATATAGTCCTATTGCAGGTGAGTAACCTACAGCTAGAACACTTGTGGGACTGTCAGGAGAAATTAATGTTAAAAAACAAAACAAACAAAAATTTCATTCCCCTTTCTCACTGTTTGATCCATAGTTTACAGGTAGGGACGATGCCATTTGAAAACTTCGTTCTGTATTGATAACTATCTTGGTAAGCAGTGCTCTGCAGATAAGTCAGCAGTAACAGGAGGACGTTTTTCCCAGTTCGCAATTTCAGGAATGGTAGACAGCCTGCACCATTTCATCTCTGCAGCTCATTTTGCATTAGTTTATGATAGTGCTGGCTTTTTTGTTTTTATATGCTGTCATCTACTTTCAAACACTTACAAAGATAAAGTAGCAGCCAGAGTCCTCATTGCAAGTAGACCTTCTCTTGTTGCCCATTCACTTATCATGGAATTTAAAACAGTATTAGGATTTGTTTTAAACTGTACTCAACGTGTGCTGGAGCTCTTCAGCTGATACTAATCTTTCATTTTTTGATTCAAAGTCCTGTCCTCACCTCTCCCTCCAAAAGAAGAATTTCAAGGAAAAAATATTTGGAAATTATTTCAAAAGCTCCCCAAATTAATCAGCAGAGATGGCATCCCAGGCAGCTTTTATAGCTTGGAATTACTGTACAACGGGAGAGCTTGGTGTTTCCAATTATATTATTTTTTATATTTATATTATTTTATATATTTTATTTAAATTATTTTTTGGTGTCATATGTTGTCATGTCAAATAATTCATTTCTTATGCATTGTGTGTTCTCGAAAGCCCATAAAATGTAATACGATCAATTACAAAAATATTCATGGTATCTACATGATCTTTCATGTCCACACAGGAAAAAATCCACACAGAACCTATTTCTAGCTATTGATGTGGTGGAAAAGGAGTGTGTCTTTAGGATGAGATGGTACTGAGAACATGACTGACACTTTATGCTAAATCTTGTCTGGTCACATGAAGTAAAGAACTGCTGCTGTGCATCATGCCTTGGAGCTCATCTCCTGGCCTAGCCTCACTCAAAAGAAATCCTGTTCATGGATTCCTGCACAGTAAGTAGGAAAAATTGAATAAGATGGAGAGATTTTTCTCAGAAAATGCAGTCATAATGTGAGTTAAAGGCTAGTATACCCAGAGATATATGCGAGTCCACAGGTTTTCTCTGAAGTTAAAAAATTGATAGTAAGTGTAGTGCAGATTGTGTGGACAGTCAAAGAGTTTCCAATAGAATTATTGCAAATCAAACAGTCTGAAAATGATAGCTCCCCACTGTCCAGGTACTGAACAGCATAACCTGAGGTCATATCTCTGGATGATTTAATCTAATTGTTGTCTAGTATAAGCTAATGTCGCATTGGCAAGAGATCTTAGAATAATGTTTGTCTGGAACTAATCCCTTCAACTTAATACAGGGTGCACAAAGTGTCTCTCTTGTGATAATTAGTTGAAGATTAGTTGACGTTTCTTTGCTATGAAATTGTGATAATTACAACTTGTATTTTTTGAATAATATTTGCTGAATTCGGCTTTGGCTGATTAAACACTCTAATTGGAGCAGTTTAGGGATTTTCTGATGAAACATGATTTCTTTGGAAATGTCAGCTCAACAAGAGTTTTTTTTTTCACAAGTGTTTTACGTAAACATGTTTGCTGGAGATAAAATTCTGTTAAGCCATTGGTTCCAACTTCTTTGTTTTTTCTGTCTGATTTCCTTCTATCAGGCTTGCCAAACATTTCAGGACGTAGTGATGCCATTTCAGTATCTGTGGGCTGCCGGATGGCTCACCGTACCAATTAGAATTGAAGCAGGCTTTGAGATGTTGACATTTCCTTCAAACCAGCAGTGACATGATATGTCCAGCTCTACATTTATCTTAGTGTACTAACTGGAGTTAATCAGCATAGTAAAGTTTAGTGCTGGGATCACCATATAGTTATTTTGGAAGATCTTTTCACACTCAAGATAAGGAGGGATTATTGCGCTATAGTAGAAGTTCTTGAGAAATGTTGGCCATTTGACAGTGATCATACTTGCTAGTTATTGTAATATGCTTAATCTTGGTCAAGCAAGACAATATACAGTGGCAAATGCTACTGAATTCATATACAAGATGATGGACTCAGTTCTCTAGTTAGTGTGAGCTCAGAAAAGGAGGTTAGATCAATCAGGTGGGAAGGAAATGCTGCTTTATTCTAGATTGAGTTCTTCGTCATCCAGATTAAACTGATATGTGAAGCCTGAATTTCTCTGCTTGTTACCTACATGCAAGTATTTCTCTCCAGGATCATTCCTCTTTAGGATAAGTACAGCCAGCTATTATTTCCTGCTGCAAAAGAATCCAAAAGTTTGGAGCAGGCTATGTGTACGTTTCGTAAAAACCAAAGACAGTGGTCTCCAGGCTTCTGCAACTGTTATTGTCTGTTCTTTCTTTCCAGTTGCATTGTAGATAACCTGCACTCCAACTTTGTTAAAATCCTGTGTCCAGACCTCAGGAGTTTGGATCTGGTAGACTGTGCTAGGTCTCAATATTCAAACTATAATCCCCTTTCTGACGGGTGCCTGGAAGTACTGCCTATAATGTAGTTCTGGCCTCCTTCTCTCTGTTTCATCTGTTTGTGTCATTTTATTGTCCTTCACTTGTATCTGAAGAGGAAAGATCTTGGACTTTTGCATAGGTCTGCTTCATGTAAGAGTCTCCACCATGCCTTTTCAATTTCTCTCCATTCCACATCCTTTCTATACCAGTTGACTGTGTAAAGCCTTAGATTGAACTCTAAGGCGGACAGAATGTGCACAGCAGCTTAGGGTGCAAGGCTGCTGTCTACCAAGGCTTCTGAGCACCAGCAGTCATCCAGAAGGCAGACCCTTCACCTTCAGATGTGAAAGAGAGCTGGATTTTGTTTTAAATTGTCTCGATGTGTTTGACGATATTGCAGTGCTTTCACCCCTAGTAAATATGGGTCATGGAATTTATGCAAATGACGACACATTGCTGTTCAAATCCCCTTCTGGGTAAGCAACTAAAGCACCATCATTGGATTTGGGAAGAGGATTATCTATAAAGTTAAAAAATGTTGGCCATCTGTTCTCTGTTGTTAAATTTTGGCAATATTTTGAGAGAAAATGAGGTAACAGTTAAGTCAACCAACTTATGTACCAGCTGCTTTTTTAACAACTGCCAAGAATTTTTTTTTGAAGTAATAAAGCTAACTTTGCCAAGTACGGCATTAAGCAATTATTGTACATATCCTCCTGACCCAACCTAAACACACTGAGCCTAGTCCTCTGATGAGAACCACATCATATACTAAACCAACATGGATAAAGCAGGTCTCATTGCATCTGAAAGTATCCCTTGTGCAATGGGTATCAAGACTAAACCTGCTTGTATGTACAGTCCAATGTCATTTCACATAACTGGGAGTACATTTGTAAGGACTTTTCAAGGGGACAAGCCTTATCTTATCTTACTTAGTAGTCTTAAAATTCGGTGCTGGTGTACAACTGTATTTAAGCAAGTTACCAAGAGAGTCTCAGGTAGCCACTTAGATGATTTGTTTTGCAGTTGGGCTGAAAGGATTTGTGTGCTAAATGAGGCAAAATATATTCTAGGAAACATATCCCATTAAGAAGCTTTGCACAGCTTTGGAAGCTAACCAGAAACCATGGCATTGCGGTGTCACCAGGGTGGCTGAGGTGACTCTGTGACCTGAAACTGTTTCTAAATCTGTCTGCAAGGGCAGCGCATTTTGTAATTGTGCTGGGGGCCTGTGTTTACTTATGAAGTCAACCAGAACATGGGTCTTCAAACTGTGCTCCATAGAGTACTTCCAGATGGCTTGGAGAATCCCAGCAAAGAGGGATCTGTCACTGTCCAAGCAATAGTTGTAACTAGGATTCTTGTTTTTTGTTTTTTGTTTTTTTTTTTTCCTTTCCTATGGTTTTGGAGCATTTAAAAACTTTGCTGCTGCGTCCTACAGTGCTGCGAGATGTCCTAGCTTGAGAAGATATGGAGTCTCACTCCACTGGGTGAATGAGTTTTCTATTTCTCCTTTCTAGTCTAAAAAAAATCTCTGCTTTTCTCAGAGCTTCTCAAAAGTGAGGTGTTACTGCTATGGATTTAAACTGAGCTGTTCCTGAGTACTGAAAGGTACGTAGTCAGCTGCTGGCTGAGTCAGACTGCTCTGCCATGTACTGTGGTGTGTCCTCCTCCTCGGAAGAAATAGGAAACTGATTCTCTCTGTTCTGATGCAGGTGCTGTGAGCTGAGGGTGCAGGCATGTTACCCTAGGAATAAATGCTTTGTAATTTCTTTTTTATTATACCATCTGCCATGGCTACCATTGGTGATCTGGATGGGTAGAGTCTTGTTCCCCTTGAGGTCAGTGCTGTCGCTCCCTCTGATTTCATTTCATGTATAAAGGCAGATCAGAAAACAGAACCAGATGAGCCTTCTCCCTCTCTCCATGGAGCCTTGCCTTGGCTGGACTTCTGTTCCAGTGTTGTATCTTCCTCTAAGACCCCTTTCTCTAAGCCCAATAATAACAGTTTCTTGTACTACAGATTTGCTCCAGATGGACAAACCAGAGAGTTCAACAACAGTCTCCCTAGTAAGCACCTCTGCTTCTTAGGTATTGGAGCAAAAAAACATCCACACACCCAATTGTTTTCCTTTATAAAAATTATCAAGTCTTCCATGGCTATGAAACGAAGTGTTTGATGAATCTGTGATGTTTTAGTTTGCATATAACTTCCTAGAACAGGGTGAACATTGATGCTTCAGTTTCTCTCATTCACTGGTATTTTCACATGAAGAGCTGTAAATGTTCCTAAAGTTGTTTTCTATCAGCCACTTCACCTAGCAGTCAGAAAACAAAAAATAATTCCTGTAGAAAGAGAAACTCTCCAATATCCTGCCAAAGACAGGAAAAGCAAATGTTAACATGAGCCTCAAAAACTTAGGAACTCTAGTTGGGCCTTTGCTTAAGTAAGGCTGTAGAATTTTGTCTGATGTTTCCTGCAACAATGTCTTGGTTGAAAAGAGACGATTAGTGCCCTCTTAGATCTGCAAAGTCACACAGGACTTCGCCTTTCCTCTCTAAGCAATTAACAGACAAGAAGAGCCATTATCCTACCTCAAAATTACCCAGTTGGCATTGTCTTCCATCCCATTCTATGTCATTCGTGTATAGGCTTTGCCACTGAGACTGTGTCCCAGCAGTCTTCCTCCAGGTTAACTTCTCTTTAAGACCCCATTTTCTTCCTACTTCTCTCACCCTGTCCCAAAATTGCCCATCGTCTAACTGTGATTGTTTCTGCATATTTGGTCCTATACATGGTACTAATTATTTTTAAGCTCCTTAAAACAAGAAGAGGTACCCTCTGCAGAACCAAGAGCCTTTGTTAAAGAGTTTCTGTTGGCAGGAAATGAAAGGTAGGACAGATTTTCATTGTGTTCACTCGAGTAAGTTAGCCTATCAGGAACGGAGTTATCACAGAACCAATCTGTGAGCAAGGCCCAGTTCTAGGAGATTTGGCTGACAGTCAGGGTAGGAGTTCGATTCATGAGCCAGGAAAACAGCCGACAGCAGGGATTACTACAAAGCAAACTTAATTAAGCAATAGATAGGCAGGAAGTACGCCAGTCGTGGAGCCTGCAGCCAGATAGAGCAAACAATGAAGATGGTTAACCAGGCAAAACTGTGTTTGTAGTGGTAAAAGAGGCTATAGTGCCAATTAGTTGGAAGTAAAGCCAAATCCATGGGTCCCCCAGGCTAGCTGTCCCCTTTTCTGGGAAAAATGTGCAGTGTTTTTGGTGTGAATCACAGCCTTTCCTGAATGGGAAACCACACATCTCATAAAATAGGAGAACATTCTGATGCATCTCAGCTTTCTATGGTGACTGAGGCTGGAAAACTGTTCGGAGGTAGTTTCTTTGCTTCTGAAGAGAAAAGGACGTGTATCTATAGTTTAAAAATAAATAAATAAATCGATAGTACCTGTGAAATAGCTGTAGGTTAATGCTTCTTTTTAACTCTGGTATATAATACCTCATGTGCCTTTAATGGAGATCAACAGACATTCTCCAAGCTTGGAAAAGGTAATAAAAGAAGAAGAAAAAGCAACAACAAAAGGAATGGAAGTCTGAATCACAACCCTGTTTATGCTTTATTGGTGGAAAAGAGTTTATTTCAAACATGAGTTTTTATTGCTTAGAATTGTCTGGGTTCTGATTATTACCTGATCCTGCTGATGACACAATCTGTCTGGTAGGTTTCAAACAAAAGATGACTTCCTCAAAAAGGAATTTTGTCTGGGAGTAGGAAGGAATTATTCTAAGATCATGGAAAAATGCGAGGGAACCATTTGCCAGTCATCTGAGAAGTGAAAAGTCAGTGATTTGGGGAAATGAATAGGAAGAACCTAAAATTTTGTCTATGATTGATCTTCATCGACATTACAAAGTATTCTTAGAACAAATGCAAGATTGGTATAAATCTTGCATTTGATAGGCAAGGAGAAAGGGGAGAAGGTATTTCCTTGTATACCAAGAATGTGAATGCTTGGTGGTGTCCAGGAAGAAGTCAAGGACTGACTTTCTAAATATTTGATGGTGAAGAAAATGAAACAAAGGAGAGAAGCAGGGATTGTTATTGCAACAGACATCTCACATAGGAGATCTAACCAAAAAGAAAAGGGATTAGTGGCTTTATTTTGGACTAAAAAGGGGGCATTCAAATAACCGAACACAGTGGCAGTAGGAGATAATAAAGAGTGTACAGGATACAAAATGGTCTGGCTGTGAATCTGGATATAAGTTATATAAAAACATCTAGAAAATGATGGAGCATGTAACCCTTAGGAAAGATGAGAGAGCAGTGGGCAGGATGGTGTGTTCTGAGCTTGTACAAAGGAATGAGATGTAGCACGATGGAGGGGAAAAATTGCGGTTTCTAAAAGATGCTGTATGAAAGACTTCAGAGTTTAAGTATGATAAAACTGAGAAACCAGTATAACAAGAAGGAGGAGCATCAATTTTCCCTCCACCGTATTCTCTAAAAGTAAGAGGAAAAATTCAAGTGTTTGCTACTCTCCTCCTTTTAGGCTGTTCTTTAGGGGCGTTTAAGCCGTTGCTGTCTAATATGTCGTAAATCCATTAGGTAGTTGTGAAAATGTGCTTGTTCTATCTCATGTTAAGCTCGCTTTATGGGTGACATTTCACACTGACCTCCTGTGAGACTGCCAACACAGAAAACTTGGAGGTAAGGCCAGGACTATAACAAGAAGGGGATGTCTGGGTCGTACCATTTTAGTGGTCTGAAGAGCAGCCTAGATGTACTTGTCCTTTTTAATAGTGGGTGATTTTGAAATTATTATTATTTTTTTTTAATCAGTAGAGCATTGCCAAAAGTAATAAACAAAAAGTCCAAGTAATTTTAAAAATATCTGTTTTTAATCCATGTTAAATACAGTACAAACAATGCACAACTTTGAAGGACTATTAAAAAAAAAAAATCTATAGTTGTCTTTTAAAGCTTCTTGTAATTTTTTGAATGATCAAAGAAAGATCCCAAATAAAATCACTCAACATGTGCTGAATCCTCAGTGAACAGTAAATGAATTTCTTAGCATCCAGTTACAGAGCCGTGGGTGATGCAACTGTGCTTAGTTTTGTCTTCCAAAGTTCTGTAATGCTGTTATCTTTTGAGATCTCGCAAATTTGTGTGCACATCCATGTATATGCAATACTGTGCTGGAAAAGTCTAACTGAACTTGTTCTGCTTTTTAGCTGAGCTGTGTCCTTTCCGCCTGCTCCTGAAGCTGGAGTACGTGTTAGCACAGCAGCAATTCTGCTTCAACACCACATGAATTCTGCTCACATCTCTATTACCAGACCAGCAGCATAAGTCTGCCTGTGCAGCTCAGCATTTCATTCTCCTGGCAGATTCCAAAAATACAAGCAGAAGTTCTAAATGAGGAAAAAAGAAATAACAAAGGCATCAGCCAGGGCATTCTTACCGTAGGTACATTTAATGTAAACTGCTACAGTTAAGGAAATAGATTTTGGTGAAAAAAGAACTGTAAACAGTTTCTATATATGCAGAGCCTGAGTTCTGCAAGGCAGTCACTTTTTATTGCATATTTTCAGGTTGTACCTGTGTGTTAGACATGATGGATATAGGTTACAGAGCCAAGGAGGTGTCTTGGATCTGAGAGTCCTGTCCCCTGTGTTTGCAAGCTTCATCAACAGCCCTGTTCAGTAACGTCGTTTTCTTTGTTTATCATAAATATGTTGGTGTTTGTTTTTTTTTTTTTTTTAACTTGAACTTGTAACTGAAGCGATGGCTTGTTTGGACTGATGAACAATGAAAGAAATCACTGTCAGAAATGCAGAAGTTATACTTCTGGGAGATGCACAGCATAACAGGTCCCGGTTATTGGGAGCAGCGCAGTAATGCTCAGCCTCAGCCCTTCCTGTGTATCACGGCGCAGGCTTATCAGTAAGTTTTTTTCATTGGAAACACAGTTTACTGTACTTCCACAAGTACGTTGAGGACAGCTTGCCTTGTCATTGTGAATGACGCTTTGTGAATAGCTGGGATATAAAACAGGGTATTTGTATGTGAGAAATATAGGTAATAGGTATTTGCTAGCAAATCTTTAAACAGATTTTTTTTTGGTCTGTGTGAAGCTTGATTTCCTTTGATACTTACTGATTGCGCTGACCATTTTGAATACTGACATGATGTTGTTGTGCCCTTTCTTTTATTGTGTTGCCTAATGACTGAGGATCCCAGCTGAGATGGGGAAGTCCTGCAGGGCAGGGCAATTGCAAACGTACAGTAGGAGACGGTTAGTGCTCCAGAGACCTTTCATTCTGAGAATTACTTAGTTGTGTTTTCTCGAGTTTCAGTCAAGAATCTTTACTTACCCAACTGTATTTTCAGGAAAGCAGGTATCTTTATAGAAAACCTTTTGACATCAACTACCAGAAGCTTGCCACTCTGTTTTCACAGGTCTCATCTTAAGAAATAGTTTATGTATTCCTCTGAAATATATTTACTCTCCCAATTTGGAGCCATGTGAAAGACAAAATAGCAAAAGTCATTGTTCTTGCCTCATTTTAATTAGGGCACGTCTTCCTAACAGTACAAAATGTTTTTGGAGGCTATCAGCCTCTGGAATATCCCTAGCAGTTGAAGTATAATCCAGCCTGTCTCACAGCAAATTCAAAAGAAATAAATAAAGTCTGCATGCAAAATTGAAGCAGCAGGTGGTCATTCCCTGTATAACTCCAGCTGCACTTGAGCTGTAAATCCAAAAGCATTACAAAACCAGCAGCAGGACACCCGTTGGTTCCCTGTAGGCTTGGTCAGTGTTCCTGGGACATTAAAGGAAATTTTCCTAAGATTTAACGTTTTCTCTTGAAACAATAAATGACATACGTAAGTGTTATCTCCAGACTTTTTCCAGAGCGGTGAAGTAACTAAACTTCCTTGTTTTTCTAACATAAGAGACTAAAACCTGAACTAATCTATTCTAACCATCCCCTTCTCTTTATCAGTCGGAATGTGTGTTAACTCCTGAGAACATTTGGCTAAATCACAGTTCTGCTTACAGCGGCTTTATTTGTGCACAGCCTGACAGAAAGCAGGCAGGGTTTTCTTCACAGTGTTAACGTAGCTGATGTATTCTGCATTTTTTCCCTCCTCGCTCATGTCAGGTGTATTACATTTAGGTGTCTTTAGACTTATTTCATCTGATAACATCATATCTGCCCTATGCAGTGCCTTGGCTTTCTGCATGTTTTTATTGTTACCGATGTTAGGAACTCTTTGCTATACTGAAGGAGGCCAGGATCTTCATTTTCAAGCCTTTAAAGCAAATTGCTTTCAGGCTTCTAAGAATGTCTGCTCACGCAGCTATTTATGTGGGCCATTTTATGTGAATTTCAGATAAGAGAAACATGGCCTGGTATATTTTTTTTCACACGTGCTTAACAGAAGCTGTGCACATGCTACATGTGATGTTGGCAGGATGTTACAGCTGAAGGAAGTACACTTCTGGAAACCCAATCTCCTTTGCAAAATAAAGATTTTATTTTGGAAGTGATGATTGTGGCCATGCTGGGTAGATGTGGCACTTGAGAGCAGTGTCCGTCAGCCTTCACTGAGCTCCAGTCCAGGGCAGTGCCCTTGGAGGAGGTGCCCTTGGAGGAGGTCTCAGGAACTGTTCTGTGAGCTGCCTGCTGGAAACACACACGGGTTCCCAGGGTTGAACTTCTCATCAGCACACGCGTGCACACACATGGGACACTTTTCTCCCTATGAAGAGACTGTGTAGACATACTCTACCCTCCTTTCTGCCCCTGTGTTATTTAATATTTTTTGTGAATCCGTTCAGTGCACGAATAATAATTCACAAAGTAGAAATAAATGAAATACAGGTGCATGTCTGTGGGTACATATGGGACACTTAAGGCAGTGTGTTACGTGGTGTTGTATATGGACAATCTACTCATTTTCAGCCAGGCTAGCAGAAAGTGTGCTGGCCCTCTAATGAGGTTGTGGTTTCTTTGCTGTTAAAGAAAATGTGTAAAAATCTTCTGTGATAATGATTTTCCACTAAGCTGGTGGAAGAGAGGCCACTTGCAACTAGAATGCTCTTTAGAGGTTATCCCTGGCATCTTCCCATTCCTGGGGTTCATCTCCATGTCTTTGAGGGGTCATGACATGAGTGTGCTGAGAAGTGTAAACAACTTACTCTGCTTATTCCATCGCTAGGGCATGACATCTTTCTGTAACATTGACACGGCCTCTCAGTAGTCACTTGTTTTCATCACTCAAATTGAGTGGAAGAATAAAACTCTCAATCTCTTTCAAAATATCAATATGGCATGACGCTTGACATGGCCACAGGAAAACAGGAAAGTATCATCTGCTCATTAGCCTACCATCTCAGCCTCCATCTCTGACAGCAAAACCTTTCACTTCTTGATTTCACTCCTGACTTCGCAAAGGATTTTGATTACTTACAAGAGGTGAAGATTTTCTATTCAGGAGATGGACATACAGGAATGGGCTGGGAAAAGGTAGGAACATGGTTGTGGTTTTTTTTTCCTGTCCTACAGTATCACCATGTAGTTTGTCCTAGAGAAGGAAACAAGCTATGTTTCCTTCCTGACCACCTGAAGGATGGTCAAGCTTACATGGTTTTTCCATCTCGTGTAATAAGCTTCTTAGAAACCTCCAGATCCGAGATCCTTTCCAGGCCTCCTCTCTGAGCAGCGCAGTTTTGCTGTGTTCCCAAGCTGGGACTTGCTGTGCCACATCAGAAGAGTGGTTTCCTTACCCTTGCAAAATGAGTTTGGGATTTTTATTGTTCATTTGTAGCATGACTTAATGAATTCTGAGCAGTCATGGTGCTTGTTGTGTCTTTCAATGATACACCAAATCACTTATAAAGACCTGCAAAGGTCTTTTAGAAAAGGCAGCCTTTGACTTTTCTTCTATCTTACACTTTTTCAGTAAATGCCTGTCTTGGTACAAGGGAAATTGAAGTGGGAGTGTTTCATTTAAAACAAAAATAACATCCTCATTAAATAATCCTACATTTAATTAAATTTCCTCTGTTTTAACTGGACACAGTAACAAATAACTGTGACAAACAAAAATAAAGATTCTTGAGGAATACTGACTTAGCTCTGATAAGATCCGTCTGGCATATACATAATTAATTTTGTTTTCACTTATGCTTTACTAACAAGTTCAGCATTTGTTTCACATTTCCTCTTTGTACTTTGGGGTTACGTATGAGTAAAGCCTAATAGATTAAAAATATTTGACTTGAAGCCTAAAGCTCCATCTGTAGTATTTTTATAACTGTTTTGGTTATGTATTTGAAAGCAGATGGTACAACTGGCTTCTGTCTTGTAAGTACGTGAGGACAAACAAGTATCATAAGTTCCCTATTTGATAATTGGGAAGGTACTGGAAAAAATGGCAAAAAACAATGGCAAGTTTCCACACTGTTAACGGTACAGCTGCAGTTATTATCTTAGTAGCCAACTATGTTAATCTGAATTGCTTTGAGTGCTTCAGACTACAGCCATAAAATTCTTAGAGAACCTGGCAGAAATTACCTTGGAAAAGTCATTTCATGTTTGCGACTGTTTGCATTTCCATTCTTTGCTGGGCTCAGCTGTTTATCCTAGGGCTGTGTCTGTACTGTCTTCATGAGCTCAGGTCAGGTGCTACCTAAGGCAGCAGCAAGTGACTTGGCACACCTATCGTACGTTGTCATGAACTCCAGCAGCTCACCCGTCTCATCAGTGCACATCTTGTCTTTTGGAGGGGACCTGTGGCCAATTCAACTGACCAACGCAGGCTGTATAGTATGTAACTGTAAGGAACGTCGAGTTATATGGCTCAGACCTGGACCTATCCCTTCCAAAGTCTTGTCTTGTTTGAGGATGGAAGGCTTGTTAATGAAAAGGTAGCTGCAGTTCCTCATAAGTCTGTAATTTGCTTCTGGCTTTGGAAACTACAGCCAATCGTGGGCACATAGAGTGAAAAAATGGCTCTGTGAGTTGCAAATGTCCATCCCCTGGAGGCTGACTAGCCCTGGTCAAGATAAGTGTCAGTATAAATCGTTTACTTTCTGCCTGTCCATCTGGTTATTTCTTAAAATAATCCTCTCTGAGATATTAAATGTACATCAATTCACTTCAACAAAGAGTTCATTTCTCATGTGCCTATTCTGTGTGGAGATGTTGGTCTGGGAATAGATGTAATCTAAACTGTGAACATGAGGGTTAGAAGAGACTTGCATGTTTCTACAAGATTCATAGCTGCTTTTCCATCCCCTCAAGAGTTCAGCAATAGAAATATCCCCTGTAAAGGCACTGTTTCTCATCAAAGTTAGATTGGTTAAGGAGCCCTGAAGCCAGTGTGGTTTTGCTATGGTAAAACTAAGAACTAAGGTTCTGGCATATGAAACTTGCATGAGAAAAAGCACTCACAGAATTATTCTCTTGTCATCCTGTCTCAAGGCCTCATGAAAATGGTCTGATTTTATAGAATACAAATAGAATTAATACAAGGGATGGAGGAGAAAATATATTGCCACCCGCCTTTCAGTGGTTTCTTGCTGAAGGAAGAGTAAAGCAGGAATGAGAATTTCCTTCTGGAAGAAAACAGTACATTTGTTGTATCTGGGTGTTTTTAGGTTTTTTGTTGGTTTTTTTTTTGGTTGTTCTTGTTCCTAGCTGAATTTTCTTTAACAGATACTTGTGAGTTGAGGCTTGTGTTTTTCAAGAACCCTCTAAGAGGAGTTCTGAAACTGAACTGAATTTCTTGTTCCTGCTATTTAATGGTATTTGGACCTCCTAATATCATTGGTTTTCTGATGAGCTGCTGAAGGAGGTGTGGTTATTCAGTTTCTTCTGACACAACAGTGACTACAGAGTGCCTGTTGTACCAGTCATCTTCTGGGAATGCTTCATCGCTTCTGATGGAATCTACCTGCCAACTCAGCATGTGCTTATGATGTCACTTTCCCTGCTATTGCCTTTTCTTTTTATTTCCTTCCCTCCAGCATTAAGGACAACATCCTCTATTGTTATCGCTTGTGCAAAGTGAGGAACTGGCGCAGCTAGATAGCACCGAGGGTCCATGCTGATAGTAGAACACAACCAGCTTGCACAGAGAAGGCTTTCCAAAAATGCTGGTACTAAGGTATCCTGCACTCTGATATTGAAATGAGACTCTGTAGGTATGGGAAACTTGCAGCATTGTAAACGATAGCCAGAGCTCCAGGGAGACATTCATGCTTGCAACATAAATGTCAAAAGAAGGGAGGCTGTGGGAGAAGGAAACTAAAATGGGGCTGGTTTTCATGCCATTGCTTCTGTTGTCTTCAGCATTAGTTAGTTGTCTTTGCCAGGCCCAAACTCAGTAATACAACTGACATCCTCAATGAAGACATAAACAAAAGCTGAGGACAATCAGGACATTGCAGGACTATGTCTTCAGAACCAATTTTCCTTAAGGAAGTCCGTGAACATATTTACAGTTGTTTAGTTTTAAGAAATCTGACTTGCAGGTCCTCATTTGGGGTAAATGGTGAGCCAGTCCTTCAGCAAGCAGACTATCATGAGCATGGTAGTATCTAATTTGAATCGAGGTTCATGGGCACCTTCTCATGGTGTCTGCCATTGGCTTTTAACTGGGTTCATTTTCTTCTTTGCCAGTAGAAAGGAGTGTGTTGCACAGGATACTTACTTGTCCCTTACAGGTTCTCAGGAACAGGCGCAGTCAGGTGGGATGAGGCTGCAAAACTGGAGCTTAGCCACATCCCCTCTTCAGAATAAATCCTTCCTCTGCTCCTATACATTACGTTATTGGTGAAATACATCAGCAAATGTTTATAGTCAAGGGAAGTTTGTACTAACACTGTCATGCAACTAATCTGTTTACATTATAAGTAGGGAACACTAATTTAGCTCCATTTTGCTCCAGATGCAAGCATCTTATTAAATATTTATACTTGGGCTAGACTGTTTACTTTGCACCTCATAGGAGAGTTGCATTGGGAAGATCCAGAACACCTGGGCTTTAGTGAGGTCTTAAGTTTGCTTCCATGTTCCAAATTAAAGATTGAGCTCACTGAATGACTGAGTATGTGATGGAAGAGTTTGAAGTGAAACATCAATTCCAGAAGTACATTTCTAAAATTCAGGCATGCGATTAACAAAATATTGGTGAATACCAGGTCTTGATTTCACTCTGGTTCTGCTGCATTCCTACTCTTCTCCTACAGAGAAGTATTAGAAATATGAGAGAAATTCTAGAGTTTCCCCTAGTCTAGCTTGCTGGAGGTCTGGTTTTACGCTAGTGAAAAACAGTTGCTAGTATTGTGAAGTCACTTGGCTGACTGCAGTGATGCTACTCATGATTTATGTAAAAAGTGAATGAATGGGATCCTGAACCAGTGTTACAGGTGCTCTGGCTATATAAAGTGTTCTTTCCTTGAGAGGCTGTACAGTTATCCTTCCTCTCTATCCTTTGGGTGTAACTGTACATACACTCTGATATCCAGAATTAAAACCAGTACAAAAACAGTTTCACTGCCTGGGCAGAAAGCTAAACTTAATTTGCAGTGGATAATCCAATTTATTGGTCTTGAAACACTGATTGCTTGTGTGTTCAACAGTTTTACCACCTGAAGAAACATGTCAAAGCCTTAACAATATTTAAAATACAAAAGTGTGAGTGAAAAGCTTCACTGATTTGGAGAGCAAAAGCTGTAGCCATTCAAAGTAAAAGCTAGTTATTTAACTCTAGTCTTGCTAGGTTACTTGCTAAGTATCTGCTCTCTTCACCACGAGCCGTGAACAGATGTGAACTACTACTCTGAAGATCAACTACTTGTCTCAAATGTAGTGGCCTCAGGGTTTTGGGCAGCTTTTAATATAAATGCCCTCTGAACAAATCTATGCCCATTTCTAAGATCTAGTGCCCTTTGCTTGCTCCTAAATGCCACTGGGTATCATAAAGTCCCTACCCTAATTCTTTCTAAGCACAACTAGCTATTCAAGTTACAAACTTTGGAAGGTTTCCAAAACCATAGCAAATACCACTTGCTTGTCAGAACTAGTAGTGTTCACTCTTTTTTCGGTAAATAGATAGCATTTGATCTGATTTTAGCTTTGCGGAGTTAACTGTTTTAACCACTGTATTCCACGAGTAAAGGATGCTTATTCTTGCAAGACGAAGAACTGGTGACGTGGGGTTATGACTAATGTGCTTTGCTTTTTTTCTGGTGAGTCTTTCTGAGCTAATACTTCCCATGTTTAAATTAATTTCCAAATATTTTGCACAAGTTCTGAAAGTAAACAAAACCTACAGTTCTAGGTGCGTACTCTTCAAGTCTGCTTTGTCTCTGAATTTGTTTGGATAGGATTTAAGAGTTGTATGTGCTGTATAAAATTTGCATTCCAGTCTAAACAAAAAGCATATTTACAAATTGTCTGGTTAGTTTAATTTATATGGTTCTTGCCACACAGCACAGTATGAGATACTATTCTGTTGATATGTCAGTGCAAAAATACCAGTATTTCCTGATACCTATGTGTTTAAACCTAATAAAAAATAATAATCATGAATGAGTTTTTCTCTAAATTAATTACTTTTTACTTATTAATTAATTAATTACTTTTTCATTGTATCGAACTTGTATACCACTACAAGTACTAGAGAGATTTCTTGTACAATCTTTGTAGAAAAATCAAATGATTCCAGTGAGTTAGAAATATCTATATTCATTTAGGAAGTAAAGCACTATTTCCAGCAGGATGGGAAGACACCATCCAAATGGTCCATATTTTACAAAGAACATTTGTGCAAAGATTCTAGTTTCTTTGGTCTTATGAGTGTTTCCGATACATTACAGCAGGCCCAGGAACCTCAGTTAAGCATCAGGATCAACTGTGCTTTGTATAAACAACAGAAAAAGCCAAAAAGCCTTGCACCAAAAAACTTTTCTTCGAAGCATTAAATTTACTGTTTTTTTTCTTTTTTTCTTTTTTTTTTTTTGTGGAAAAACAGCTGGGACAAAACCATGGAATTATCCCAAACTGTAGCTGGACACAACAACCAAGCTGGATTTTCATCCATCTGCTTTAAACTGTGGAGCATTTGGATTTGATGTTCACTGCAGGCACAATAGGGATTTAGTGGATCCACAGCGTATTTAAAATGATCCCCAGTGTGCATGCGAGCAGTGTTGAGGGATGAGACAATCGAGGAACATGAACCAGAGGAAGAGTCTGAGAGTATGTTGGTATGGAGAAATTAAGGCAAGCACATGCTGATATGTTTGCAGCCTACCCTGGAGTTGATGTGGGCTCGGAGTGGGGACAGGGAACGTACAGATGTCTGTACTTGAGCACCTGAGTGTGTTCTCAGAGTATGCACACTCTCAACAGAGTTAAGGAGCAATGAAAACACCACAAGAAGCTGTGGAATGTCCTATGCTTAGTCATTAGAGCATGGATTAAGCTTCAGCCTTCTTTTGTTTAATTAAAAAAATCACTAATTTGATTATTGTTTGATGACTGAAGGCATGTAGATTGCATAACTTGGACTTTTATTCAGTGGAATAAGATATCTTCAAGATAGTATTGTCTCTCCAAGTGCTGAACACGGGAGGATCTGATCTATTTTGCCTTCATGGAAGGCTGTTGGACTTGGAGGTACTGAAAAAAGGTATGATAAAGCCTTTGAGGCTGCTGATATTTTGAAAAGGATATGCACTTCACATTGCTTCAATGGAAAGGAAAAAAAATATTCAGTCTTAATTTTTAGATCTTTCTTTATCAAATACAATATGAGCTGTGTAGTAGTGCAGTGATAGAAAGAAACTGCTATCAAACTTAGTAGTGATTTGATACTAATGGTAAATCAATATCTGAAGAATTGAAGGAGTCCCAGATTCTCTTGCATCCAGTAACATGAGGAAATGGAAAACATTTTTCTTTTCCTTCGTTTGTTCAGCAAAGACCCAGCCCGTGGACAGTTTAATTTTTCTTCCCCAGGAGAAAATAGCTGGGATTTTAGCTGACAGGTAGGAGCTTTGATGCTACAACATTACTTGTATCAGCAGAAAAAAGATGTTTCTGGAATGAAGAGAGAAGATGATGCAACTTCTGAGGTTCAAGTAAATTCCTAGTGTTTGGGATTTAAGTCCTGTGCTCGGGCACGTCCTCCATGAGAAGTGGGGCAATGAAACCTAGACTCTGCAGCCTGCCTATCCCAGCAAGTGGTGGTGGGACTGACACTCGGTGTTTGTGACTGTTTCTTAGCTTTAGTGTTTGGAAAAATAACAAAAATCGGGAAGTAGCCACCAGATTTGTGTCAGAACCTCTAGCAAGTGTCTTCCGTGCTCATTCTCAGTGCTCAGTTGCATGGTGGGAGCAAGGAGACACTTCGTTCCCTTGCTGCAAGGTGAGACACTTCAGAGGGCTGTTTCTTGACTCCTGGGAGCTTAACTCAAGTGTACCATTCACTTTCAGTCTGTTGCAAACTGAAGGTGGACAGTAGAGCTGTGCCTCTTCTCTATTTCTTACATCTCATATCTCCTTTCTCTTCCTTTTCCTTTATTCTGCTTCTAAGGCTTGAACCTTGTCCTTCCTCAGGGGCATGATTGATTCCTCTTAGGCTTTGGTCTGCAGACACTAGCAGTGCTGGCATTTCCAGGCAGTGACAGATAGAAGACAACATTTCTGCTGATTCTGCCAGACAAAGCTCAGCTGGACTGGCAACAGCAATGGCAGTGAAGGAGTGATGCATACTGGGCTGGATTCTTCTGCCTCTGACTTCAGTGTTGTGCTTCACTTGTCTGCATTGATGTCGGCGAGAAGATGCTGGAGTCTTCAGGTGGTGTGAAACTCCATAGAAGTGAATGTTTATTCAGAGGTCTGAAATGAGAGAGTGCATTAACTCATAGCCACTGTTTTGCTCTTCTTGCTGGCTAAAAGGCCATCATGAATGCCTACAAGGTTTATGAGCAACTTAATCCGCTGTCCAGAGGGGCATGGTGTGTGTGTGCGTGTGGCCGAGGGCATAGTTTATTGCACACTATGCAAATACACTGTGTCATGAGGCTTAAAAGAATGTCCTACAGAAAAACATTGCTGTAGTTAACAGTGGTTTAACTGAAATTGGAATCATTTCATGAATGAGGGAAGTACAAAGTCATTTTGCTGCAGTGATCAATAGCGGATTCTTTTTTCTCTACTCATTTAAAGTATGCTTTGCTTATTTTTCTCAACGAGCAGTCAAATGCTTGCTCCCTAGCTAATGGCTCTAGGGAAAGAGCTCAGGGTAGTTTGTGTAGCTCAACAGTGGCTGTTCTGGCTGCAAAAGTAACACTGGCAGCAACTTCCAAAGAGTCCTGCTGAGTCTGTGCAGAGCAACATCCACTTCCAGTGCCTGTCCTCCCAGGGTTTCTGGGGTTTTGCATTTCTTTATGAGCTGCTAGGAGGCTCTTTGCAGATCTGAGGCTGTTGTGGTTCCTCTAAAATGATGTGTCGTCATGTTGGCATGTAATAACGCTGCTCTTTGATGTAATAGGATGATGCTGAACCAAAGCATCACAGTATTGCAGTGTACTAGTCTACTAACTAAATATATTGAATGTAGAGTTTGCCTTCTAAAACAAACCCATAAGCCCGATTATGCTGTAAACTTTGTATCTCTGAGGCATTGGATAATTTCTATTATCTGCTGAGCTCCAAGTGAGTGCAAATTACAGTGAGAAACGCAATATCCTCCTTCAGACTAGTATGGATGACATCAACATAACTAAAACAACGTTTGCTGTTTGAAATGAAGAATATGCAAGGAAAGAGAAGGAACACAAGACAAGTGACACCTACTCCCAAAAGAAAATAAAGTCTTGTTTTTGTAAAATGAGCTCTGCTACTGTATAGATTTCTCCTCATTTCCATTATTACACCTTCTTGGCTGTCATAACTAACTCTCACTACTGAACTTCCAGGCAGCTGTAGCCAAAGGTGGGAGTTGCCAGCCATCTGTAAGTTGCAACTGGATAAAGACCACTCTCCTCTGTCATTTCTGGACATCAGAATTAAGACCAACTAAAGGCTTATGATTTTTCAAGTGTGACTTTAGCATGTGCAAATAGGTAAAAGATATTTGAGATACCTGATATCTTTGAAGTGTTTAAGCTGTTAATTCAAGCCTTTTTTTTTTCAGATACGTAACTCATAACCATTCTGAAAGCAATCAGAAGCAACTCCAGCTTTGATTAGCAGCTAATTTAAAACAACTGATGAGCTAGCATACCCCTCCCTTTGGCTTGTTGGTATGTTTGCTTAACTGCAGGATAAATTCCTAACCCTTAGACGTTTCGGTTCTACTCGGTAGGCTGAAGGCCATTATCTGGCTCACAGTCTGTCAGAACAGGGAACATTTTCTCCTTTTATTTTAAGAGGGAAGTAGCTGCTGAGGCTGCTCTGGAAGTAGTGGGCTGGTTATTGTCTGTGCAAAGCTCCTAGACCTGTGTGCAGGGCAGCACCAGGCAGGCTACCCTGTCATCATATCCAGCTAGCTGATTAGCACGCAGCAGCGTTTGTGATCTTCTGCAGCACCGCTTCCTTCTGTCTCTCATCAAGGCCTAATGAGCACAGACCGTGACAGGTAAAATCTTCTTCCAGACCTCAGATGCTCCCATACAAAGAGCCCTGCTTAATCCCTGGCCTAGTGTGTAATTTAGTAATCTGCGTGGTCATGAATTCCAGGGATAGAGGGGCAGGAAGCGCGGGGCACTGTGGGTAGCAGGCCAGGCCTACCCAGTCATTTAAGTCTTTGTTGTATTGTGTGGCGAGGGATTTCAGGGACAATGAGACCTGTCTGTCAAAGATTAAGCAGACTGGAAGTGTAGTTTATACCAACAAATGAATGAAGCTTTTTGGAGTGTTAATACAGCCACGTAGTAAATGTCCAAGGACTTAAACATACAATTTAAGTGATGACGAGCAACTTTGGTATTAATCAGTTATTCTATATACCTTAGCCAGTGGGAATTCAAGTAGGTGAAGAGTTCATTTCCGCCCTTATCTTGATCAATATGGAATACTTATTAGGACAAATGAAAAATCTTCTCTTTTTCCTCTCCCTGATGTTGGTTTGAAGTTATTTGTACTGATTGCAGCGATTCTCTGTTGCTGCCTGGCGAACCAGCCTCTGGCTGCCTGGCGCTTCTTGTTATCAGGCACCACAGGGAAATTTTTGCCTGGACCTGCTCTGCTTAAGCCTCTAGAGATAACTGGAACCTCGCCAGGCGGTGTGTTTGTAGGTTTACAGGCCCCTGCTACCTTCCACTCCTGCTTTGGGCTGGGCATTTCCAAGCAAGGTGTAGATGAAAATTCACAGACTCCATTTTTTCCCCTTTAAAGTGAATTGTTTATGTGTTTGCAAAACTCCCCTTGGCTCTGCTGCCTAACAGGTCTCTGGGAAGAGTTTTTCTTCTTAATTCTCTGTCATGAATAAGCAAATGGTTCCCATCTGAGCTTTAAATCTTAACTAATATTATCTGTTCAAACAGATAATTTTGTTTGCAGCAGAGAGGTCTGTGCAAGGAAAGCCGCGCAGACCTTTCTGAAGTGCCAGGAACATGCTGGGAAGGCTCTGAGAGGCAAAATGTAGGGGAAACTGCTTGCAGAGAATCTATTGTTCTGCCCCTGACCCCTCACTGGACAGATCTGTGAATGGCCTACTTTCACCGCCTGCCTTCTAACTGGAAGCATCCTTTGGGGCTGAATGACCTTAGAGGATAATGAGAATTTTTGCTGTGTTTCTCTCTTGTAAACAGCATGTTATGCATGTGGGACATGGTCTGGTGACTAAAGTTGATTTTTTTTTTCCCCCCCCAAGAAAAGGCTACTTTATTCACCAGATGAATAATGTTAATACAAGATACTCAAGTGAGGTAGCTCCACGCAGCATAGATCACATACCAGTTTCAGACTTGGTTTTGAAGTTACGTTGTACTTAATATTTGGGTATCGGACAGGGAAAGGTGCATAAGTAATGCATTAGAAAGAGCAGAGGAAAAAAAGACAAGATTTTTTTTCTGGCATGTTGTTTTACTTGTCCCAATTTATAGGCACGCATCTTCTGGGCAGCAGTGGTGTTTAGTGGGATAATTAGATGTTCCAGGATGATAAGAGGGAGCCAAAAAAGCAGTGTTCAGATGCTGGTTCGGAGTAGGTTAAGCTATGACTTGGGGAGCAAGATAAGTTAGAGGAAAGGTTCAGATTTTAAATTCAGCTATCTCAGCATCTTACAAGGTTGATCTCTCAGGAACTTAAGATAAACTCCTGAAGGCAAGATTGGGTACAGGCATTTAAATCTGCTTTTAGAAAACCAGTGTTACGTTTGTGCTCCAAGTCTCTATTATTCCTATTCTAATGATTCACTTTACATTCTGAGAAATAGAGAACATGTAATAACAAAGTCGTCTTTCATTTAATTACTCTATTAGTTGCCACCTGAAAAAAAGAAACCACAGCTATATTTAATTCCAAATAAATCTGTGCTATTTTAGTACTAAGTCATTTTTGCATCCAGCTCACCTCAATATGTTAATTGTTACAAGATACACCAAGAAAAACTAATATCAATTTAATACAGCCACATTACTATCCAGAATATCTGCTAATAGACAAAGAAAGGACTGAACAACTTTTATAAAGATTCAAAGTCAAGGAGTTAAATATGAAGATTAGTTTATTGATAATTTTGCGGCATTTAAACCAAGATATGTTGTTCTGCTTCAGCTGAATTGTTGAGAAGGTTTACAGCATCACATGAAACTTCCATGAAAAGCATGGAAAGTAGGAGAGGAATAGCCTTAGTAGAGCTACAGCTACTAGTTAACAAATAATTGGGATATTATGGTATCTCCATTACCATAGTCCTCAGTATCCTTGGAGAGACGTTGTTGCCCTAGAGTAACTACCATGGAAAATAAATGATCTGGCTCCCTCAAAATGTGTCATACACTACATTATCGTCCTTTGCTTGGATTATATCTAACCATTTTTTTTTACCTTTATCTCTTCAGATAAACTGGACTCCAGTGACATTTCCACATATCAGCCCACTGATATGATTCATTGATAGCCACTTTCAAAGTAGAAGTGTCAAATCAAGTGGGAACTACTAAGTCTTTGGAGTCAAGGACAAGACTGTTTTTGCAGCTGTGATGAAGTGAGGGTTTCTGAGCTATTCAGATACCACTTACAGATTGAAAGTTTTTGCCTGGCAGAAAACATTTTGCAGGTTTTTGAATCTATGCAAAGTAAAACAATACTTTGAAGTTTCTTAGAATGATCAAAACCTCAAATGTAATTGTAAAATGGGTTTGATCCGGCATTGCCACAGTCTGGAAATGGATGTGTCTGGCCCAGGGTGCACACACCAGAGCGAGGTCTAAAATTGCCCAAAGAGGGGGACGTTGCTTTGCTAGCCCAGGACAAACTAGGGTAGCCTCTTGCCTATCCAGCGTTTAGCAGATGATGAGCATGAAATAAGCGTCCTAAAGGTTGGTACCCTTAACTTCTTCCTAGCTCCTGTTGATTAGGGGCTGGTTCCTCTCTGGGAGTGCGTGAGGCATTAAATCTTTGCTAGAAATCTTTAACTGCCATTTTTTCAGTTGTTCTCGTGTATCTGTGTCTTCTCTGTGCGGCTGCTCCTGTAAAAATAGTCCTAAATAGCTGGTCTTGGATGCATCTTGTGGAAATTAGTTACCCAGGATAATTGCCAGGATTTAAATAGACTGGGAATTCAGTTCAGCTGCTGATAAAAACCAAATCTGGGAATAGCTTATCTGCAGCTGAGGCTGCACGGAAGAGCACCAGTGAGTGAAGTTCCCCTAAAAGGTTCATGAACTATTTTCTTGCCTCTAGCAGGAGGCCCTTTAGATGCAAAAAGGCATCATGTAAGGTAAGTACTCACTAGAGCTCTGTCACTGTTTCCATGCATGAGAACCTTAAGGTTTCTTGGTTTTCGTTACCAGTTTCTTCATACTTGTCCCTTTCTCTACTCATGGAAAGTCATGTTTGGGGATGTTCCAATGCAAGAGGACACGCTCTGTTCCCACAGCATGAGGGAAATAGAGAGCTCTTTGTATCATCCACAGGGCAGAAGGGGCTTCTGTAATCCCTTTTCCACCATCCCACTGTATAGTCTCATGCTGCTGGGTCTGTTCCTCATCCCTGTTATCTCCTTATCTCTGTGTGACTGGGGGAGCAGGACATGTCCTGCCTGTGCTGGGCTTTCAGTTCCCAGGCAGAAAGAGAAAAGCAGGAAGCTACAAGATGTTATTAGAAACTGTGGGCCACTGGAGAGGTGCTTTTTATTGCCTATTTACCACCAATTCCCTTTTCCCTTCCTTGCTGTCTCTTTCCTTTTTGTTAAAGAATCACACAACTCCTGAAGAGCACTGTAAGGCTGATGGGCATTCTCTGGGCTGTGCAGCTCTTCCTCCTCGTTTGCTGACTCTTCATTTGCAATAGAGAAGACTTGAACCCTCTCTGCTGAGGACCCGCAGAACTTGGAAAACGCTGGCACAGGCAGTCCTGCTGCTAGATCTACTCCCTGCCCACGTCCATGTCCTGTCTATGAGGAAACACCAACTTTTTAAAGCCTTTTTAAAGCTTGCAAGGGGAATTAGAAATTTAAAAATTGGGTTTGTTGCAAAAGCAAGAGCTGGAGAGGAGCCCAAAGCAAATTAACAGATCTGGACCCAGCAGACCCTCAGGAGGTTTGGAGTCTGTTCGGCTTCAGCATGTGGCTGAACCCGTCCTGCCTTTCTAGATACAATGTCCCTTTAATAGTCTTAACAGGCCAGACACTGGCAAGATTTCACTTGTTCAGTACACTGCTCAGTACAGCTAATTTTCTACTGACAACATTTTTTGCAACAATGCATCTTCTGTCACTTGAGTCCATGAAGAAGGCAGCTTGGAAATGCCAGCCAGACGGGGAGGTAGCAAAAAGTTCATTGTAGTTGGTCGGGTGAACAGCTCTTTAGAAACACGCTGGGCTTTGGGGTTTGGTCTGTAGGATGCTAGGGACAAGTGGAAGGGAAGAAAACACAAAACTCCATGTTCTTCTTGATCCCTGAAGAAACCGTGCAAGGGTGTAGGTAAACCCGGAGAGTCAGAAGCTGTGGTTTCATGGGCAGCAGTCCTGATAGGACTTGCTAACCGGAGAAATGTAATTATTGTTGATTGTTCTGTAGCAGCCCACCAAGGCACCGTGACTACAAACCAGCTTTCCCCAAGGGACTTGTCTAATAGTTATAATTAGTGTGGTATCTTTCTTAATAATGAGTTAGGCAAAACCTCTTTAAGTGGTTTGTGAAAAATAGCGTGCCTGATCTTAGCAAATTTATTGGAGAGATTATATAAATGTATATATATTTATGTGACAGATACTGTGAAGCTTGTGGCCAGGTGTTGCAAATTGTGTGGGCTCAGTTCCTAAACCCTGCTGTGCTTCTGAAGTTTGTCCGTATTGTTTGTCATGTAAAGAGCAATTGGTAGAAGCAGTTAAAACCGAGAGACCCCATTTAACTGGCTGATCGAAACAGCCAAGTCGTTGAGCAAGAGACAACTTTAAACAGAAAACTTAAAAGCAGACAGCAAAGTGTTTGAGGACGAGGACAGCACTGCCAGAAGCAAGGACAATAAGGAATATGAAGGAGGATGCAGACTGAAGCTGGCAGTAACCATGGACTACCTCCTCTCTGCAGGTCACCATTGTGTGCAGCACATCACTCTGGGTTGCTCATGAATGGAGCAATTTTAACTATGCTTTAAATTCACGTAGTTTTTGATAAACATATAAACTAATTACAGATAGTTAGCTGATCCTCTGCTAGATCCTTTTGATCCTTTGTAGGTACCTGATGCTTTACTGGCCTGTGCTGCCATGAGGAAGATGGAAAGAAGTCCTACAGCAACCCCCTGTTTTCTTCCAAAATAACACTTTTATATTAAAATCCAGCTCATGGCTTGTGTTGCTGTCAAGAGGTGTACACAGTATTCACAAGTGCCCTTCCCCTACTTAAGGGCAGGAAAATGTTATGACAGCTGCTGTCTGAAGCAAACAGGTCGGGGAACTGTAAAAGCTTTCTAAAACATATTTTAGAGATTAGGCACCGAAGACTTGAGGGAGAGAAGATGAACTGAGGTTGCCAAAGACCATAAAATCTCATAAACCATTCAAACCTTTGGCTTCACAGTGCTCTTTTGTTAAAGAAAAAATGCTTAGTTCTTAAATAAATTGAAGTCAGGCCCCACTTGCTGCAACTTTTTTGCTAAGATTTCATAATTGTATAATGCATCCTCTCACTCTAAGCCCTGCTTTTTGGAACGTTAATGAGCATAGCATCATGCCAGAGCTGTAAGAGGTGTGGGGAGCAGTTCTTGCCCAGTGTTGCTCACCTTGTTTCATGCCTCATTTCCTCAGTTGCCTCTGTCAGGCTTCTGCATGCATGATTTCAGAGGAGTAGTGCCAGTTGTCACTTCTCATCTGCTGCCTACATGAGTTGCTCTCCATTTGTGTATGAACCCAGCCTTGCCCTTGGAGCTTAAAACAGAAAAGGCACTAAAGGGATCAGTCAAGCTAGCCAAAAAACTCTTTTGCCGTGGCAAGTAGTGAAAAGATGGGTATATCACCTGAGCAAGGCTGTCTGGGGCCTCGTGGCCAGTTAGTTTAAACAAGCAGTAGGTAAGTTAGAGGGTTCGGGGGTGATCACCTCTGATGTGATACTCCGGGACGTAATGCACCAGCACCTAGTGCACAATAACTGTTACACATTGTTTCTTCTGAAATACGGTCATCGCTCAGATTTATATCTTTGCCAGAGGGGCCAGTAAATGCCTTTCAACTTATATAGTACAGCCCCTTAAAATAAGCTTCAACTTATAATTTTCATACAACCATTATTTGCTTAGTTGAAATACAATATGACACCAGTACACTTCATAAATCCCACTACTTGCTCTTTATTTTAAAGAAGAGTGACCTGCACTTGCTTTCCAGTTGTCTGTGTTCTCTGGGGCCCAGAGCCTTTCCACATGCTCATCCTTTCTTTTCCACCTTGGAGATTTTGGTACATCAATGCAGAAAAGCAATCTGAGTTAAAACAACAAGTTGTTTGACTTTTGATTTTTTTTAAAGTAATTTTTGACTTATTAAAGTAATTTCTTTAAAGGTTGCAAAGTATAAAATGGAACAATTGCTTAGATGTAACACTGAGTCACTCGTGGCATTGTCAGTGGTGGGGAAGAAGAGGACAGTATGTGGTCTCTTTGTGTGTTACAAACAGAAATAGCAAATATGTGGAATTGATTGGATCAGGATGTTCCATGAAAGTTTTCAACTGGAAGTTGAGTATTCTACAGAAAAAAACTTTTCAGAGATTTAAATATCCAGTTTAAAAATACAGATTTTAAAATATATAGAACTAGTAAGCAATTCTATATTTCTGTGGTAAACCTTCAACTGCAGCCTTATTTGTTACTGAAGTACAAGATTCATGAAGGAAATCATTTATGGGAATCTTTTTTTTTTTTTAGCATATTAAAAATAGTGTGTAAAACCATATGTATACGTATTTTTTACCACATAGATTTTCTACTTGCAGCCTGGCTAGTCAGGCTGAGTAGAAATAACAGATGTATTTTTGAAAATGGAGCCTATCCCGTGAACTAGAATTGGAAATTCTCATGAGAAGCAGCCTTCAGTTGCTCATTACTTCGTTAGGAGATTGCTCCTGGGATGACTGGAGCAGCCGTAACAGGCTGCAGTGTGAGCGTGCCAAACGCGGCTGCACATCAGCTGAACGCTTCTGAAATGAACGGTGAAATTAAAGAGTGCCACACGGTACAGGAATAAGGTCTCTCAAAAATGAAATCAAGAAATGATCACCCTGACACCTTACCTTGAAAGTAAGTAGTAAGCATGAAAGAAAAAAAAAAAGATTTAAAAGGAGCTGTGCAGAGGAACAGCAGGTTGTCTAATAGAAATAAAGAGGCCATTTTGAACAAGAGGTTCCCTAAGTCTTTAGAAGAAGAATGGAAGAATATTTTCCTTTAAAAGTACAAAGCATTTTTCAACACAGAAAATAATTACTTGTGCTGGAATGTGAGCAGAGCATGGGATACCTGACCTGTAATTTAGGAAAATAGCAAAGGGTTTTTCATCAGTAATTATTATTATCACCGTAGAACTGTGAGGCCAGGGCTCTCTTGTGCTAGGCACTGTATATCAGGCAGGAGATAATCATCGCTGCAGGAAACCTGTAGAAGAGGAGAGGAGACGGAGGCGCAGAAAGCAGAAGTGGTTAACCAAAGGGTCGTGCAACTAATGGGCTCCTACACGCTGAAGGGCACTGCTGCCTGGCAGTGCTAAGGTCTGTAGGCACTTCTTCTGAGTTCGGTGTGTCCGTCATGTGTTGGCTTTTGTAACGTGGCACCCCTGATCGGAGGGAGTGACTGTGAGTTGAGTGAGTAAGGAAGAAGTGCCTTGTCCTGCCATTGACCTCTGCAAAAGGATCAGTCCCTTGACAGGTCACCATGCACAACGTGGGAATCAGGGTGTGTAGATCTTCCTTGAAAGTTTCAGGCTAGATTCTGCTTAGCGTATATAGGATATGAGAACATACATTTCTAGGGCAACAATGATTTAATGGATGACTCTTTGGTTTGCCTTAGTGTAATCAACTGAGTATAAGATGCTTCAGACTACAAACCATGTACTGTGAAGTAAATCATTGTCTCTAATGTCTTTTTTTTTGTTGATAAAGTAGTGTTTATGGGGGAAATGATGGATGAAGAAAAAGAGAGTGAATTAAACACTTCTAAAAAATGTGGCTACTGAATTCTCCTTGAAGGGAAGAAGCCTGGGATTCTGCACAACTTAATATTGTACAGAACAGAGATCAAAAGCCGTGCTAGAGAAAACAGCCCTTAATCTGTTCGAGAGATTTACGCTTTAGTTTGAGAAAACATGAACATCTTTAAATCCAATGGCTCTTTACATGCACTGGATCTTTAGTTTGTTTAAAGTAATAACAGTAATGCTTTGCTCTTTGAAATAGGGAGATATAAAAACTTAGCACAGGAGAAATTGGTTCTGCCTTACTTGACCAGCAGCATTCTGCTTGGTTAGCAATATTCTTAAACTTTTCTCATTTCATGAGTTTCAGCATCCGTTTTTGCTGAGGAACCACTGAGTTAATATCTGGTAGTGAGCAAGAAGAGTCGAACTGCCCCCCGGATAAGAAGGCACTTGTATTAGCTTTTGTCCCTGAAATTAGGGGCATGTCCAGTGGTTCCATACCACTACCATGTATTCCATTGCACAGTGAAAAAATCAAATCGATTTGCACTTTATTCTCCAAGCTAGCAGAGGCAATGGGGAAAAAAAAAAAGGAAACAGGAATGTTTGGAATTCGCAGTGCTATGTGTAGCAGCTCTGCTGCAGTGAGCAAAAATTTATGTGGGATATTAGAGTTGGCAAAAGGGGTAGGGACAATGGAGAAACTGATGTATTTGATTGTGTAGCAGCGAATTCCTTAGAGAGGCCCCATCATTACTGGCTTTTCCTCATGACACCCAGGGCTGCAGATGGATTACAGGGGTGAAGGGAAGAAGGCGCATTACAGAACTTTTTCCATCTTGAAAGACCTTCTGATCAAAGCATGTTCTGGGGCCATTTGATTTTACTACCTTCTGTAGCGGGTATAGATTCAGAAGCTATGCGTGGTTCCTACTTCTGTCATTTTTTCCTGTTGGTTACATCAAGAATGGAAAGCTGGGTTTCCTGGGAAGCATCTCTGTATTTTTAATGGTTGCAATGGCTAAGCACGTTACAGGGATGCATATAACACGCAACTTGTGGCACAAAATTCTGAAGTTAATCTATGGAAAGGTATACAGTGCCATTTTTCTTGTTATTTACCAATGAGATATTCATTACAGAGAGTCAGGCATCCTAACTTTGTGCTGCTTGGGTAGTAAAAGCTTGATACACAAATGTGTTTGAGGATACAGGTCATGGATTTCAAATATATGGAATTCTAGTGGGCATCTGTGAAAACATCTGCAAGTTGCAATAATTTCATAGACTTTGTCCTTGCTTGATGTTACTGAAATTCTATACTTTTTTTTTAAGTTGTCACGCAGCCAAGAAACCAAAATGATACCATTTTCTTCAGTTCCTTATGGTTCTTCTACAGTCTACTAGGCTATATATATATATGTATATATATATATGTATATAACAGATTAAAAATAGAGGGCTCTGTTAATTCACTGAAGTTTCCATTTGATATAATTCACATTTTATGTTTAATCTTGTCCTCACTGTTAAGAGATGTTTGTTCTCTTTATCCTCGGGATAAGTAAGAAGTATAAGAGCTGAACCTGATGCCAAAGTACAGTACAGACTAGGTACTTAGGCTTTACCACAAGGTAAACTCAGTGGGGTCAAACAGTAGCTCTACCTGGCATTGAACCCTAGAGTTTACCTTGTGGTAAAACCTGAGTCTTTGCCGTACTTTAATCCTGGATTTGTGCCTGAGCACCACAGCGCCTGCTCTTGAAAATGCTTTTATCTCGGGACAGTTCATGGGAGTGCTACTGAGTGATGAAAAATGCAGCTTTTTTAGCAGTGAAGGAAAGTCCTTTGTTTCAGCATAGAAAATATGATTTCCATCCACAAAGACTTCAAAAGAACCAGTAGAAATTCTTGAGAGCCTGATTATCATGGCATAATCCCATTATCAGAGAGATTAGAAGCACTTCGCTGTGTCTTTATAGTTTGTGACTAAGGCACTGGACAAAATCTTCAGATTCTGTTAAAATATTTATTCAATAAGACAAAAGGAAGGTTTTCACCTGTGGACACTGACATTGTAGAAAACATATTTAATTTTTCTGTCCCCTCCAGGACTGAACACAGGCAGGACCTCTAGTCACTGGTCCTTACTCTCTCATCTACATATATTTGGCAAAGTAATCTGCAGCTGTGCAGAAGAAAAGCCTCCTAAAATGTTAATTGCTATCAGTTTCAGTCCTTGTGAAGCAGTATCATTCAGTGGACAAACTAATTGAATATAGAAGTGTTAACAGTTCAAACAAGTGGGGAATTGAGTGTGTTTTCCTTAGAAATCTTGGTGGATGCTTGGGTGCTGAAGCTTTTGAGGGTGGTGTTTGTCTCGAACATTAATGTGCCCATTTTAGTGTCTCTCTCTCTCCCTTACTGTCTTGCCCGGAGGTGAACAGTCCTCACTCCATGTCTTGGAAGCGAAACACTGCCTGCAAGAGTCTAAATAGCTTGTGACCATGGGAACTTACAAAGTTAAGTCTGACACTGTAAGCGAGAGCAAAGCATGTGATTTTCACAACATGTTCCTTGTTTGGTGTGGTTGCCAAGGGCCACTGAAGATTTGGGGATTAATGTTATGATTGTGTGCTTCCCAATATAAAGGGTTTCAGTGATGATTATCCCAGAGTAAAAAAAGTTAAAAATAATCGACAGAAAAGCCTTTTGAGATGGGAGTCTGCTCCCCTGGAAGTGCACAGTGTGCGTAGTGTCTAGGTAGGAAAGGTATGAAATGTAAAACAGGTGCACTTGACCTCTGTCAAAAGGCCAGGGTGAAACAATGGCAACAGCAGGGCTGAATGGGGGAAGTGCTGAAGTTTAAAAGAAACCTGCTCCAGTAGTGAAGGAATATGGAATAAGTGATGAAATGTTTCAACCTAAACAGGTACAAAAAATGATCCTGGAAGAAGGATTTTAAAGTGAATTTCTGACTGTTTCAGATCGCTTGATTATTAACATGTAAAAATGCATTTTTAAGTTAACTGCAAAGTCTTCTACCTGCCAAGGCAGAGTCAGGACTTTGTATGTCTCCAGCTGAGATGACTAAACCCCTTCCAGCAGGGAGCTGCATTCCTTCTGCTGTTTTAAGGAGTTAGGGAAATAGAAGAGAAATACACTACCATGGATGTGAGCACTAGAAAAGGAGTGAAGGAAGGAGGATTTATTTTCATTTAAAACTTCTTCCTCCATTCTATATCTTTTAATTAAGGCTTCGTTCTTTGCATGGATAACATCATGTAATCCACTGAGTGCCTTGCCACTAGAAAACATGAACCTAAACTGCTAATTTCTGCCCATACTTTGGGATCTTAGACACTATTGATCTATTTCAGATACTCTTGAACTGAGAAGTGTAAAAATGTTAACACAAAACTGTGGTAAGTATTCAGCTGCCAAGTGGCTAAGAAGATGCTGGAGCACCTACAGTGAAATTTCTTTAGCGTTGGCTTGTTAAATAAACAAGTACCAGGCTACTCTGTACATCTACGTAGTAATAGAACAATAAAAGTTCATCAGTCACATATGAGTCTGCAGTTTTAGAAAAGGTTGCCATCTTCAGGCAATGCTTAGTCAATGCACTCTTCTTTTTGAGCCTAAGAAATCAAAATCCACACCAACTCTGATAAGGTAATCAGAGCGGAATATAAAGTAATTCACAGTAGAATTAATCCCAGTATTGGGCCAACTATGGTACTAGTCTCAAGTTATCTAAAGTGTGCTTTCTAATTGCATATGATGCAGTTCTTGCATCTTGTTTTGACTTTCTGTTATACTCATGAACTAAAGCATAAGCAAAAAATCTTTTTGTCTTGCAGCTTGGAAATAGAGGTTGCAAACTTAGTAAGTAGTAGTCAGCTTCATCTCAAAACACTGTTGTTTTCCCAGGTTCCTACAACAATATGGGTATTAATAAATCTTCCAGGGGGAAAAAAGGCAAAAAAGGAAATTTCTCATGACTTACCTGAAATACCTCTATAAACAACTTTTGTCTGAAAATGTACAGCGAAAACTTCAGAAGGCCCTAACTACCCTGAGAGGTATCAAATTATGTTATAGATCGAGCTGGATGAAGGAATAAAAAAAAGTGTTAGTGAACATGGTGCATTGACTTACTTTTTGTTTTTTGTTAGGGTCGACCAGGACCGATTGGGATTCAAGGACCGATAGGCGCTCCTGGATTTACTGGCCCAGAAGGTTTGCCAGGAGCAAAAGGTGAGAGAGGAGCAGTGGGCTCCCCTGGACCACCTGGACACAAAGGCATCAAGGTAGTTTCAACAGTGAATTTTCATTTTTTTCCCCTTCAGTAGATTTATGGCCATGAATACATTTTTGAATGTATGAAGATAGTCTTGGACTATTTGTGCAGAGGATAAGAAAACAAGAGTATTTCGTTATTATATTTAGAGAATGTCCTGCTTATATTTTAAAGTGAGAACACAGCTTCCAAAGCTGCTGAATGTTGTAGCCATGCTGGGAGGCGAACCATAGCTAAATAAATATTCTGTTGGGAGTTCTGTTGTTCTGTTCACTTCACCTGCCCAGGATAAATGTAATCACACTACATTCAGAGAGACCTGGAGCTGATCCCCATGTAGATGATCCTGAACTGGTGTCTAGAAAAGCAAAGGAAATGGCTACTGAATGGAACCTGTAACTCAGTTTTGCAGATGAAAAGCTATTTGTAACAGAAATAATATGATAAACTATGTCATATTAAATAGAATAACCCAGCATAAGGTGTAGGTGTCAATGAATGCAGTGCCCAAGAATGGGCACAATAGCAAATGTAGAATGTTTAAAAGCCCTGAGGGTTTGTTCTGCTGTTTCTTCTTAGGAAGTATCAAAGGAGGAGTTCAGAGCTAGGCAGAAGAGTCAATGGAATTACGAACAAATACTTTCAGTAATAAAAAGTGGATACATGTAGGTAGTTTACCTTAAGGGAAGTTTACATTACGCCCCAGACGTGTTTGCATCATAAGTTTGGGGTTGCATGCTAAGGATTCATTTTATCCCACCACAAAGGCCAATGCAGAGCATGTGCTCCCACCACATAGCCCATAGCCTAACAGAGGGTATGCAGTGGGTTGTATGATGGGGATGTCTGATATTGTCTGATGCGAGGGCTGGGATGAGATTTCTATTCTCATGCCTATGTGATTGGACAAAAGACATGTTTCAAGGACAATAGTTTGAAAACTTAAGACAGAAGTTCTGTATGCTGTTCCTTTTTTCTAAAATCTGAAGGAAGTCTGGGACATCAGGATAAGGGCTTGTGTTCTTGGACTGTCCAGAACATCTTACCAGTCTACTGATGCAAGGTGCTCAAGTTATGTGTGCAAATAAGAAGTTAGATAGTTTAGGAACCAGGACCAGCAGAGCAGAGCTTGTTTTGCCAGCTGCTGGTAGGTGAGATAGCTAGATGAAAACCAGATCACTTGTGCTTCAATGTGCTGCAGTTACACTCTCCTTTTGCTTAATATTAGTCAGCATGTTGTAGTTCTGGTCACCCTTTCTCATCAGACAAAGAACCATGTAAACTGAAAATGATGACGATGAAAGTCATTGCCTCAGTGTTGCATTGATCTGAAAGGCAAAGGAGGATTCAAAACAATGGGTGCTGATATGAGTGAGCATTTTCACAATTCTAGCAGGTAACACTGAAATCAATAAACCCACTTTTTGGAAAAGACAGAAACCCAGAGCTGGAACTAGCCTCTAACAGTTGGAACCAATTACCTTGCACTGAAATAATCCCTTAACTACTCCAGAACTTCTGTTTCTATCCATTGAAATGGATGCATGTGCAGTACCAACATGCAGTAGGATTCTACCTCCCTCTCCTTCATGGAAGCAATGTACTTTACCTTTCCAAACCAAGAACAGTTTAGGCTGGATATTGTGCTCACATAGCTTGTTCTGCTAGGATTTGGAGCAGAGCAGTAGAACCAATTAAGTGGAATTCACTTACAACTTAGATGGGGTGGTCTAAAAGTAATACAATGATCTACATATCTCTAGGTGGTGGTACCAAAATATAGACCAAAAAAAAAAAAAAAACAACGGTAAGACCTGTTGAAACTCTTGGAAGATCAAGCGTTACACTGGGAGTTAAATTTATACTGGATTGTTTATTTTTCTGGCATCTTATTTTCCTCAGATGTGCAGTAGGAGATTATATTTTTCCTTTAAATTGCCTGATTAAGACATTCCTGAAACACTCATTTGACATCCAGTCAAGCTCAGATGCTCAGTGACCCGTGCAGTCAGAGAAAATCCATATGAGATAGTTTGTTCCTCTTGGTGTTGATAGCTGAAGTCCATGACTGAAAACGTTGGAGTGAAAAGTATCTTGTCAGTAACTGAGATATACTGAAATATATAGTCCAGTGACCAGAAATTGAAAAAGAGAAAAATAACATGTATTCTTTTTTTCTTCAGGGCTCAATGGGAGTTCCAGGATTTCAAGGAATCAACGGGATCCCAGTGAGTTTTCGTATGTAAATATAAGTCACCAGAATGTTAGTCACAACCAAAAGCACAATGATAGTGTCTTAGCACATGCACAATATATCTTGTAAAGGTCTTGCTTCTCTCTGGAAGGAAATACCAATTCTTCAAACATTGTAATGATGGAGGCTCTAGCTTCTCTGCTGAAAAAAAAGTAATCCTACAGCCTAACTTCAATCTTTCTTACCATAGTTTAAACCTGATAGTTCTTATCTTACTCATCATGGTCACAGGGGGCAGATTGTTCCATTTTTCCCTCTAATAGTCTTCTTGTATGTGGTAAGTGTTATCATGTCTCCCTTGATCTTCCTTTCCTATGATGTGAACCAAAACAATGATTAGAGCTGAGGCCCTCCAGAGAATCCTTGCTTCCCGACTAGGTGCTAGTTCTCTCTCAAACCTAAGACAGAAAAGAGGTAATTTACTGTATTTGGCATGTGATAGGAGTAGGTAACTCTTTTCCCTGACCATCAAGAATATTTTGTTTGTTTTGAACTTGAACATTATAATGACAATTGCTTCCTACTTCATAACAAAATTAGGTGCCTAGGGTATCTTGACCAGCTGTCTTTTGCTTTGTTTTTCACTGGTGATTCTTGCAAAGATGTGTTTTAGAGACACTTTGCCTCAGGGAAGTTTTAGCTGGGCCAGCTTTAGAAGTTGCCCCAAACTTCATTGCTTTCTCAGTACTATTTAGTTCATTTTTCTCCTTCTGGTATTGAATTATTTTTCCTTTTTTGATGACATTTTTCCATCTTCCATATACCTGTGCCTTCTGACTACACTCATGTTTTTCATTCCCATCTTCCTTACTTCCTCAGCTGGCCAAGAGCTTCAACAGAGTGGAGCTGTGTTTCCTGACTTCCTATCAAAAACTGAATTGTTTTGATAGATTGGCTGAAAATGCACACTTGGCCCTGTAAATGAGCTTGCTCGATTCCAGTTCCTTCCTGGCCTCTGTCCTTCTCTCCCCCTCTGCTCATCCTTGCCTGTTTTCTCTCCTGCTCCACTCCCTTGCTGCTATTTTTTCTTTTCCCACCAGCCAACTAACTTTCTAGCTCTGAAGAGAACAAGCTGTTCCCATAATACTTAATTTAATTGAACACAATGTGGGAACATGCTGTTCTCTGGGTATTTTTTCAGATGAGGCTCTGGAGAAAGGGGATTCCCAACAATGAGGGGAGGAGAGAAATAGGGCAACAACCATTGCCAGGTAGTTGGCAGCAGCAGGCATTCCAAGAAGAGAGAAAGGTAGATGAGAGGATTCAAAGCCTCCAGCATATCCCAATCTACATTGTCTGATATACAATCTTCTGCAGGTGGGTGAATGGGAAAGAGGTACATTTTGCTGCTCGTGAACAGCAAAATGCTCTCCCTACGGCTCTTCTGTGTCACAACTGCAGGACAGAAAAAGGGTGAAGGGAAACTAATGCATATTGTTTACCTTCTAGCCATTGAGAGAAATATTTCCATTCAGGACGAAAGTAGCAAATACCACTGCTTGAAAAAATATTTACATATATAGTTGCACTTCAGGATAGGGAGTAGCTTAGGTTTGTTGTGAAATGTATATGAACATACGCACCTTATATAGTTGTGCGAAATGCAAAGGGACAGAGAGCATAGGTGTGCTGATACATTTAAGAGAGAATTGAAAATAAGTCACTATCTTTGCACAAGAATTAACATCCCAACATGAAGAGAGTGTCTTTGGAGTATGCAGGTATGTTAGCGTGGGCAGGTATGTTTTAGTCAAGGCCAAAAGGCTGCAAGGCTGTGATTCAGAGGGGAATCCCGCTGCTGACCTTAGGGGAAGTGGTGTTCCACAGAGTTCCCTTGGGGAATGCTGGTGGCAAGTAAATCCTGTTGTTGCAGCTGGACTGACTAATCCCTTTAACTTAGTAAATACAGCAGCAGCATGTGTTTATCGCTAGCCCTTCTGTGTCACACTGCAGAGGAAACCCTCAAATCCTTGGCCCTGCTTGGGAAGTTTATTTTTTCCCATAGGACAGGATTCAAGGACAACCTCTAGCAAGGGCTGAAACTGGAGCTGGGAGATGCACATAGCTTTTCATGAGCAACCCAGAGGTTTCTAGAAGGAAATATTTCTATGAGGAAAGAGCTCTTGTCTGCACAATGAAAGTTAGAGCTACGTGAAAAGGCAAAGCTCTTTATTTTGTGTCCCTCCTAGAGGAAGTGCAAGCACTTGGCAATGGCTGTAAGAGGCCACTTCACCGTAGCAATCTATGAACCCGCTTATTCAACTAGTTTTGTGTTCACCCTTGATTGCATTTGTTTCCCTGTTTTTAAATATTTGTTGAGCTCTCCTGTTGGGATGTCCTTTGTGCTAAGCCTGTTTGATTTAGAAAAGAGGCTGCCTGGGATCACAGCGGTAGTGTATATGAGAGTCAGATAAAGCAAGAGCCTAGATGAACAATTCAAGTTTCCTTATCTGGCTCCCGGGGAATGTCTCCTTTTGTGAGAACAGAGAGCACAAGTGATCTCTCCATCCTGTTTTTTAGCTCAGGTTTGTAAGCTAGTCACCCTGCCATGTCATAAGTGAAAGTCTTCTGCTGTAGTCAGTTGAAGTGCTTGAGCTGAATTAACGCGTCTGACACAGGAATAAGAGAAAGTGAGAACAAGTGAATAGAGTGAAACTGTTAGAACTAATAGAGTGAAACTGTTAACCACTGGTTTTCAGACCAAAACAGCTCTTTTAATCAGAGTTTTAAATTCCCGTCGAAAAGCTTCATTTAAGCCAGATTCCTATGATTCTCAAGGAAGCTGGTCGTGAGTGCTCAGGTAAGACTCTTAAAACAAACCATCATGAATTCTGATTGCACTTTAGCCAGAAGGTAGGAAATTGTATATTATTTTTCTAAAGCAAGAGAGACAGGGGGGGGGCGGGAGATGATGCTTTGGCTCAGGACCAGAGACACAGATGCTATGGGATTAAGTGGCAGGGCCACAGATGTATTTAATACACATAAACAATCACTGTCAGTACAGTTTATATCCCCTTTGTGAGCCCTCCTCACATACTAAGGGGATACCAAAACCCTTTGGGCCCTAAGAGACTGTGTTGTGCCAAGATTTAAGAGATTGTTCCCAAGACGTGAGGCCTACCAGCCAGCTGCCTGCCACAGCTGGCTCCTGGCCCACCCTGGAGGCTCAGCAGCTTGGTTCATCTGTCTGAGGGACAGATGTTGGGGGTTCAGCTTTGCTAAACCCAGCAGCTGGCCACCTTATGTTGTAAGCAGATACATGTGCTCTTCTCACACAGCTTTTGTGTTGTTGATGCTGTAAACAATGAGAAAGGCCTCATCAAAATTGACCACTGGCCTTCCTCTGCAGTCACGGCCTGTCCCATCAGAGGCTTGCTGCTCTTGGCTATGACGTGCTGTATGGATGGAGGGGAAGGTGGGTTGCCATTGACTTATCCAGTTTTGGGAACCAAAATTGGTGCTTCAGCCTTCTCCTGTTGCTAGACTGGAGCCTGGCAAGTCCTCTGCTTGCACACCACAAGTGGGTGCTTTCAAGAACAGACTTTAATCATCAGGGCTCTTGGTACTATATACCCAGTGATGCCTGATGCTCATGTTTTGGGATGACTTCATTCCATGTCCTGAGGCTGTGTTTAATCTCACATTTGTACTTGTCTGGGTGAACTGCCTCGATCCTGCAGCGGAGATACACATTGCAGTGGTTCAGCTCGCACCTTGTGGACTGACAGGGTGCAGATCTGGGCTCTCTCCTCTTCTCTCCATTTTGTTGGCACAAATCACCATGCAGTTGCCAGATGCACTGGACCAAGGAACTCATCTGGCTGAAAATTAACACTTAAGAAACAGAACAGTTATTTTTCTTCTGTGTTGTTTTCTTGCTCTGACTTACCTTCTGTGCCTGTGCTTATGCTGGCACAATGAAAGGGTAGGCGTGAGCAGCCAGGAGTGGGCAATGGCCCTTCTAGCAGCAGCTGAGACTGGTGAGCAGTTTGAGCATTTACATAAATACAGTCCAAGTGGCTCTGCATCCTTGGGAATGGCACTTGGCTACTGTGTGCTCCCAGCTTCTCATCCGTAAAATGAAGATTACAGCATTCATTTTTGCAAGGCATTTTAAAATCCTTAGACAAAAGGCTTTACATTACTCCAAAGTTCTCACTGAGTTTGGTGAGAGGATATATTATTGGCTTGGACTGGAAGACCTTTAGTAACACAAATCTGATTTGTTTTAAGCGTCTGGCATGAAGGATTGTTAATGTTCTGTTTTATCCCCATTTTATCCGTGTTTATTTTTTACTTTCCTACTATGAGTCATAACTTCTTTAACGCTGTGTCTTAGGGATGAACCTTTGGGATCAAACACAAGTACTTTGGGGATGATTCAAGATCAGGGTGTACAAAAGGGAGGGAGAGAACTGTTGGTTACTGGTACTCTCTCCCTAAGTTTCATTTTTCCTCTTGCCACAAAACATTGTCTTTGAGTGCCGCAGAGCTCATTTCTGTGAAAAGATGGATAGAATAAAGAGATAGTCGATACCTGAGCAGTAAGACTGACAGTTTTGCCTTTCTTTATTATGCCTATGCAAACCCACAGGATACTGAAGAAAAAGTAGTTAAAGACTCTGATTTTTCTCTCCTTTGCAGCAGTATAGTGTTGAGTCAAATTAATAGAGGCATAGCAGAGCAAAATTGTGTGAAATCAGAATTAGGTACAATTCTTTCTTATTAATTGACCATTACGTATACTTTCTTTTAAAGACTGCTAGTTTTAGTAGGTTTTTGTCCTGGTTGCTTTGCCTAAGGTTTTAAGTGTAATATAACGAGAAAAGCTGTTGTGCTTGAATGGTGTGATGCTAGAGCTGGAACATCTGTTGAACTATTAAAAGAAAGAATCCACAGTGCAGAGGAAGAGAAGCCACTGAAACTTAAGCAGATTAGAATTATAAATGCTCAGTATTGTCGAACCTGCCTTTTCCCCTTGTTTTTACATGAGCAACTCCCACTCCTGGTGTCAGGTGCACCCTTGTGTGCTGTGCTGAGCTGTGTCACACCATGTATTTCAGACTGCTAGGGGACCAGTATTGCACTTTCAGGACCTACTCATGCACAAGTTATGTACTTCAGAAAATTATCCCTTGGAGGAAAAGATAATTAAATGAAACCAGCCAGTGTTCTAGGATTTAAGCTTTGGGGAGGATAAACAATGCTGGCTGAATAAGCTAGTTCAACTGCAGTCTACCATACACTGAACTTGAGTGGGAGTTGTCTATTTCCTTTGTTTTATGTTGCCATTTGGAAGATATCAGTTTTCTGGGGGGCAGTATTACTAATAAAATGCCTCCTGTCAGTCATTTTCTCTTTTTCCCTTTACACAGGGTCACCCTGGCCAGTCTGGACCCAGAGGTCTGCCTGGCCTTGATGGCTGCAATGGTACCATTGGGAGTCCTGGTCTTTCTGGAACAGATGGATTTCCTGGCATTCCTGGGCTGCCGGTACGTCCCAAGGCAACTATAGCATTTGTAGTCACTAAGCTAGGGTTTGCTTTTCTGGAAAAGTGACTCCCGATTTCTTAGGAAGAACCCTCATTTCATTAGCATTGTTGGAGCTCAGTGTCATTTTCTTATTGGAATTCCACTCTGATTGACTGTCTAAATGTTAACTTCTGAAGATAAAATAAAGATCCTGTGACAACGTGATCACACAAGTTATACCGTTGCAACTGGCAACGTTCAAGCTGACTCATAAGAGACCATGATAAAGCTTCTAAGAACCATAAAGTGGCAAATATCTTGCACTTGGCAAGTTTCAAGTTAGTGGATGCTGATTCAGAAAAGGAAGATACCACGTGTTCAGGTCTATGCATCAAATATTGGATACCTTCCTTCAGGTGTTAAGACAGCTAAAAGCTTTGGTATCACTGAGTGTCAGTAGGATTTACTTTCCTAAGGTATGTGTTTTACTTTTGAAAACAATTCCCTACCAATTTTGAGTTTGATTTAGTCTGCACTGGACAGGCTATTTATCTGGACTCCCATCTTACACATAGTGACGCTTGTAAGGGCAACATCTTCCCATTTGCCTTACCGGATGAATTGTCTTTGGAGAAATACCTATGTGGAAGTGGAGGTAGCCGGTTCACATTCTATGCCCTGTTTAAGTGTGTAGGATTAGTTCTAAGAACTCCACTCTTACATATTTAGGGGGAATTATACTGTTTATATATACATACAAACATATGGAGTTAGTTTCGAAATGTAACCAGAAACTAATTGGTGTGATATTCAAGTATTTGACAAATATTTGAATATTTGTTCACATTCAAAGCCTAATCTTAGAAGCCCAAGTTATGTGACTAATCTCACCAGCAGTGGAGCTCCTTTGCATTTACACAGGAAGAAGAAGAAGAAAATACATCTGCCAGAAATAAGTATTGCCATTTATTTCAGCTTTTCTAAGCTATGCTAAAAAAATCTTTACATGTCGTCCAGACATAGAGTGCATATAATGTTGAAAATACACAAAGCAACAAGAACAAGTTAAAGTATGGTTTTCTAAAGTAACTGATTTACTCATACCTACTGTTCAAAATTCTCTTTTGTAATGCTTGTAGGATTATATTTTTGGCAAAGAAAGCTGCTTGGATCAGCTCACCCTCTCAAATTAAAGTGGCAATTAAATGAAATCATCTCAGATAAATTGAATGTGATGATCAAGATTAAAATAAATTGGGTAAATCTAGAATTATAACAGTCACTTCTGCAGAGATTCATGAGATCTACCATTTTTTTTCTTATTGTTTCTAAATAAATATGGTGATTTACAGTGCTGCACAAGAGACATGTATATGAACAGGAGGGTTACAGTATGTCAAACAAATTCAAATAGGATATTAAAAGTTGTCAAAGGCCTAAAATAAAAGGAAAATCTAATATAAACAGGAAAATAGCAGAGAAAATGTTTGCAGAACATTGTTTTTCTAAAGCCCCAGGAAGTCTTAAGTTCTCCTAATACCACAGCTTCTTTGACACAACTGCATTGCTACTTTTGCAGTTCACTGGAGCCAGGAGTTTGCCCTGCTCAGAATACTGAATATAATTTCTTTCAAAACCAAAACTGTAACTTTTTTTTTTTTTTTCCCCAGAAATTTACTTTTGACATTCATTTTTTAACAGGGTCGTCCTGGCCCAAAAGGTCTTAAAGGAGAACCTGTTTTTGCTCAAGGCAGCCTTAAAGGAATGAAGGTAAGATTTGTCATGGCAGAAGATGCAATGTGAGAAACACTTTGATGTCCTAGAGTTTGCAGGGCTGATGGTGCAGTTTATATTGCTCATGATGTTAGACGTGGGTATCCTAGGTATGTCTGAAGGCAGAGCTGTGAAAAAGGCCTCTAATTACTTAATGACAGCACTGAATGCTCTCAGAACTTGGAATTGCTTGATCTTTGCAACACAAACATATCTTGTTCATCCCACGTGGGGATGCTGGGACATTGCACATACTGTTAGTGTTCAGAGCAGTTGCTGGTCCTTCAGCTGTCTCTGGACAGCTATCACTATTCCTTGCTGGCCTCAAACCGAAGATATGAGGAATTTCTTGTAAGCTTATCCTGACTCATGTGAGAGAGCATATTTTTTTTAGATGCCAAACTTTCCTGTAACTAGCGTCCTCACATGTGCCAGGTCTGTTGAAAAAACAACCCAGGAGATTCATGGGTGCATGTTAAGATTTCTACCATAAAATCCCCATTGACTCCCAGTGTTTTTTACTGGGAGATAGTAGTAAGTAACCAGTTATACTCTGAGTTTAAATACATGGATATCATATCCCACTTGTAGTCCATCATTTACCACTATGAAGTCAGGATTTTATTCTCTCTGTTTAATAAAGACCTCTCCCTAAAATGTCTGTATCATGTCTGTAATTTTATTTCCTATGCAGAGAATACAAACTATGGATAGATGGTATCAGTTTATTGTTCAGAACAGTAATAGGTTCTTTGACTATACTCATGTAAAAAATTTAGTTCTTTGTTGCCTTGAAACATACACTCACTGACTTACACTGGTTTTGATTTTTGCTGGAAGGACTAGGCTTGGAAAACACTATAAAGGATTCTGTGCCTCTTGTGGTACATTCAGCAGCCTCATGATTCATTAAATGTTGAAAATATTAAGATTATTTTTTTCTGTCATGTAAGGCCTAACACCTCACACTGATTTTTTTGGTCGAAATTATCAACTTTTCTAAAATTCTACCCACGCATATACACCCGTCCATTTGTAAAAGTTAAATACATCCTTATTTATTAACCTTTGTTTGTGGAAAATAAAGATAATTCGAAATAATAATACATTTTGTACTGTTTTTGTAAGGAAAGATTTTGTATGTGTGTTTTCCAGTGTTTTTATGATGAATACAAGTTTTTAATGCCACTTTAGCTTCTCTCGCTACCCGTAAATAAAACGGTTGTCATTTTTCCAGAGATTTGGAACCTCTCCATTGCCCAATTTAAATATGGAAGCACAGGTGTCAAAATGTTTTCCCATGTGCACTTGATCTAATATTAACAAAAACCAAATATTTCTATTTATACAAAACTTAATGCCCTGACTAGTTTGTTGCAATAATATAGTGGCATTTTTATTAATGCATTTATTATTTTTAGGGAGAAAATGGTCTTCCTGGATTGGATGGAATTTCTGTAAGTTATTTAATTTGGAGGATAATTATTTTAAAAAATATTATAGTAAGCAAGTATTTCTTCTTGTATTGATTCTCAAGAACACTTTTCAAATTAATGGGACATGTATTTGCATGATACCAATTGCATGAATAACTACAGTTTTCTAATGGTATGCTTCGGTCCACATTACGTTAGAGGAAGTCAGATTTTTGCAATTATCTGTTCTATTTTTCCCTTTTAAAATCAAACTCCCTTCTACCATTTAACTCTTAACTTTGACTTTCAAAAAATATACTAATATGAAATAGGTTATTATAGAAATTAAATGAACCTACATAATTAGGGGATATTGCTTCATGTTTTCAGAGACAGTGTTTGGTTGGGGTTTGATGGGATAATTACTACACGTTCTATATTTCTCCTGTGTTCTTCTTATAGGGCCCAAAAGGTTTTCCAGGTCCAACAGGTTCTGCAGGCCCTATAGGATTACCAGGTTTGCAAGTAAGAGACCCTGACTGTCGCACTTCTTGACAGAACAGTTCAAGATGTTGGCAGTTTTTCATCTTTACCTATATTTGTCTCATGACAATGAGCAAAAGCATTTGTGCATCTAGAAGTACTAAGCACATTTTTCAGGTGTGGAATACTTAAACTGTTTAAACTAGTCACAATTTCTCCTCTGGAGCAGTGTTCAGAGCAGCAGTCATGAATGAGAGCTCCAACAAAGCCCTAGAGCACCATCTACAAACAGTACTCGATACTATTCTGAGCGCTTCCTCGTCTCAGGACTTGAGGGAATATGCTGACCTCTGCATGTTTGGAGCCTTTGTCATCATGAAATGTGCTGAAAAGTCACTTTTTCAAGATACTAGAAGAGAGTTTTATTAGGGCAGAGGTAAAAGCAAACTAAAAGTTTGTTGCTTTAAATTAAGGTTTGTTTTTAATTAACCATAGTGCCAAGGGGCTATGCTGTCTATCATAGATGTGAAGACTAGAAGATTACAACATTGCTCTCATTGTGTGCATCCTACTTAAGTCAAAAAAATAAAATCTTAATCTTTTTCACGTTTAGGGTCCAGTGGGTCCCCCTGGGCCACCAGGTCCAAAAGTAAGTACCTGCTCTTTCTGTTGTCTTTTCACACCTGATTGTTAGCTTTTTTGTCATTCCTGTGGGCCTAGATGGTAATGCTAGTAATGCTGTTTTGCTGCTGTTTTGCTTTTCACTCATTATTGGTTTTTTTTCTGCCATAGGGTAATATGGGATTAGGCTTTCAAGGAGAGAAAGGAGAAAAGGTAAGTGAAACTTTTTCAGTTATGGAAAGAGTGTGAAGCAATACTCCAGTGTTCCATCATAGCTTTAATCTCTAGAAGGTGGCTAGATTACAGCAATTTCTTCTTTTCCTTTTTCTTCTTTTGGACTGAGTGACAGTCCAAATACTGAAGAACCTTGCTGGTTGCTGATCTGTTTTTACACGGAAAAAAAGGATGAGAGCTTTGCCTGGGTGAAGGGGGGAAGAAAATCTCATTTCAGTGCAGAGTTTTCATGGCTATCAAGATATGAGGTCTTCCTTAAACAACTTCCAAATCTGTCCTTCAGTTTATATGGACCCTTACCTCTTGTATTGAATTTTTCTACAGACTTTATTCTCTTTGGATTGCATAACATTCATTAGGTCAACTGATGTGTAATTTGCAGTCTTACTATCCTAAATAGGCATCCTGCGGTCTGTGTGAGGATTTATGCTGGCATAATGCAGCTTCTCGGAGTTCTCAGTCTGGGGCTTGATTCTGCTACTGTTAAAATGAGTTCTCAGCATGCTACATTTCTAGTTGTTTCTTGCCTTCCTCTCATATTGCTCTTCAAAGTGTGTCTGGGGCCTTTTTATTTTTCTGTTGATTTTAAAGCTGAGCCTTGTTTTTTTCTTTTTTAATCTTTCAGTGTTTTATATCCACAGCTCCTGTGAAACAAGTTTAATGTTTTGTTCATCTTAATTTTCAGTCTGACTTTTGGCTTCCATGACCAAACTCCTGTGCCAGCATTAAGGCACATGGTTGTTATGTATGAGGGATAAAATTGGAGTGGCCTTTTTTTTCAGAAACAACTTTCACTGGAAATTAAACAAGCTCTGCTTATGTTAATAGCTTCCTCTTTTGCTAACAGGGCGATGTAGGACTGCCTGGCCCTCCAGGTCCCCCACCATCCACTGGAATACTAGAATTCATGGGATTCCCCAAAGGGAAGCAAGGAGAAAAGGTCTGTAAATACAATTTACTATTCCTGCCCATGCTATGAAAAAAATACCACAGTGAGGGCTGTTATATTGCCAAATCATACTCATTTTATGCACTAGTTTAATCTGTCAGATGGCTATTGAATAAAAATGTTGTTAGCTCAGAGCAGTGTGGAGCACTGGAGAATCCATACCTCTCAGAAAGAAAAATCTTAAAGCTATTTAAAGGTTTCCATCATTAATCCTAAATGAATGAACTGTACTTTCTTTGTGTTGGACCTGTGAAATGTGAAACTGTCAACACAAGTGGAAAAAAAAATCTTTTGGGAAAAGAAATAAAAAGCTCCAGGTCTCTTGCTTTCCCTGTGATGCACAATACTTTGAAATAATCGTGTATATTTTGTTATCCAGGCATTTACTAAGATGCATATTTAGATCATCAGTGTATCTACAGAAGCTGTATGGATCTTGAGTTAAAGATTCTGTTCACACGTAGAATTTACATATGCTGAATTAGTGTAGGACATACACAGGCTGGTTTGGGAGCCAAGCCTGAGTTTGCCGAGTCTCTGCATAAGTCATGGTGCACACTGTCTTACTTGGTGGGGTTGCATTAGCATGAGGTGATGCTCAGACAAGTGCAGTTTATTTGGCTTGCTCTTGAATTTGTAAGCAGGATTGTGAAGACATTATTCTGTCTCATTATGTGCTATTTTACTGCTTTCTATGAAGTACTATGAATGTTTGAAGTCCCTAGGCGACAATCTGAGATGCTTCTGGTTTGCCTTCTAGCAGTGGAGGAAAGGAGAACAATAGTTCCAAAGCAGTGGTCTGTGTAGCCATGGGAAGTGGTCACAGACAATCTGCTGCATGCATCAGTACGCTGCTGAGAGACTATATTTGGCAAATGATGACACAAATCAAGCCTCCTTGCTGCCAAATAAGTTACAAAGCCTCGCTTTAGGAGTCAGGAGTATGATGGGTGGGTTGGGGTAAGTCTTGCTTTCATGGGTTCAGTGGTTTATTATGTTTACCTCTTCCCCGTTTCAGGGTGAGCCAGGCCTTCAAGGATTGCCTGGAGAAAAAGGATTGCCTGGCCTGCCGGTAAGAGCAGAGGAGAGTTTTTAATTTTTGCCTAATATGGGTTAGATGGTTCAGAAGCCTCTGCATAGCTCATAAAATCTCTACAGGAGTTTCAAGGCACCAGAGAACTTTGAAAATCTGATACAAATGTCCACAGGATTTTTGAAGAGTGTAACTGTAATCTGATCAGTCTTTGTCCTGGAAATATGAAGAAGACAGTGTTGTACCGCTAGAGATTGAATAAATTTTCATTTCATTTGCAAGAGGAAATTTGCAAGTAGACATAACCTTTACATGGCCGCTTGATGGCAATGTTCCTTGATGTCCCACAGAGCTAGATATATTTTAAAAATCCTATTTATTTTTAATTACGTTTAAACATACTTTTTGTTACTTTAAAGTTGTAAAGCACATATGCATATCTTTATTTCTGACTGTTTGTCTCTCTCTCTATATATATATGTATATCCAGTTTTTAAATGGCCTGTTAAGCATTAGTGCTCATAAACTCAGGAATGTGTAGTATCTTCCCTGTATGAATTTACAACAACAATTTATCTCTGGATTCCAGAGAGCTATTTCCCAGCTTATAACCTACTGTAAACACAGGTTCTTTAGATAAGTTTGGGGAATAAATATTTTATGGAAGTTCTGACCAAAAAGATAAATTGTTTGCCAGTTTTTCCAACCTACAGCTGTTCTCGGTATAATGGTGTGCAAAAAAAAAAAAAAAAAAAAAAAAAAAAAAACACATTCATGAAGCACAGTTTGTTATTAGCCTTTCTGGACATGTTCCATTATGTGCATGTTTAGCTTAATGCATCACAAGAGACCCATTGAAGCTGATGGGGTTGAACATATGTGTGAACTTAACCACAAGCATAAGATATTTCATGATTGAAGCCTGAAAATTGCCTAACTACTGTAACTTGCTGAAATTAAATCCTGGTGTTCCATCTCTGGATTTGATACTTTTTGCTGAGTGGGAAAGCCACCAAACAGTTCCAAATGTTGAGCGTGAAAATGCTATTTTTATGTCATTCGGAGGCTTTAGAAGTGAAAAAGTATGCTCTGAGCACTGCCTTGAGGTACTGCTGTTAAGAAATAAGATTTCAAAGCACTTTAAAATGTAGAATATGATATGGAGTTAGCAGGACTTGCAGGGTGTTTATAGCCGGGTGTTACTTGCATTGAATGAAGAAGATAATGCACTGCACATATTGCACTGCTTGATACGGGATTTCTTTCTGGGGCAAAAGAAGCTCAGAAGAAAAAGTCAGTTTTCTATGTGTCTCTGTTGTACAGTTTACAGTAATAGTTGCATTTGTGCTTGTTCTGTCTTAGGGCTGTGCTGTTAAGTTGCAGACAGATCATGGATTTAATGTTGATGTTTTTCCTCAGGGGTTTGGAGGTGTTGGAGAAAAAGGAGAAAAAGGTGTGCCTGGCTTGCCAGGTGGCAGGGTAGGTAACCTTATAAAGTCCTTACATTTCTGTTCTCGAGCTAGTCTCATGAAGTGGACTTTTCACCAAGCATTCCCAAAGCATGTAGAAGTCCCAGTCATAGGACTGGGACCCATAGTAGTCAGCATCATACAACAACAGATCCAACAGATAGTTCTTCTCTCATTAAAGTCTCAGACTAAAGGTGAGATTAAAGATGAATACAAGCATAGCAGTCCAAGAAAATCATACAGAAATATTTAATTGAGGTCTTGACACTGCCAGGCCTGTGTTTTTCCAATTTTTTGAAAGCTTTTTTTTTGAAAGCCAGCCATAAATTCTTCAAATCACTGTGATTTTGCAGACACGTGGTGCTCATACACAACAGAAAGACCAAGACATTCTGTTCTGCATGTGAAGAACAAATCATCAAGATAGAAAGCATTTGTCTGTATTAAGTTTCATGGCTTTGTAATTACAAACTACCTACCTACCTTTCTACTAAGTTGAGACACTGTGACTTACTTAACTTGAACTACTGATTAGCAAGACAATAACTAAAGAAGATAAGAGGTCCTTTATCAATCATTCTGCTGAATTCTTTCAGTGATGATTGTTAGTATATGGAAGACATGGAATATTAGTGGTACCTTCTCCTTTTGAAAGTTTACCTTTTCATTCTTTGGTACTGAGATCTTGGAGCCTGATATAATAAGACCAGACCGACATGGAGCCTTTGAAAGTTACGTAATGTGTTTTGCTGTTTTAGGGTCTTCTGGGACTGGATGGATCTGATGGGATTCCAGGGAGAAAGGTGAAATGTTCTTTTATTTTTTACTGTACTTACAATTGCAGAAACCATCTACCTGCTTACGATCATCTGATCTCTTTATTGGCTCCAAGCTCTCCTCTGATGCATGAATGCATCTGCCCTATAAAACTAGTGAGCACTAACTGGAAAGTCCATCTCTAGATCTCTTCAACTGTTTCTGTAGTTATCCCTATGTGTTCAAGGGACCACCTCCACAGACTGGAAATTACATTTCCTTATGGAACAACCAAACTCTCTCACTTTTGTCTTTTTTGCAGATACCTTTTTGTAGTGTACCAAGTAGAAATGGCCAGGTGATCAAGGGGCTGAAAGCATGCTAAAGCACTTCTAATTTCAGATGCACCAGTGGAAATTGCTCAAGAAAGCAACATGAGCTGCTGTCAAAGACAGCTGTCCACAACTGCAGGAGTTTAAAATTAAGGTTCCCTGCTCCAGAGCTCTTGGAATATTCCATTTTTTCTGCAGTTGCAGTACTCAGTACTCAAGGCTCAGTTTGATACACTACCTAATAGAGAAAAATAGATCACTTCAGTGTAGGTTTCCAGTCATGCATCCAGAAGGGGAGCTTTGGTGTCTGAGAGAATGCTACCAGAAAATGGGTAGCAGAAAGCTGGATCTCCCAGTGGCATTGAAAAAGTTTTAGGACCAATGGGTTGACGGAGTTGGAACAAAGTGAAGAGAAAGTGTGGGGTGCAAGGAAAATAGCATTTGAGACTCTTCAAGCATTTCTGGAGTTCTGTGAGAGCTCCAAAGTGTCTCCTCATTGAGACACCACCATGCCTGTTCACAAGTTCTCAGAATTTTTCCAGCACAAGGAGGCCTAAAGGCTCAGGTATTTTGTGAGTGCTGAGAAATTGATGCCGTCGGTTTTCTCTTTATTACTTCTGCAGATGCTTGACAGTGTTTGTAATACTATGAATTGGGTTTGTGGTTCAAGTCCAAGCACTGCAGGTGTCTCAGCTAGCCACTGGCTTATTGTCTCACTGTGTAAAAATGTTCTCCTGTGTGACTGTACAGGGTCATCCAGGTATTCCAGGCTATCCAGGACTGGATGGAGTTGAAGGCACAAAGGTAAATTCTCACATGAAAACACTGAAGCACTGCTTTTGTAAAGATACTTGCATGAATAAATGTCTTTGCCCCAGTCAGACCCCCCTCTTTACCTTTGTATGACTGTGAATATTCAGTATTTTTCACTTCCTCGTTTACTTTATCGATGAGAATAAAATTGAACGGTTGCTGAACTGTGAACACTCAGATATTTTAATACATTTACAACATTTATTCACGTAATTTCATGACTTACAGTTGTATATATAGTGTCTCCTGTCTCCTTCATCCTTACACAAATGCCACATGTACTGGGCAATTGAGGCAAGATTAGATGGAAGTAAGTGAATGTTTAAGATAGCTGCCAAGGCTTTCAGACATCTGGAAACTGAGTGGAAAATGGTGGGATAGTAGTTTGCTGTGAAAACAACTTATTTGCCACCAAAATTGCTATATGGTTGGCAGGCATGAGAAATGCAAGTGCTGAAGGGTTTTTTTGTGAAGAACATGCAGAAGAATAGTAGAAGTTTATGTACAGAGCAGTAATACTGGAAGAAGCATCAAAGTGTTGCACTGCCTTGGCACACTGAATTGTGTTTATTATATATTACGTGTGATGGTGATTTGGACAACAGTCAGATTTTGTACTTCCTGTTTTAAATAGGATTTAATACTGTGTTAGAGTGAGAAGGCGGAGCGATACTACTGTTTGTCACAACTTGCTTGTTCTCTTTATGTGATTTTATGGAGGAATCAATTTTCCTGTTATTTAAATTCAGGGTTCCAAGGCAACAGGTATCTGCAGTGATACTTTTAAAAATGTTTATATTTGTAGCAGCTATGAATTCATATTCATACCACAAGTTGAAAAAAAGTGGTCTACGTGGTATTGGTCAATATGCAAACATGGTTACTGGTCTTCAGTACACATGGTGTGTATATGTCTGTGCTTTCTGTTGAGGTAACAGGATGCCTTCAGAGGATAGCTGGATACTAGCAAGCACTTTGTCTTAAGCAGCCATCAGTTCCATCAGACAGGAAGAGCAGATAAATGAGGACTGCAGATAGTTGTGAACAGCAGAATATCAAAGTGAACAAGTGAATTTTTCATCAAGGAAAAGAGTGATGTTTAGTCAGTGAATGACCAGACCCTGCTACCACAATACAGTCTGTGTCATGACAAGCAGTCTTCCCCTCTACCATCCATCTCTAATAATGGTGTGAATCTGTTTTCTTCTACAGGGTGAATTAGGTGACATGGGTCCCCCAGGCCCTCCTATCGTTGTTGACAGGGAAGGTGTAGTCATTTCAGGTACACATTTCCATTTTGCTTTGGAACTAGTTTAAAGCACTTTCTCTGATCCCAACTTTCATTATTACTGTATTTTACCACTTTTCCACATTGCAAATTGGAAATATCTCTTTGTTATTCCCCCTTTCAGTTCTGTTTTGGTGGCATACAGATACATTTGGTCCCAGGTATATAATACCAGAGATTACAATAAACCTTTCATTCCCAGGTTGCAGAATGATATGTTTAAAGGCAGAATGAAATGTTCAGCTCCTAGGAGGCTGACTGTGTGTGAGCATGGGGAAATGTAGGCTACCTGTGTGTCTTATTTCTGTTTACCATGGAAAAATGGTTTCTTATGTTGCATGGAAATGGGTACTCTGAATGTCATTCTGTATTATTTGACATTCAGTGTGCTAAGAATACTGTTGGGAAAAGGAGCTTGGTTAATGCCACAGCTGTATGAGTCCTGGGCAGGAACAGTCTCTGAAGCTATAAAAATGAGAAGACAAGCTGAGTGATGTCTCTTATTCTGCTTTCACATGCAGTCAAGTTTTAAACAACCTCTTCCAGAGCTCAGGAGGAAGTTTTAACCATTAACTTGGACTAACCAGTTTTGACCATTAACTTGGACTAACAGCCTTACTGCTAATGGCTTTGCAGCCTTTACTGGCAATATCAGTGGCCACTGAGTTAGAAGACTGAACAGAGCCTTTCAGCAGAAATTCTCACAAGTTTTTCTTCTTTGTCTTTCTGTGTTTGTCTAATAGGTGCCCCAGGTGACCCTGGAAACCCAGGAATACCTGGTCCTCCAGGAGATGAAGGGGGCAGTGGTTTACCAGGCCTTCCGGGAGCTCCAGGGTTTCCAGGCCTGGAGAGAGGTAAAGCGTCTGCTAATTGCCCTTAGCAGGCTGTTTTCTGTGTGTTTGTTGCTAAGAGACTCTGAGTAGCAGCCTGAAGATGTTGAAGGTGTTGGATCTAGCCTCTCCCTGCTCCTTCAGCTGGCTGATTTGCAAGCTGCCCTGTGAGAAGTATGAGTCAGGGATGGCACTGGAAAACCTTGTATGTTGTCTTGGATGGAGCAGAATTACAGTGATTACAGTCCATTTCAAGGCTTCAGGTGTAAATATTTGGTGCACGGAAGGTTGTTTGAATTCTATTTCAAATGAGTTGATTGGCAAAACCTTTGCTATAAATGGAATATTTTAAATAATTGCAAGTGTTGTTGAAAATGAGGGTTTTTTTTAATGACTTCTCGTATTTGCAATAGAGAGCTATCAGATTGGCTACATAAAACCACTGTAGCTGGTACCCATTTGTCCCATCAAAAATCTCATGTGAAAGTTTTTGTTTCACCTGAATACATCTGTGAAGTCCTGACCAGCAACGATCCAGAGCTAGGAACTACTAAGGCACATATAAATATCTCACTCAAACGCAATATGAAAATAAACAAATTGCAGTCTTCCATAGTTCATGATCTAACCTATTAGTGGGACTTGAATACAGCCCTCTAAAGTTTTTTGGATGTCCAAAGGAGTGTGTAAATGGAAGCCAGTTGGTAGCTACAATTAATAAGTTTTCCTTTGTATGATATTATAAATTGTCCTTTGCTAACATGGTTACAGTTCAGGACACAGTAGTAATTTTCATACCATTAAAAATACCAGAATATGTTTGCTGCTGGATAGCTGCTCATTGTGTCAATGTTGTCTAGATGGAATGGGCACTGGAGGGTCTCCAGGGATTCCAGGTGTGAAGGGTGAAATGGGAGAACCAGGAAGAGCAACGATTGGATTACCAGGCAGTCCTGGTAGAGATGGTTTACCGGGTCTGCCAGGAGCACCAGGGTTGCCTGGCTCATCACGTATGTACATTTTTAACATCTGTTTTTATATTGCATTCATAGTGAAACAAGACAAATAATCATTTATGTGTTTGTTTATTTGCCAGTGAACTTTATTCATCTGTAAATTTTAAAGGCTTGGTCGACATCCCATTGTAATTGTAACTCACAACCTTAAACATATTTATCAGCAGGATAAAAAAAATGTAACTGAAAAAAAAAAGTTACAATTTTAGAAGTGGGAACCTGATAGACTGAAGCACAAGGTTTTATCGACACAATTTATGAAACAGAGGACTTTGAAGTTCTAGGCTAGTCTCCTAAGCATGGCAGATCAAGCCTGATATTTCATAGGTTTGCATTGACTGGTGCTGCATCTCCCAAACTAAGTACCAGTTCTGTCTACTCAGTTTGGATTATTTTGTCTATTAACAGGCAGTCATCTGAGAAGGTAGTCCATAGTAAGGATGTAGCATGAAAATGTAGCTACTTGATTTCTCCCAGTGAATGTAGTGTTGTCATATAGCAAATGTAATAACTAACCCCAAGGCTAACACCCTCAGATGTCTGCTGTTAAAATGTACAGTTTTTTCTTCAACTTTCTATATTTGCACTGTTTTAGTAGGATGAAACTTAGCCAGCTCAGTTGACTCCTAGGAATCATGTTTCAGCTGGGGAAAAGAAAGGAGGTTAGAGATATAGCATGCCGGATGATGGGAGAAAAGCCAAATAATGTTTGCCCTGGTACTGGCTTAGATAAAGAAGAGACCTTGACCTTATGAGTACCTGAAGTAAATGCCTGATCTTGTGAGGAGGTATTTCGGGCACCAGGAATCAGACAGGATGCCTGAAGAGACAGTTTATGAACCTAAAGAAATGTGATTTCATATTTACATGCTCATTTGTATATATGTCCTGATTGGGTTAATTATGTACTGTTTTGTTTTCCTCAGAAGATAAATAGTAAATGAAAAAGGGATGATTGTATGCAAACCTTATGTTTTAATATTCTGCCATAAACTGAGTTCAAGCAGCCTGTGTTATTCTTGAGAGTGAAACTTTCAAAACCAGGACACACTCCAGCGATGGAGCCAATGAACATACTCTGATGAAACTATTTTCCATAGAGAAGAAATAACTGCCGTCTTACCAATAACTATTTGTCAGTCAAATCCTGCTAAGTTTTCTGCAGAGTCAGTAAAACTCTTGTAGCTGTTTTTAGCTGATGGCTGCAGTTTGTTTCCACAGAACATCAGATGTGCTCATTGGCACTCCATTTTGCTGTTGTCACTGAGGGGAAGGGCTTTCAGACACCATCGTTTCAGATGATGTTAGATCACTATTGGATCACCCTCTGCTGTTTCTGCCAGCTCATGTTTCATTGTATTCCTCAGCATATAAAGAGATAGAATAGTCCTGCAGCTGTAAAGTGAGGGACAGGGGAATTCCCATAACCATTTTGCCACTTAGTCTCTTTCCTGAACTGCAGGGACTTGATGAGAAGCTCTGCAGAAGGCAGGTAGCCCTGGGAATGACTCTACCATGCCAGCAGTAGCAGAGACGTTGCTCATACGCAATAACTTCTGCACCAACAAAAAGGCAGTAGCCAGTCACCACAATCACCACCACATTGGTTAGTTCCTCCTTCAACTTCTGTCCACATGAGTCCCTGCATGCGAGTGTCAGCTTGTCCCAGAGCTGTGAAGGCACATCTGATCCTCTGCATAATGCTGCAGTGGGGACAGGCCATGAACGAATTCATTTGTGCTTCTCTATTCAACCTGTTTGCAGTTGGGTTGGTTCTTTGGCCAGCTATTAAGTCTTTGAAAAATTGCAATAGTAGAGCAACAGAGGAATAAAACTCTGCTGCATCCACTTTGTAAGATCTTCTGCTCTTCTGTATAGGAAGCTAAAGGCAAACATGTAGCAGAGGATTGTAGCCCATAATATCAGGTTCATCTTTTTGTGTAACTTAGGCAGCTGCAGCTTGATCCAGTGCCATTTCTGTCAATTGCATCCCTGCCATTATAAGTAATTAATGAGCTGGAAATACAGCCTTCTCAGGGCTTTTGCTCGCTTTCCACATGTAGGCCCTTCATTCCTCCCGGACGCAATCTTGGATGGAAGGACTGGGGCCCCCGGGGAGCCTGGACAGAGAGGGCTTCCAGGAGCTTTGGGTCCAAAGGGTTACAAAGGTAATTGTCTCTTTTTTGGAAGAACCTTTCAACAATCGAATGATCTCACTTCCATGTGATTAATAACCTAAGGGATGAGGTGGAAATGTCTTTATGACAAATCAGAGAAGCTTGGAGGTGGATAAGAAGAGCAGCAGCCTTTATGTTTTAGAGAGAGTAGTGCCCAGCACTGCCACTAAAATCCTATTTTCTACCTCCTGCTCTTCTCAGGCAAATGAGCAGATAAACACCTCATACCCAATTAGCTAAACAAGTTGTGCTTTAAAGCCATAAGATGTAACAAGACTTAGAAATAAAGCCCTGTGTTCTGCTTTTGTAATTAATATAGGCTGGAAATGACAGAGAAACGTAATCTTATTCACCTCTGTGCTAAAAATTATGAGAATTTGGGGTTTAGTTTATAATGGAACACTAAAGTGGGATGATGTAAACATCACTGTGCGTTATGGTGGTTTGGATCTGCGCCCAGTTACAATTCCAGAAAAGATAAAGATATCCAGCTGAGGGTCACTGTAACCTCCTGTGAGTGGGAGTACAGATTTGTTTTCTCTGACAGGCAACCGTCCCTTAAGATCCACAAGACTTCTGTCCTAAAATTCTCCTTAAAATCATCTGCTTTGGAGAATTGAAACCTTTGGGAAGAGGTCAAGGAAATAAGCATGATGTACCAGATAATGCTGAGGTTCATGCTGCACGTGGTAATTTGGTGGTGGGTGTTGAACAGAAATTAACATGGACAAAGCTTCCCCCTGCTTGACACTCTCATGGCCTGAACAGAGTAGGCACAACATCATATCATGTCTGAATGGTTTTGTCCCAATATTGCTTTTGGAGCTCTTGAAACCATAAAAGGGTCTTTATCCGAATGAAACTGACTTTGAGGTGTTGACTGTATTTTCCAGGAGAGGCAGGTGATTGTGCTTGTGATGGAGGAGTTACGAGACCTGGTGTAAAAGGCATCTCAGGTCCACAAGGTCCAACGGGAATCCCTGGCGTGCCTGGGATCAAGGGCGTTAGTGGAGACCCAGGCACTGTGGGTGCACCAGGACTGCGAGGCCCTCTGGTAAGACAAGGAAGAGTTTATATCGGTTGTCATGAATTACAGGAGAAAAAGTGGCCCTGTGCAATTCCTGGTGTGGATCGCATTGAAACCAGAACATATTTTTGGCATAATTTCTTCTACTTGCTTGGACAAAAAATCAACAAACCCTGTGAAAAGAATCTGTGGAAAGAATCAGAAAGTAGAGAAGTTATCATGTAAAAATGGGGGAAGAAATGGTTCTTAAGGTCTGAGAACTGCAATTTAGCAGTCACAGGTAAAAGCAGTAACAATTATTCATCCGAGGGCTTCTTGGGACGCATAGATTAGACCCAGGGTTCTCTCTAAGTGAGGGCCACCCGTGGAAGCAGATATGCTTCTGTATGGAGAGAAGACCTGAAATCGAATGATGAGCTCTGTCCACATCATTGCTCATAGCTATAAAAGTTGTCTGTCTCAGATGCAGTCTAAGCACACTAAATGACTTCAGAGTATCTTCATCAATGTCAGTGAATGCAGCACACCAAGTAATAGGGTGTAATAATAAATACTCAATCCTCCAATACTTGGGCCCTGTTAAATCATGACTGATACAGTGTTCCCAGATGCCATCCAAGACTGCTGGATCACTATAGTGCTATATACCCAGGTTTGGCTTGCCACTGTAAAATTGTAGTGACTTAACTGAAACATTTGGAAATACTCAAACTTTTTTTTTCTTTTTCATAACGTATACAATAGGAAACCCTTTAGAGCTTCTTTCTAGCTCCAGTCATTGTGTCCTGACCTCATATGACATTTTTAAAAAGCAAAGGCTTTTCTCTGCATGTTCGTATGCCTGATTGTTTGTTTGTTTTTTTGATGGTGGTGGCAGTTTTGTTTTTTTAATCTTTTGCTCTGTAGGCTTCAGCTGGCCAGCAAGGTCTTCCAGGCCTTAAGGGAGAAAAAGGAGATTCATCCTATGCAACAGGCAGAGGTGCTCGTGGGGACCGTGGTGCGACGGCGCCCAGAGGACCTTCAGGCATCCCAGGAACTCCTGGTAGGGATGGACTTCCAGGTTTGCCAGGCCCGCCAGGCCCTCCGGTAAGTTCAGATTAATTTAGCAGCAGTGCTTTAGGATTGCAATAAGGAGCAGAGAGATCAGAAAGGCCTGGTTTACTAGCCCTGATTATCTGTGTGGTAAGTCTCCAAATACATTAAAAAGAGCTCATTCCTGAATATAGATTTGTCTTGATCAAGATTAATAATTGGCACTGGCCAATGCCTCTGGCTGCCCAGTCAAACAATAAAGTTCCTGTAGTGGGGGAGGCCCTAATGCCGTTTTACGTTGTGTCCTGATAGATAAGACCCTGTCGGCACAAGTCAAATCTTGGAGTAGAAAAACCACACCAGAATCTTTTTAATTAATTACAATAACACACAAACTAATCTTTCAGAATATGTAATACTTAATGTTTTGGCAAACACAACATAAAAAATATTTTCTAATAGTATCTGAGTTTTCCTGCATCTTGAAATAATGGTGGATGATTTACAGTGGTTTTCATGTACTTCCCCAGGCACATTTGAAACTTGCATAGAGCTGACCAAACTTTTATGCATTTGCTAAAGTAACAGTGATGTACGTTCTTTCCACATCTCTTGGATTTTCAGCTGTAATTGTCTTTGCTGTGCACAGGGGGATGGTGCGCTGGGATTCCCAGGTGAGAAAGGACTGCCAGGATTACCTGGCACCAAGGGCCATCACGGAGAGACTGGTTCTCCTGGTGTTGGATATCCAGGTCCTAGTGGAGTTCGTGGGCCGCCAGGTGACCCAGGGCTGGATGGCCTTCCAGGACAAGCAGGTTTTCCAGGACCCCCAGGTAGGTTTTGCTGGATCTGCTCTCACTTTGAAAAGGTGCAAAGCTGCTACAAGTTAAGTGGCACTAAACCTACTGCTGTTCTTGTACCAGGCAAGAAGATGGCATTAGGTTAAAGATTGCTCTTTAAATTAATTAAAACTGCTCTGTGGGCTCACTAGACCTCTCATAGCAGTCACTGCTTTGTCAAGTTGTCATGCTCAGGAGGACACAGATAATAAGCAGCAAGTATCTGAGCTGAATACTCAAACACTAATTGTTTTGGATGGAGCCTACTCACTGACTGTTGCTGGAGAGCCATTTTACACCAAAGGTAATTAGGAAGACAGTTAAAATGAAGTTTTTAAAAAGCACAGCCCACTTCATTGTCTAGGTAATAATGGTAACTCACTGGTATCTGGGACTTCTGAATTAGTTCTCAGAACTGTTACTGAAATAAAAAGAGCTCTAGATTTTTACAGAGTAGGTATTACATGAGTATTTTACATATGTAGGCTTCTACTTTTGTAGTTCTGTAAGCATCGATAATACAGTATTAACAGTATATTTGCAGATGATGTGGTTGCATATGTTTCTGAACTGATAAACTGTTGTTCTGAGTTCAAAAATCTTGGTGATGAGACCACTACACCTTGAGGAGCTTGGCAGAGGAATATTAAACCCACAGAGAGGTGAGAGGTAGGCCAGAATAGCAATGGGAAGGCTGCACAGACATGCTGGATGGCACATTACCTGACGTGTGTCATGCTGTGCTGTTGTTGTGGGGTGAGGAGAGAGCTGGCATTAGTGTCCTCCTGGAACAGTCTACATAAGCTTTTTTTCTTAGCCAAGTAACATGTTAAATGCTGAAAGCTTTATTAATTCATAACTATGAATGCTTACATCTTTGGTAAATTGTCTCTTACAAAATCCACTGAATTAAAATTGCATTGTAAGATAAGTAAAAGTAAACTGCTCTGTGCATGATGTGAACTCTAGATATTCTGTGTAGCACATCAGAAGTCAGCTTACTATGAATGCTGCGTCAAAGCTTTGCTAAAAGTGAATGGTCTTTTGTGGAAATTATCTCTAGTCAAAATATAGGAAAGTGTGAAAAAGTCTTTAGCCAGTTCGGTTTGCACCCCCGTGGAAATGTGTAAGAAAGCTTGTGAATACATCATGCCCTCAATACTAGGAAAGCATTAAAAGACCCTTTGATATAGTAAGTTTCATCTAATATTAAAGAAATGTGTGTGGGTGGAAGAAATAATCCTATCTCATAGTACCCAGACTGAAAGGCCCTATCGTGAAAATGAGGAAAGACATTTAAAAAGAGACTGTGAGCTATTGAAGTTACCACGTCAAAGACCACTGAGGAATTTTGCAGTAAATCAGGGTGAAACAGTCTTGCCTTTGGAAAAGTCTAGCTCAGTATTTATAAAATTAGACTGATTTTATCCAGCATAAGATGATTACTCAAAAATGTTGGAGTTGTCCGCATTTGCTTTTATGCCTGACATGATCGTTTTGTAATTAATTTCCTTGATATTGGGATATTATTCTGTAAACTGTGATTCTGTAGGGTATTAATTAGCTGGGAACAGTTTTGCTTATATAACTTTTACACTAAGCCTTGCTTACATGATTTTGCAAAACACATGAGGAAACAGCCCTATTTGCTTTTCAGTTATCCTTACATGAAGTAATCATTGTCCAACCATTCTGCCTGTGGCTAATAACATAAAACATAGAATATGCTATTGTACAGGGCTGGTTTTGGAAAACTCACATAAGACACTCCTTAAAGCCATGTGTTGTGAATACAACAAAATTAATTCAACTTCCCTTTCCATGCCAGTTGCTGCCCTGCTGCTTGAAAATGTCATTTTTACTATACTGTGTCTGAGAAGGAAATGTCTCAGAGATGGACCTCAACTTTTTATTTTATAAAGCATTCCACATTAGGCTCACACAGGACTGCAGAAGAGCAAAGCTGGATTTTTTGTGTTGTGTTAGTACCATTTTAACTTTTACTTTGTCAAACAAATATTTTCTCAAAACTTACCCAAGTGCAGGCAGCAAAGCATGTATTACATCTCGCAATCGTGGCATTAGGTGTCTGCATCCATTCTAAGCACAAATTAGATCACAGATATTCCGGTTTTGAATCTCTGTCCTTAAAGCTAGTGCTGACTATGAAGAGGAGCTGCTCTCAGATGAAAATAGAGCAGTTTGGCGTTGTGTAAGAGTGGAAGTGTTATTACAGCTCTGTGTAGATATGTTATCATGAGTGTAATCATTTTTAAATGAGCTTTGCTGTCACTGGATGCCTTAAATCAAGGTAACAGCAATGAATTGAGAACTGACCTTTGATCCTCTCATGTCAAAGTAGAAAATGCCCTGAAGTTTCCTTCAACATTTGCATAACATCTCAATATGGGAGCAGATCAGACACCATGAGGTTGTCTTCCCTCTCGCTCCCTGCCACATCCACACTGCAGAGGAGCCTTGCTCGTTTCTTTGAGCTGGAGCTGATGTCTACGAGCAGCCCCTGAGTAGTTAGAAGTCTCCAAAGAGGTCTGTGTGCAAAGTCAGTGTTTCTTTCTTTTAGGTATCACCTTGCCCTGCATTGTCCCTGGAGCGTATGGGCCCCCTGGGATTCCCGGCTTCCCAGGATTGCCAGGTATGGAGACAAGCTGGTCCTCACGCACAGCCTGACTACCAAGAAGCACCTAGTCCTCACTGAAGATAATACCTGATAATTAACATCCTATGAGTGATAGTTATTCCAGAGAGTTAACTGACAGCATAGTATTCTTTATTCTTCAAAGGGGCTGGGCTTAAATCCCATGGAGGATCATAATGACTGCACCGTTTTTTCCCCTTTCAAGTAGCCTCTGAACCTCATCTTCTGTGTTTACATAGCTGATGTAACAGCCATGGTTTTTTGAAGCTATTTAGCTTAAATTGTGCATCCAGTGAGTGTTTCAAGCACTAACTTTGCAGAAAAGATCTGATCCTGTTTTCTGGTGCTATACTTTTGTCTTCTGCTATTCATTCATTAATATTTTAATCTTCAGGTCCCAAAGGCAGCAAAGGCTTTCCTGGCATTCCAGGGCAACCTGGATTACATGGGTCAAAAGGACAGCCAGGGTCTCCAGGAATAATTGGCTTGCAAGGGGAACCAGGTAAGAGTTTTTGTTATCTGATTAATGTATACAATATTTTATCAAAAGAGTTGTCTTAAAATGTAGGCCGTGTTTCCACCTGTTACATTCATAACGCTCCATTGTGAGCTCCACTGTGATCCTTCCAAATGCAATCTCTGCAACCAAATGGTTGCAGCTTGGAAGGAAAAAAAAAAAAAAAAGGAAGAAGAAATGTTTGTTATACTTGTTACCTGCCTTTAGTATTATACTGCTGCTGGAATTAAATAGGATGACCAACACAATTCGTTTCTTCAGAGACTATCATCACATGCTTTGTAACTGTTTAGAAACCACAAAGTATTTTAAAACCCGTTTACCTGTTTTAAGCCATGTGTTATTCTGGTAAAAGTCTGTACACCATGCTTGGGTTTGTTTTAGCTGTGGGAATTTCTAATGGTTGTAGTAAATAAGGAGCAACAGGGGGTGGTGAGGGAAGACTCTTTAAGCTAGGTTGATATCAATCATATTTCTCTGTGGATATGGCTGTAGAAATCTCTTATCATTTCAGTGCATTAAATGGGGATGTCAATTTTACAGAGTCACTGATTTTGTGATACAACTGCTGAGCAGCACAAAACATTCACACAGCAGTGCTACTTAGCGTCTGCTTGACAAAGGGAGAGTACTTTCCAGTCCTCCTTGTGCCAGGGCTGTCAGTGTCTTCTGTCCCACAGTGCCAGAAGTTGTCTGATGTAGAGGACAAAGTAAGCTGCGAAAATATCTTTGCAGCTTTTGTGGATGGTGGTGGTAGTGAGATAGTGCCTGTCTGTTGCCTGAAGTAGTCATCTTCCTCCTTTTTTGTCCTTTTTGCCTAATCTGCTGTCTAGTGAAACCAAGCCTGTAAATGTAAGACTTGTAGCTGCAGCTTCAAGTTACTCCTAAAGTATTCTTCTAAGAAAAAGAAAAATTGAAAGGATATTTCAATTGTTTTTATCATTTTCATCACATTTTCTCACCAATCATAGTTTCTAATTCAGTACCAAAACATTCTGCAGCTTTCCAAACAGCCTTTTTTTTTTAAATGTTGATTTGGTTTGATATGGTATTGGGAGTGGATAGCCTGTACTTCTGCTGTCTGACATTTACTGTATTTCTCTTCAAGGCTTCTCTGGACCTCGAGGAGAGCAAGGGTCTCAAGGACTTCCAGGACTGGATGGGACAGATGGTTTGCCTGGGAAGATGGGTCCTTCAGGCTTAGCTGGAACTAAAGGAGCTCCTGGAGATGTGTTTGGTGCTGAGAGTGGAGCCCAGGGAGAGCGTGGCCGACCTGGACTCCAAGGTGATAAAGGGCTTGCAGGTGATATTGGATTTCCAGGACCAAAAGGTGAGCACTGTTGCTGCTTGTATCTGGGAATATCAAACTGTTTCTTTCAAAAATCTTTCCTCTTTACCATCTCTTCAAGATACTCTGTCAGCAATCTTCTAAGCTGCCTGCAGGTGGGAATTTGGTGGTTTTCTCTTAGAATCTAATGCAATTTACAGACTTTTATTACAACTCACTTTTTCATTGAATTATTATTGAATATTACAACTCATTTTTTCATTTTATTTTATTTGTTCTGTAACCTCCCATCTTTCTGTTCCCAGGGCTGGATGGGAGACCAGGCCTCCTAGGTATTAAAGGCGAACTGGGTAATCCAGGCTATTCCGGTGTCCCTGGATTGCGAGGACCTCCTGGCCCTGGAGGTCCTTTTGGCATTAAGGGAAAACCAGGACCGTTGGGATCGGTTGGCCTGGCAGGAGCTCCAGGTACGTAACATCTTCAAATGAAGACAAGTAGCTGAGCGTTGCAATGTTGAGGAAGTGTGGGAGAGGCATAACATTTGCTGGGAGTGCGCTCCTACCCCCGCTCAGGGGTAACTGAGTGCAGAATTTGAGTCTTTTGCCTCTGCTGGAATCTTTCTGCCTAGAAATGGTGCCCCAAAGCTGTAAGAAATACAGCAGAAAGATAGGAGAAAGTATCCTGATATTTTTAACAGCTCTGCATCTACAGTCTGGCTGTATCTTCATTTCCCATTTTCATGATGATTAATTTCTAATGTTTGAGGTTGTTTGAGACATGATTTTGATAGATTGGAAAATTGTTGGCTTTGTTAGAAGAAGCACTTATATCTTCTACACTGAGGGCAGAAAAGAAATTTATTTCCATTCGCTTTACAGGGAAAAAATACTCGAGTACAACAGTATCTCTCAAGCTGCACTGTCTAGAGAGTTTCATGATAACAGTAAATGCAAGACTTAAGAATCAAGCAAAGAGGCACCTGGGAATTAGTAGATAATGGTCTGTGATGTAATTCTGTTCTGACATGCACAATGACAGTGCTGGAACATGGTGGCAACGAATGAAAGCACTAACCTCATTCTAGATGAAAATTATAGTGTTGAAGTTTTTTATTTGAATGCTAACATGACTTTCACTTCCCTATTATTTTACTTTTATGGACTGTGTGCCATACATGACCGTTTCCTTCAACTGTTTTTAAAAACCTTCCGTTGTTAGGATGATAAACTCCAAATGACTAAGATATTTCAGCTGTATTCTCTGAATCATTAATTTCTTTTTATCCTTGTTCTTTCTGTTTACATATTTTATCTGTTTTTTCCTTCACCATGTTTCTTTTCCATTTATCATCAACTCCCCATTTCTGATGTCACACTGTTTGGTTATGGGTTCTTCACATAGGCTGTCAAGGTGAGAAAATGCAGTGTAGCATAAAAGCTCATGGACTAACAACCTAGCTTTTAATGCTACAAGAATTGCATTGACTATAGGTGATACCCCTTATTATTGCTAATCAAGCCAGAAGGCAAAGAACCATTGTAGTGAGAATGCTCAGATGGTAACAAAGCCTGAAACTTATAAGGAAATCCTTAATATGCACAACGTTTAAGTGTGCATTTTCTTTGTCTTTTTAAATGAAGCAGCCATTTTTTCTTCTGCTAAAAATAAAAATAAAAAATACTGGGTTGTAACTTAAAATGTTTGTCCTGGGTACAATGAAGCTCATATACTGGGTGCGACTGCTGCAAATGACATTTTTCAGAATCACTTGATTTTTTCTTCTCTTCCTTATTTTGGATCTAAGCATTCTGTTTTCAATGGTTTCAGCCTTTATTTAAAGTTGTAAACCATTACAAAGCTTCAGCTAGAAACATTCTGAAACATTTAGAGGCAAAACTGAGTGTATACGATGTTGGTTTTATGACAACACAATCAGAAGCTTGTTCCCTTAGCAAGCAATTGCTTTTGAGAAGTAACACTTTAACTACCAAGGTGGAAAAGAAACTTGTAAAAAACAAACAAACAAAAAAAACCTCTCCAATTGATCTCTGGTTCACCCAAAGGATGGGGTAGGTAGCAGAAGCTGTCATTAATGATGCTCCCCATCCTGGTTTGGCTGCATTGACGGTAAAGGTAAGACTGATGCTCTACACTTTAGTATCTGTTAAAGGAGACAAAAATGGATACATCATAAGGGGTTTCACTCTTGCCAGTGGTGTAGTGATGTAGGCAGTAACCCTCTTCATAGGTATTTTATTATTAGATGACTAATGCTTTTGCAGTTCTAAACTTTATGCCTTCTAGTAGGCTGCATGTGCCTTAAGGTCCATTTGTCATATTAGAACAATGCTATGTTTAAAGAGTTTGGAAAGCTGTCAACTAAACTGCCCCAGTGTTTGTGTGACATAATCTATTGAGTTCTTTCTTGTATTGATTCAGGACTTCCTGGAGTCAAAGGATTGACTGGGGATGTAGGTCCTCAAGGCCCTGCTGGAATGAAAGGCTTCCCAGGTCTTGATGGTGCTCCAGGATCTCCTGGGGAAAGAGGATTCTTGGGGCCACCTGGGCCGTTTGGTCACAACGGACGTCCAGGTTTCTCTGGGCCAAAAGGTATGTGTTCCATCGGGGGACAGTCTGAGATTGCTGTGCCCAACAAAAAATAACCTTGTTAGCATTGATTTTAAGCCATCCTCATCAGAAGAAAATGATTTCTCAACTAGTGTTGGAATGCATTTGTTTTTCTGCTGAGTTGTGAATTATGTATGATGGATTTAATTATCAAATTATAGTCATGAGGAGGTCCAGCTTAGGGACGTGGGCCCCTAAGTACAAAGAATCATGTAAGAAAGACAAGAAAATTGAAGAAATGAGGAACAGTGAATGAAATCATGAAGTAAGGGAAATATCATAGGAGGGAGCACATGAAGCACAATCCCAATGGGAAGTAAAGCTTTACCATCTGTATGGCCACTAAGCACAAATACAGTAATTGGTTATTAACCAAGTGTTATTTTAGGGGGAGGGAAGTACAGGTGTGTAACTGCAGGTTGCTCTCTTGGAAATTGATTGGGTTTTGCCCTCCAGTGGAAGCAAGGTGAAGCTCTCAAAGCCAAACTGAGAAGTATCATGAGTGGAGACCCATGAGAGAAGTGGCCCTGCTGTGCTTACACCACCACGTTTTACTGGCCAGACCCATCCTGCTTCCACCTGCCAGCTAGGTGGGTATGCAGCGTACCAGAAGAGACTAATTTTCTCTATTTCTCAACTTTTCTATACAGGTGAGAAGGGATCTTCTGGCCTGCTTGGTTTCCCTGGCATGCCAGGCTTGCCTGGTGTCCCTGGGGTGAATGGGTTTAAAGGAGCTCCTGGTGCAGCTGGAGGAAAAGGAAGCCCTGGAGTTCTGGGACTGCAAGGTCAAAAAGGTGAGAAACAGTTAAAAGGCTCTGCTGGCTGTGCAGCAGAGGGACTTTGGGGAGGCCTCTTGGAGATGTCTGCATATATTTAATGTTTTCTTCTGGGTGATGTGTTCTGTTCTTGTGAAATTCTTCGGTCTGGTTGCCAAAGGTGGAATTGAAGTTCTGTTACTGTCTGCCACTTTCTAATGATATACCCTTTCTCTGTTAGGCAATCTTATTGCAGAATAATCTGATTTTGTGTTTCTTCAGGTGACAGAGGCGATGTAGGTCCACCTGGTCTCCCTGTTCTTGGGCCTCCAGAACAGGCACTGCAATTCAAAGGAGACAAAGGAGATCCTGGATTAGCTGGACTTGGAGGATTCCCAGGACCTAGAGGTATGTCACAACATTGTCGCTAGTTGCTGGTACCAGTTCTTCAGAAACTGCTTACTCCTGGGGGATCGTGGCCTGCCCTTTTGACAGAGTCTGCAGTATTACTGTCTTCTGTTCTGCCATTCACATTTCAGCAAGATTTGCATATGGCAGCTTTGAATTTTGAGAAAACAGTTTTCCTTTGAGGCTCTGTTCTGCAGATCTTATCTCATCCCTTTCTCCTCTCTAAGGAGAGCTTTGGGTAACAGCTCAGTTGGCTAAATAAGCGAATGTCTGTATTTTGAAATGGATTTATACTCTTTTATATAAACTCAGGTGATAAAGGAATCCCAGGAAGCCGTGGACAGCCGGGTCTCCCTGGACCTGCTGGGTCAGCAAGCAGAGAGAGAGGTTTTCATGGTGAGCCAGGCTTCCCTGGTCCATCTGGACAGCCTGGGCTGCCAGGACAGAAGGGTGCACGTGGCATCATAGGATTTCCAGGAATGCCAGGAGAGAGGGTAAATATCTTCTTAAGTATCTTCATTTTCTCAAAGAGCTCTTGGGAAAATCCTTTGTTCTAATTGGTACTTCTGTAGCAAAACAGCTGTCCAGAAGCTGGCAGGATTTTTCTTCACAAAACTTGGGGTTTGTTTGGCTCGTACTGATGAATGACACTTTGGATAACATCTCTTCCTACATCTTTGCAGTCTGTTATCCCCCATGACCCAAAGTTGAAAGAGCAAGAATAAAAAGCAGAGGCTAGCTTTGGGCTTTTATTTCAGGGTTCAGATGGTATCACAGGACCACTTGGATTCCCAGGACCTATTGGCCTCCCTGGTCCAAAGGGTAAGAAATCTTTCACAGTTTACATGGTCTTTCAGTACATGCAGTCCTAAGATTCATGGCTAAAATGAATAGGCTGTGTTCTAGAAGTGTCCGTTGCTCTCCAGTGACTGGCTCAGAAGTCCCCCTGTGATGTCATTCATTCAGATGAGATCTGTTCCAAGCCAAATGCCTTAAAACTTTATGATCCTTTGAAATCTTGGCCACAGCACTGTACGAAGCATGTTGGACAATACAAGAGGCACCCTCTCTGATCAGCTTGTGACATAAAGGGTAGGGTGTTGTGAAATTGCCCATAAATGTTTGTCTGAACATGCCCTGAGTGTATTTACTTCCATTGCTGTTTATAAACATTTTCAAACACCTCAGGGACATCATTTACTGTTGTCTTTTTTACCTCCTGAATTTGCAGTATAAGCAAGGTTTATTTTCATAAACATGGCTATTGAGCAGCCCTGAGAGCTGCTCCCCACACTCATTTACAGAATGGCTTCCTCACCTCATCTTCCTTTTCCAGGTGACCAGGGAGAGTCTCTCGGCGTTCCTGGCAGTGCTGGAGTGAAAGGAGAGCGAGGGGGCCCGGGTTTCCCAGGTGAAGTAGCCCTTGGTGGTTCACTTCAAGAGTACAAAGTTCTGGAAATTAAATTGGATAACATTGCCCAGTCTGGGGCTGTATGTGATCTGTAAATCTAAATACTTCAGTCTTGTCCTCTAAATGAGATTTGAGGAGTCTAATCCAAGTGGGCCACAAATGGATGAATAAAAAAAAAAAGAAAAAAAAAAAAAAAGAAAAATAGCCCAATTCTAATGCTGGGTCCCACTTTACTTCCTGAGTAGGAACTTGGGAACTTGGGCTGGTGTTTGCCATCCAGGGAGTCTGGTCCAGAGCCCAGACAATGGTTGAGCAGACACAAGTGCTGCAGCGGCAGTCTAACATGTTTCTCTTTCTCTTCAGGCCTACCTCCAGTTTAACTTGTGCTCTATGCTTTTATCATTTCAGGGGAGACAGGGAGAGAAGGGCTCAAGGGTGAACCGGGCTACCCAGGAAGCACTGGAGTGAATGGACTCAAAGGTGGCCCAGGGGATGTTGGCCAAGAAGGACCAGCAGGTACTGCACAAGGCACCCAAGTTCGGCAGTTTGTTGCATGATTGGAACAACCTCACCTTGTTGTTTCCTTAGCCCTGGTTGGCCTATCTCAGCTGAGGCTTAAACAAGAAGGTCTTGTTTAAAGTCTTCCATTGCAACACTTGAGTCCACTCCCTCTCTAGACCCAAACCTACCCAGAAGGATGGCTAAAAATGTCTTTGGTTAGTGGTGTAACTAGCAGGTATGCTCTCACATTGTTATCAAGATATCAATTTGAAAGAACAGTGGAAGTTGTTGGAATATTTTACTTGAAAACTCATGTAATCTATTTAGTTATTCAGTGTGCATACTATTCCAGTCTGTCACTTGGTGGGTGATGAAGAATGCAATTTCTGATTTAAAAAAAAAAAAGCAACTATCAAATAAATAGTTGGATAAATGCTACGCTAGTAGTGGTGGTGAAAAGAGATTTGGACCTGGTTTTTCTTTATGTAAATAGTTTATTCACCTATCTTATGAGTTAAGTGCAGGATCAGAAGCTGTAATATGGAGTTGTGAGCTGATTTGTCCTGAATGTGTGATGCAAGAACGTTTTGCTGCTTGTTTTTAGGAATTCCTGGAAATGCTGGGCTGAGAGGAATCCCTGGGCCACCAGGGCCTCCAGGGCAGCCGGGATCTGTCGGATTCCCTGGAGCTCGTGGAACAGCAGGACCCAAAGGTATGTCTGGAGCCTGCACTCAGGGGGCAGAAATTGGGTCAGAAAACTAGGGTTTCATCCAAGTATATCACAGCAGGCAGGCAGCACACTATGTGTGGGCCAGCTGTGCGTGGGAAATCAGCTCATTTCTTGGCAATGCTAGTGCAGGCACCAGCTGCTAGAAATGAGCAGAGGAGTGTTCGGAAAGGGAGAGGCTCTCACTGGATTTGGATCACTGTTGGGGTTCACTGAGGGTAAAAACAGAGAGCAGTGGGAAGAGTTTCCACGAAGGGGGCCTGTGCGAAGGGAGGCTTTACATTCTGTGTTCCCCCGTGTCATGTTTCTCACACCTGTTGTAGTCTCCATGAAGCATCTGTGCATTTCTACCTAACTAAATTATTTGCTTATTTGCTCACTTACGTAAGTGTTCTCAATGTCTTTTCAGGGTTTCATGGATTTCCAGGTTTAAATGGTCTAAATGGCTTGCCAGGCACAAAAGGGTCTCCTGGAACACCAGGTAAAGGAAACATGTAGTAGAAGCATCATAGCTGGGGAAATGCCTACATTGGTCTATCATGGGAGCAACGTTCCTCACAAAATTGCTCCATTTTACCCAGTTCTGGATTTAATCATAGTATGAAGAAAAAATATCAAAATATTGTATGTACATGAGCAGATTCTCCTTTTAAGAAGCATGAGCAAATTCTTCTTCACATCCTTATGCAAAAGCCTGTGGGAAGTCCAGAACAGTACTATGCTTCTCCCTCAGCACCTTGCAGATTAAATTCACTCTGCACAGAGTAGCACAGCAGGCACCAGACCTCTTTCTGCTGCTCTACTGAAAACAGCAAAGAGGGTGGTAAATGGTTAACTTTTTATTGCAAGTCTGCTTGTGTAATGATTTAACTGCTAGTAAATTGTTTGAATAAGCTCTCTTACTTTCTTTAACTATCTTTATTAGGTCTGAGTGAAGTTGGACTGAAAGGCCCTGCAGGTCTCCCAGGTGTGAAGGGTGAAGAAGGTTCTCCAGGCTTGGGTAGAGGTGCTCTAGGATTTCCGGGACCAAAAGGCTCATCAGGAGACATGGGTAAACACTGATGTTCTGGAAGCCTGTTGAAATGTGTTGCAGCTCAGGTTAGCGGGTTTGCACAGTTAGAGGAATTACCAAAGAGAACTCCTAAGGTCACAGAAATAGGCAGTAGTTTGACAGGTAAATATTCAATCTGTGACGTGGCCATATAGTTGAGAAACAGTTAGTTACATGGTTATTACAGTGTCTGTACCTCCCCTGAACAGGAGTATATTGTATTTTGTTCCCCACAGGTAGTGAGATGTCTGTTTGTTCTCCTCAGTATGAATACTGCTCAGCCACTACTTCTGACCATGTCAGTGAAGGTGATGGAAGAGCTGGGGATGTGCTCTCACACTTTGTATTTCTTGTTCTAGGTCCCCCGGGTCCTGTGGGACTGCCAGGCTTGCCAGGAACTCCTGGAGTTTCTCTTCCTTCTGATATACGTGGGAGGCCTGGGGATGCTGGCCATCCAGGACTTGATGGGAGTTCAGGTATGGAGAGTGAACTAGCTAAGAGGATTTCTGTTTCTTTATGCTTCCTTTGAAGAACTCTGGGTCTGGGGGGATATAAATGACTTCGAGTAGCGTCACCTTAATCATCTGTTTTTTAGATCAGGGTTTGAGAATAAAGAGCTCTGTTTTCAATTCCTACTGTTGAATCTGGATTCGATGTAGACCATTATTAAAGCTCCCTGCTCCATATTCATTTCGCCTATTGTTATACTGAAGACAGGCTCAGGCAGTAAGATAGATGCTTTGCTCCAACGCATTATGTCTACATTTGGAGACCAGCTCCATATTAGACTGTGGTTTCTACAGCTGTAACCTATAAGCTCCTAGAGAGCTGTAACCTAATAAGCTCCTAGAGAAGTTTAGAAGTATTCTGTGTGAGCTGGGAGGCAGCAAAGCTTCACTGCTACTCAGAGGTACATAGGGAGCACATCCTAATGTCAGCAGCAAGTACAGTTCCAAAGATTTGTCGTGATGGCATTGGTGCACGTTCATCACCTAACAGCCTTGTCTAAAAAGATTTAAAAGATTTAAAGGTTGCTGGTACCTATGTTTACATAAGCAAGTAGAGCCTGGTTCTTTTCCTTTGGGAGGAGGACAACCCTGGAAATACAGACACACAAACAGTGACTGTCCCTTAGAATGACTTCTTAGGGTTAGCAACAGCATTTACTTTGCCCCAAGAGGAGATTGTGCTAATTACCTGTGTTGTCTCTAGGTCTTCCAGGTCCTCCAGGACCACGAGGGCCCCCTGGCCCAGCTTCTGACCAAGGTGACACAGGCAACCCAGGTTTCCCTGGTGTGCTTGGCTTGCGAGGCATTAAGGGCGACGTGGGACCCACTGGTCCAATCGGGCTCCCTGGAGTGTCTGGATTCAAAGGTAATCTTGCCTTGAAAAGGGTCTGGGTGTGGTTTGGCAGCCATCACCTTGACAGAGTGAATGGCTATAGTGTGGTGTGACTGCTTTGAAACAAATCCTCGTTCAGGTGTGAGCTCAGCTGAGTTTGCCTCTTTCCTTTTGGCCCATGCAGGTTTTACCTACTGACTGTAAAAGCAGTAAAGTGAGGCCAGCTCCAGGTGCTATTCAGTGTCTCCCTCATGATTTATTTATTTTTAATCTTCTTTTTTTTTTTTTTCTGGGTAGATGATGCCCACATGCAATTGTGCTGTGTTTGTTGGATACAGCTACCCGTTCACATGTGTGTGGTTCTCTCTTACAGAATCATATAGGTTGGAAGAGACCTCCAAGATCACTTAGTCCAACCTCTGACCTAGGAGGACTAACAAGTCCTCCACTAAACCACTAAACCACATCACCAAGCTCTACATCTAAACGTCTCTTAAAGACCTCCAGGGATGGTGACTGAACCACTTCCCTGGGCAGCCCATTCCAATGCCTAACAACCCTTTCAGTAAAGAAGTTCTTCCTAATATCCAACCTAAACCTCCCCTGGCGCAACTTTAGCCCATTCCCCCTCGTCCTGTCACCAGGCACGTGGGAGAACAGACCAACCCCCACCTCACCACAGCCTCCTTTGAGGTACCTGTAGAGTGTGATAAGGTCACCCCTGAGCCTCCTCTCTTCAGGCTGAACAACCCCAGCTCCCTCAGCCGCTCCTCGTAAGACTTGTTCTCCAGACCCCTCACCAGCTTCATTGCCCTTATCTAGGCAAAGACTGGAGATGCTGTTTCTAGAGGACCATTGCACCAATGTGTGTGTGCTTAGAGGCACAATGTGGTGGATTTAGGTCTCCCAAAGAGGCTGAGAGGATTGTAGGAGTTAAGGGATCTTGCTATGAGCTAAGGCAGGAAGCATGTTGCTCTCCCTTTGGTCTCTACCAAAGGAAACCAGAGGGCAGCTGCAAACAAGGTCTCTAATAGCAAGGTTTCAAAGGGACTGAACAGCTCAAAAGACAGGAAAGGATGGAGAACCATTGCCAGGAGAAGCTGGTATGCTGTCTGTCTGCATAGGCTGACAACTCCCCATTGCTCTGTGCTGTGCATGGAGGAGAATTCCAAATAGAGTGGATGTATGCTCCGCAAACACTTTCCCTGGGTTACCCCATGGAAGGGGAAGAGTTCTTTCCATAAAGTGTAGTTATGTAGCAGTGGAAATTCTTGTCTTGAGGCTCTGCAGCCATTCTGGACATCAAAATGGGCACAGAGCTCCTGAAGGGTCACGGTCCCCTCTGTCTCAGAGCTGAAATGGTGTTCTCATTGCTGCCGTTAGTGTGTTCCTCAGTGCCTCAGCTGTGGGTCAGAATCAGGGCCCCATGCTTAGCCTCTGAGGTCTTCAGCTGTGTATCTTTGCAGGTGTAAGAGGTGAGCCTGGACTAATGGGGATGCCAGGTAAAGATGGGCCTCCAGGGGATCCTGGTTACCCTGGCCTGAAAGGTGAAATGGGCAATCGAGGTGAGTGCCAGAGAATTTGGGACGCTGTACTTTGTTGCAAAAGCTTTGGGTTGGGAAAAATTTTAGAGCTCCCGAAATAGGCTTGTTTGGGGGTTTCTTGGCTTCTTAGAGATTGAAATAAATTACAAAGAACTTGACGTATCACTTTTCAGAAGGATACCCAGTGCTGGTGTACTAAGGCAGCCTTAATTTAAAATACGTCTCCTTTGTGTCAGTATTATCATCAAAGCTGTGAACCTTTTCCTGAAGTACTTACACTGTCATTTACACTGTGTGCAGGTCTCCCTGGCCGACCAGGGGCTCCAGGTATAACCCCACAGCCGGAAGAAATCACAGCCCCTGCAGGCTTACCTGGTCTGCCAGGGATTGATGGTGTGCCTGGCTTTGATGGAGATCCTGGGTTCCAAGGCCCGGTTGGAAAACCAGGTAAAAACACAGTCAGATCACTGAAATGCTGCCTTCTGGAAGAACAACACTCCTTTCTCAATGCATTAGGAAGGTTTACAGGTTTTTCTAGTAATGGAAATAATTCCAGCAAAATACATACTAATGTCATGTTTTATTAGTATTAGGATATGCTTGATAAATGATTTTCCTGCACTTTGATAGTTTTTGAATTAAGCTTCCAGAATTAGGAGCAGCAGCATGTGGTATAGCTGGTGTGATGCCAGCTTTGGTACTAGCAGGTGGAGTCGTCCTGAAAGTGAAGCACCACTGAGAATTATTTGTATTGTCAATAAAATACTGTCAATAAAATACTGTAACTGTGCTGGGAACTTCAGCCAGCACCACTGCAGTTTGTATCATTTGGCAAAATGGCTTTACTGGGTTCTGCACCAGGAATCTCCTAGGGCTCAGCAAGTACCAGTGATGCTTTTCTTAACGCTGCCATTTATCCAATTTGAAAAGGTTCATATTCTCCTTTATTCATGAAAACTCTTAGACAGGGAACCTCAGTGAGCATCAGTCCTTCCCCAAAATGCTGTCCTGATCCCTGCCACAGTGAATGGATCTGTGTTGGATCCTGACTATTGTCATCAGTTTCTCAAGTGAATTAAACGTGCAGGGAGTCAAATCTGAGAAAGCCTTTATTAATGCTGTTGGTAAGGTGATCAGGTACCAGGCACTGTGGAGCAGTGCAAAGAGAGAAACTCATTGGGAAATCTAATTATACCCTTAATGCTCAGTCATTACAGAAATTGTTCAAATGTACAGCCATCTGTTTCCCGGAGGAATCCCTGTATGGAGGTAAGGGTTTGTAACTACAGCTGTTTGAGTGAGCTCTCAGCATGGCCGCTGACAACAAATTCATAACATATTTCTCTTTGTGATTGTAGTTGTAGGACTGAAGGCGTTAGTATAAAGAAATAATGATAGTAGTAATTGTGTTTAATTTCAGGTACAAAAGGTCTGCCAGGCAGATCTGGTTTGAAAGGACGTGATGGCTTACCTGGATCGCCTGGCACCGTTGGGGATCCAGGACCTGTGGGTACCCCAGGACCACAGGGATTTGAAGGTAATTATATGATTTGGGGAAAAAAAGCAATCAGTAGAATTCTGTTTGCCCCCAGGTTCTGAAGAAATCCTCCCCAACACCACATGAATTACCTTAGGAAGACTGAGGGATGTACATGATCTTCTGTCTTGTATCTGCAATGAAATAGATTTAATTCTCAGTGAGGAGGGTTATGTCACATGTCGTTGACTACCACTGCTGAAGTTTAGCTAGGTACAATTGTGAACATCTTTTGGGTTTAATGTTTTGTGCATGTAGGAGCCATCTTGAAGGTTTGAAAGAGCAAGATGGTATTCATAGCTATCAGGGTTGGGTGGTAGAGGCACTGTGAGAGAGAGAAGCTTTCGATTCTGCCACAGATTTGTATGGCTTTTGGCCTTTCTGTGTCAAAAGAATATTACCATGAAGAGTACTAGAGTGAAAATGAATTTGTTAGGTTTTGGTTGGTGCTTTGAGATCCTCAGAATTACTGTACCATGAGATATGTGCTAACTCTTTGGTACTAGAGTTTTTTGGGGAAAGACAGAAAATGAAATGAGGTAGGAAATGGGTGGGTACTATTGTGAAACGGCTGCTTTTAGAACTGGTGCATCTAGTCAGTCATACAACCATCAAAATTTGGCCTCTTCTTCGTACAATGCTGACATAAACAGTAGGACAGCACTGCCAAATTCAGGTAAAGAGCCAGCTGATGTCTACATCGCCTGTTAGTGATTCCTCTTCTGTCTTGCAGGTGTCGCTGGAAAGCCAGGCTCGCTTGGTTTGCCAGGAATGCCGGGTCGGAGCGTGGGCGTTGGGTACACCTTAGTGAAGCACAGCCAGTCAGACCAAATCCCACCTTGCCCCATAGGAATGAACAAGCTCTGGGATGGCTACAGCTTACTGTACGTGGAGGGGCAGGAAAAATCACACAACCAGGATCTTGGTGAGTTGACAATCTTCTCTCAGGCATAAACAACGTAGGTCAAAATCCCATTTCTAATGAGCAATTTTCATGGGTACTGCTGAAAGTTGTGGCGGAGGAAGTCTTCTTGGCCAAAATCTGTGCTGGAAGCAATGTTATTTGTGCCGTGCTCTGCCACACCTCACTGGTGTGTATGAGTTTGAACTCTTGGCAGCTGCTTGGTGTGACTGCTTCTCCAATTCTTCCAGGTTTTGCTGGCTCCTGTTTGCCTCGCTTCAGCACCATGCCTTTTATTTACTGCAACATCAATGAAGTGTGCTACTACGCCAGCCGAAACGACAAGTCCTACTGGCTCTCCACCACTGCTCCCATCCCCATGATGCCGGTGGACAGCACGCAGATCCCCCAGTACATCAGCCGCTGCTCAGTCTGCGAAGCGCCCTCCCAGGCTGTGGCCGTACACAGCCAGGATATCACCATCCCCCAGTGTCCCCTCGGTTGGCGCAGCCTCTGGATAGGATACTCCTTCCTCATGGTAAGGATACCACTGCTAATGCAAAGGCAGCTTTAAACGTGTTTGGATCTCCTCTTTGAGATTAGGTCACTGAGGCTGAATTCTCTGAGTTGCATGTAGGAAACTGTATACAGGGCTGTCCTGTAGCTTCAAGTCCAGTAGTAAAACTGAATCAGTAGATCTGCATTGCCACAGATACTCGTCGTGCTTCAAACCTTTAAATGCAGAAACACCAATTAAGCTACAGCGTTGTCTTAATCCCCTCTCTACTGGGACAGTATTTTATTATGCTCTCCTAGAAGCCCATCGGTGTGAGGTTGTTGGAAAACTAAGTCAGCATTATTGTCTCCCAGTTTTCCCAGTTTGCAAGTGACAAGCTGATTTCCTTTATAGCAGGGCTGTATGCTCAGCCTAGGTACCTTCCTTTGCTTCTTTACCTCTAGCCCTGATTCCAAACCCAGTTACAGACAGCCAAGGTTATAACCATAAAGCTGGTTGCTTGTTTTACTCATTTCAGCAACAGAACTTGAGTTACTGCCCTGTTCACCTCATTTTCTGTTCCTTTGAACTCATTTAAATAAACATCTTTATTTAGCACACAGCTGCTGGTGCAGAAGGTGGAGGTCAGTCCCTCGTCTCACCTGGTTCTTGCCTGGAGGATTTCCGCGCTACTCCATTCATTGAATGCAACGGTGCCAGGGGGACGTGCCATTACTTTGCAAACAAATACAGCTTCTGGCTCACGACCGTCGAACAGTCACAGCAGTTTGTCAGTGCCCCTCCCTCAGAAACCCTGAAAGCAGGACAGCTTCGAACAAGGGTCAGCCGCTGCCAGGTGTGCATGAAGAATTTGTAACAGAAATGCACAAAAATAACTCGTTACCTAAGAGCAGGTATCACTGATGTGAAGAAAGATAAATTCAAACTGGTTTTGTGCGTGCTTGATGGATGAATCAAGATGGCCGGAATTCCACAAAAATCAAGTGTCAAGTCCAGGAGTTTGCACACACAGAAGGGAAGACCAGTGCTCTGAAACCTGTTTTATGGAACACGGTGCTATGCTTTTACTTTAATGTTGTTTGGGTTATTTTTCCTCATTTATGGCTACCTCAGAAAGCCTCTGCGAGTTTCTTATTCAGACTGAAGAGTAACTGCTGTCTCACGTTACACCACTCCTCTGTCCAAGGCACACACCAACCATCAAGAGACTTCTCAAAAGTTATGCTTTACTAGTGTCTTTGCAAACAGTATTTGGTCTAGTGTAAGGGAATGAAGACTTATTCTCCTATGAAATACAGAACTAGCTAAAATTTATAATGCATTGTAGATGACTTAGCATCAATGACTTAAGCATTAATGGTTGATAACTGACTTCATTAGGAGGAGTCAAAGATGAATTTGTTTTGCTTTGCTTGTTCAACAGATGGGACATTCTTTGGCTTTTTGATAGGTAATCAATTGTAATCCAGACTCATACCCACGGTTGACGTATAAGAGCTATCCCAGTGAAAAATACACTTTTTGATGTGGAATCCAAAACAACCCTAGCATTCTTTATAGCTTTCTGTTGAGTTATATTCCAGGTAAAATGTCTACTTCAGGGTTTGTGCTTATCTTCATGTAGGCAGAAACGCTTCATTATTATGAACATAAATCTTCTTTCTGAGGTAGCCTTGGCACAGTTATCTTGTAATTATTCAAGTTGCGTGTATTTAAAAGTAGAGGCTTATTAAATAGCACGCAGGCTTATGCAAACACAGAAGAAAGCAGTTATGATGTACATTTTTATTTCTGCAGTCACGATCTGTTGTATTCTTCTTCCTCTAGGCTTTATTTCTGTCAGTTTAAAAAACTGTAGTTCTATTGTATGCACTGTTAAGTAGTTCCACTTACCTTCAGGGCGTAATTAAAGACAAATGTTACTAATTTTATCATCCTTACATATTTTGAGGGAAAGCCATGAAAAAAACAAGCAAATGTAATATATATCATGAATTCATTTAGTTGGGCTAAAGCTGTTATCCATCCCTCTTTCTAGAGGGAAGCGTATGAAATCCTTATATATTGACATTCCATGACATTTAAAAGAAGTGCCTTGCAAATACACTATCACCTTGGCATAAAGATTTTAAAGATATTTTTTTCAGAAAATTACTACTAATACAAGACTGAGACATTATTTTAAAGTGTTATTTCTTTACTAGGTTTTAGAGCTCTAGCTCTATCCCGCAAACTATTTAAGAAAGTGCTTAGTTTTAAGCAGGTAATATTTTTACCTTTGAGGGATTTGAACTAGATGATCGTTAAGGTCACAACCCTTCCAACCCAAACAATGGTTTTTGGATTTGGATTTTGCATAACTAGGATTTTGTAGATTTATATGCATGATGTGATGTTACCTTCCCAGATCAGGGTCAGAGAGCTCTGCCTATTTTAGAGTTGAATCACGATTTAGTCTTTCATTTAACATATTCCTACTTGTGAAAGACCTGCAACTGCTTTGGATGTATTTTGTAAATATTTTTAAGGCATTTTAACACTCCTGAGTGACAATCCTTTTGTGCACACTATCTAATCTACTTCTTAGCTGTCCTAGCACATACAGATCATATGGTAGTTGCAGCTTGGTTTAAACAAATGCAACTTTAAAAAACTGTCTGCACACAGTAAAGCTCACTGTTTTTTGAAAATTTCTGCAATTAACTCTGGGAAACTCCAACATGGACTTGGTTTTATTTTTGAACATGGACGCATGCAAATGTAAGTGTGTTTTGTTTTTTTTCCAGGATCAGAGCTTTATGCATTTTAAGTGCCAGTATCTTTAGGGACCTGCCTCTCTTGCAGTAAGTTGGCTCTGTTGATACCAATACCCAACCTTCCGTCGAGTTCAACAAACCCAGCCTGTTCCTCCTCTGTTTACACATAAGCCATTCTCAGTCAGGTACTGAGGGTGTGAATTCCTATCACCAGCCATTCTTCCAGCAGCCCTATTTTCAGAAGTTTGGTTACCCCCACCAAGAGCGCTTCTTCAAGAAGTCTGCAGGGCCTCACGAGCTTTTGCTGCATGAGGAGGGCTTGGCCCTGAAGACTTCTTGAATCTCCTCAAAAACCATGCAGCTAATCCCTGGAGAGAGAAGGAAGAAAATTATATTTTTTTCTACATTTGTGGTTTCCAAGCTGTAGTTAATAAACATTAAACAAGATGAAATAGGATCTCGTTAACTCTTTTGTTTGAAAAAACACTGGCCCTGATCGAGAGGTGCAAGTGAGAGGAGACAGTATTCAGTATTTCTCTATGTTGTCATTTATTGGTGAAGATGAAAGTCTGCAATTCATGTTCATTACACTAGCATGACAAAATGACCACAAGGGGGACTGTCTGGTAGTGAAAAGGAACTTTAGCATGGATTAAAAATCTGCGCCTTTCTTTATTCTGAACTGTTTTTCTTATGGCTGCTAGAGAGATGCTCTGCCTTAGAAATAAAACTGCCCAGGCTGTTCTGATAAACCTGTAGAGTTAAGGCACTTCTACCAAAACAGATTTCAAAAGGCAAAAAGTCCAAAAGCAACAATTAAGTAATCTGTGTACGCTTATATATTAAGTTTTAAGATAACCTGGTTTATATTTAGTTCACACAAATTAACAAAACATAGCAGCATACAACCTAAGAAAAGCTTAAGAAATTTATTAGATGCACAGATAAAGTGCTGTAACAGAGAAACTTGTGTAAATCAATTTTAAAATAAATAAGGTACAGTTAAACCACCTTTGACTCATTTTAACTCTGAAAGAAATAACCTAAGTTTTAATCATTTGAATTTTAAGGTCAAGGTGAAATATACCATAACTATAACAGTGGTTGTGATCTGTATCAGCTATTTGAGTCTCCTGTTCCTCTTGAGGTCTCCCAGAAACAGGAAGGCTATTGCAAAATGTATACATTAGACATAGTTCCTTTTACAGAAACATTTTTGTAATAAAGTCTGGTTGCTCAAATACATGTTAAAATATTTAACAAGGAAACAATTTTCTCCTGATCCAGTCGATCTTTTAAACAAGACAATGTATTTTTCCTATGATGTAGCCCACAGGAGGAAACAGAAGTAAACATCCTCCTTAACTGAAGACTGTTTTGCTTTAAGAACTAAACTATTGCATTATTGTATGAGAGCAAGAAATATCCATTTGGGTTATCCCTTTCTCCAAACATAGTGCCCAGTGATACACGTATTTTTGCCTTAATCTCAAAGGCCCATTTGTCTTCAGGTAAGATACATTAAAAAGAGATTCCCTTTAAGCATCTTATCACAAGATCTCTTACTGCCTTTCCATCCGGGGAAGCTTGTGTGTTAAACTGCCATTGGAGTTTTGGATGCTACTACGTTTCTGTGCTCTGTTATCCATAATTTCAGGCACTTTGGGGCTAACATGGCTGTTTAAGTCAATGCAATAATATTACCAATATATTCAATACTCAGAAGAGTCACCATAGTTCCCTTCACACACTCAGGATTTCAAATTCTTCTTCCAATTCAAATAGCTTGTCGGTAGATTCAATGAGTTCTGTAAAAAAATAAAAAGATAAAGAAAAAAATGCTTCTAAAGACATGCCTGGTTTTGTTTACTTAAAAAAAAAAAAAACTTTGAAAGATGCATTCCAGAAAAGTGTTTTGTAAGAGCGAAAAAAAATCTGTGCTAGCAATTGTATGGCTTGTTTGGATACATGCCTGATACATATTGCTTGACACTTACAAAGGATAGTTATTCTACCTGTGATTATTCTTTTATTTGCTAACAAGGAACATTACATTGCACAATTGTGCTTTTAATCAGTGCCTTACCTGCTCCTGTGGTTGTCACTTCTGGTTTTGTTGGAGGTATGAAAGGAGGCCAGTGTGGTGGGTGCTTCTGGACCAGCTCAAACATCCGTAGACTCTGCTGCTTTAGAATCTCCTGAGGACAGAATACTTCCATTTTAAAAGGTGGCTCAGGAGAAGCTTCAAACACAAAACGTGTATACTTAATTGAAAACATTTTTTAATTACATATGTCCATCAGGAAATAAAAAAAAAAAAGGCTTTATGCAGACATACTGTGAAATCCAAGCACCATGGTCTCTGTAATACTTCCCTAGTTAAAAATACATCTGAAAGACAGATCTCTTGAACTGTACTACAAATTATCAGCCTTATAATTAGCTTTGGTATCTACACACCCGTAATTTTGTTTACATTTAGCAAGCACACCAGGAAGGTACAATATTTTCTGCTTTTTAAGAGGAAGTTACTTGCATAGAACTCTCTCTTCTCAAGTTTTCTGCTGATCAATAGCACAAAAGACAGATCTATCAGCTCCTCCAAAAACAAAAAAAACAACAGATTTTGAAGGACAGGTTTTGGTCAGGAGAAAAGTTGTTCCTGAAGCCAAACGCTATTCCTCTTCAAAGAGATGTTACCTCCTGTCCTGTATTTCACTTATTTACAAACTGTTTTCCTTAGCTGATTTTTTTTTTAAATAAATGCCTTTAGAGGTTGATGGTACTTGACATTCAGACATCTGTTGCTTAGTTTTAACACCTGCATGCAGAAATATCCTCAAGTCTGTTTCCTGTGGCAGCCAGCACCTTCTGTTCTCCCTAGATCAGCAGGAGCTAGAGGCCTTCAGCACTTACAGAATCAGATCTTTAAGATACCAGGGACTAACAGTCATAATTAGAACACGCAATATATTATGTTAAACAATAAAAAAGGATCAGGAAGCAAATCATAAGTCACTACAATATGGCAGTTAAAACTTAGTCATTTAGTGAGAATTAGAAGTTAAAAGCAAGTGTCACCCAGTAACATAGTAGTGCTAAGAAAACCTTCAAGGGTGTATGTTTACACCCATTTTCCAACTGGCAGGGTTTGTGGCCGGTAAAGTGCTGAACAATTTCTGATTAGCAATTCAGTAGTATTGTCTTACCCTGATGCTTTAATGCATTCTTCTCTATGGCTCATACAATTTGTATACAAAGGAAAATGCAAGGGGAATTTCCATTTTACAAAAAACAGACAATAAAAACAAGACTTTATAAAGAGCAAATCAAGATGCTAAGTTCCCACTCTTACCTTTTGTACAAGACTACACCAGTTATCAAAATCACATTCTTCTTTGCAAAAGAAGCCCTGAGGGGAAAAAACAAACACACAGAGTTTTACCTTTGCAGATGGTAAGTACAAGGTACCAGCAGGTAAGGCGGTTTGACCTCTGATACACTAATACCCCGTACGATCACTAAAAATAAGACTCAAAATATGTGGCAGCTCTAGGGAGAGACCCTGAGGGGAGAACAAGGCCCTGCAAACCCTAACGAAACAGTCAACCAAAAAACAGCAGCAGCTCCTGGGTGCTCCTCCATGGAGTGCCACCCAGTTCCTACAGTCCAGGTATCAGCAGAAGCTGAAACCTCTTAGATGATGGACCCCCTAAGGAACATCTCCACTCTGGTATCTATACTGAAAATATTTGCTCTTCCTTATTATTTTGTCTGTCTCACTGCATCATTCCACATTTTGCTCAGTTACATAGTTAAGTATTAAAAAAAAAAAAAAGAATAAAATACTTTCTAAAAAGCAGCAGTATTAAAAAACTGGTATGTGAATGAATGAAAGATACCGGTATCTTTACAGATTGTTTAAAGCTTTAGAAACACATCCCACTGGTGACAACTGTCAGTAACCCAATCACAGGATACTGGCATGGGATCAGATCCAACTTTTTCAAATACCACGGTACCCCTGTGACATTTTGGGTGAATTCTACAAATATCTCCACTTAAACATTTTTAAATTATGATGTAAAGTAAGTTTAAGTAACTTGTCTAGAGGTGACCAAACATAAAGTAGTGATAGAATAAAACAAGTAAACCTGTTTCAGTTCCTTGCTCTAACCATTATAATGCCTCTTGAAAGAAGTAAAAGCTGCTCAGTAAAGAAAACGAAGCGAGCTCCCTACAGTACAGACAGTTCCCCACTTGCCCTAAGATTCGTGTACTCTATGTAGTTATGTACAAACTACTATGTGTTTACCACAGAAGACAGCTTTGTGATCTTGGTTCTGTTCAAGGAAATGCATTCCTGCCCTTACCAATATAGAGAGGCATTACTTTGAGATAAATTATATACATTCAAGATTTCCTGACACCTACTAAAGCTACCGAAGGGTCCAAATTCATGATCTTCATTCTGTGCGGGGCTTCCTGGCAGTGGAAACTCTCATCATCAACTGTGCCATTTTCTTCTGTATCTACAAAGCTTTGAGTGGTGTGAGGGTCCAAATAGATCAGCTCATTGCCTGGATGGATGGGTAAAATCCGTATGTTAAAAATAAGCAAGTGACGTTAATAAGCACTTGGTCCAGAACTGTAAAATAGAAATTAGATTGCCATCGCAGTCAATATTATCGAGACTTTCCAGCTAGGGATTCTTTAAGAGAATCAGAAGGTTTAGACACAATGTTTCCCACAGGGTATTTAGTATAACTTCCTATTGCGACCTATTACTGTAATTTGTTGGTTGGTTACGTTCTATCTTTGTCACATACTTTTCTTTTTCCATGTGAGATCCAGTACTTTTTTTTTTTTTAATCTCAAGTGTTGCAATCCCTAACGTTGCACAGATTAAAAGGTACAGGATGTTCACAGATGCAATCTGTAATCCCATTAGGCATTCATTCAGAAATTGGAACAAAAAAGCCTAACTAAAACAGATTAGGTTTTACAAAAGAACAAAATAGGGTTGCAAAATTTTGGCCCAAACTGGGGTGAAATCTGAAGGAATGCATTTTAAATTAATTAGACCAATACTTGATAAAAGAAGATATGCAAGAAGGTGAAAAAGATACTGCTATCAGAAAAAGTTTTGAAATACAAGAAAATAAAAGTGACATTTGACCAATACACTTGTCAAATGCTATCAGCTATTCTTAGTATGTTGCTCTTGTTTATGTCATCACTTATTTTTACATCTAGCTTTGCTGTTAACTTTCTGCTCCTGTTAAGGATCATACCATGCTGTTTCTAAAGTATTTTAGACAGGTTTCTTCATTTATTTTATTCTATTCTCATTTTTCTTTACTTCTAGAGCTTCATGCTTAAATTCCTTACTACTTCCCCTTCAAAAAAATGTTCTCTTTTTTTCATCTGCACATTTGGAATAAGTTTCTTTTTTCCTTACCTAAAAATCCTATGAAATAATAGGCATTATTTGGTTTCCCTCCTAATGCTCCCAAAGACTGTGGCATCTTAAAGCATTCCTACAAGTTCAAAAGGAATAAAGGAAATTGTAATTCATTTGTTTACTGACATCACAGATACCCGAACTTATTTGACAGTAACAAGCAATGAATTGAAAGAAAACCTTACTTTAAATGCATCAATATATACTGGATTTATGTGATTTATCCCTAGTCGTAGAGGTATAATAAGCAAGAGGGGTTTCCAGCCTGTGCAGAGCCCTGCTGTGTTCTTGTTTTGGCCAAGAGCACTTCTGTGCAAATGTGCACTGCTGTGGGACGCGCTGCTGCTCTGAGGAGGGGACCAGCACATTTTTTCTGCAAGAAAAAAAACAGAAATCAGTCAATGCACAGAGGAACACAAAGTAGATCTTCCTCTCAGCAGTGAGTTAAGCTAGTTTGCCAGAGATCTTTATAGGGCACACAAGACAAAATGAGCAGGGCATGGCAATTACAGCTATTTTGTAGAAGCAATTCTAGCAGACAGTATGTGCTGGCACGTTCAAGTGAGACGTTAGATAAATGATTGGGGGATGACAATTTAAGACTGCAGTGACATGTACTATTAATGTTATTAATACTGTCAAGCTTTGCCCATAAAACGCCACAGAAATGAAATGGCAGAAATGATGACAGTAGAAATTCTTTGAGGAGCTCTTCACATCCAATGATGTGAGCACGAAGTTGGCATCAGGCACCAAAAAACCACAACTGAGTTTGTATGTCCTTCTTCCCTTTTCTTAACCTGGCAAGACAAACAGATGGCCCCCAAGTATTTGTTCATGTTTAGATACGTTCTGGCAAATGGAGTCAAATCAGAAACTGTTACCAGAAAACTGATGTTTCACTTACTGATGTCTTCAATGACCACCGTATTGTCCATAGATACATAAACTGCTAATGAATTCCATTCATCAAATAAAGCAAGCTTCCTAGAAAACATTAAGGTACTAATTAATATAAACTAGTTGGATCAAAAGGGTAGCTTTACACTCAGAACCATTAGATGGTTCTTGATTTTAAAAAATGTTTTTTTTTCTTAAGAAAAAACATACTTTCTGCATTTTTTAAAGTCTCCATGTAAGAAAAAGAAAACTTTAAATATTAAATATTCAATATCTTTAGAAAAATAGGTACTGAGTGGTACCAGGAAAAACATATGCACTGTACCATGTGCAAACTGTTTTGTCTTATTGCCAACTGCAGTGATAGTAACAGCTCAACTACATCATTAAATTTATTACTTTTTATTGCACTTAACAGTCTCTGCAATGGTTTCTTGCCCAATTGTGTCTTTTATCGTCTGGAAAAGAAAAAAATTCCTATGCCAGTTTTGCACATTACTTTTTGCTTAAGAAGTTCCACTGAATTCAGTGGAATTACTTCTGCCTGAGCCTGCGTGCACAGCAGAAATGGGGCATTAAAAGCTAAATCAGCTAAGGGTTTGGGGCACCAAAACTTAGGTGGGAGACAGCAGCACGCAGGTTTATGTCCACTTCTGTGAAATCCAAACCTTTGGGGAAGGGAGCTACCCTCTTAAGCTGCACAGGCAGAATTAGCTGTTTAAGCCAGAAAAAACTGGGTGTGAGCGCTACACTATGAAAAACTTGGCCATGAAAGATCTGGAGTCCAGGGCATGCTCCATCTCCCCTCCCTCTTCAGATCATGTGTCTGTTCCAGGACGTCAAAGACTTGCTGCTGAGCTCGCAGGACCTGTAGCCTAGCCTCTGCCTGAGGTAAGACACCTCCATGTACCCCTGGAGAACTGAGCAGCTTCAGTTCCTTTAAGTGTGGCTCCCAGACTATGAGGAGCTGCCCATCTTTATACAGCAGCCTTGCTGGCAGAACTGCTGCTCAGAAAGGGAGGAATTGCAGCTCAGTTCCCTCCTCGGCCGAGATGGCTTCTCTCTGATGTTTCACACCACCACTCTGACCTACACGGTGGCACTCTTGACCTGCCGGAGCTGTGCCACTGTGCAGAAAGGAATATACATCTGTGGTGTGACTGGTGAGGGCATGCAGACGGCATAGCAGGAGAGACCTTCCTGCAGTTTCTTTTCCCCAGGCTCTTCCTTTATTAAAATTTAGAGCTCACCCATTCCCAACTCAGTACCTGCTCACCGAGCTTCAGCATCATATTCCATGCTGCACTTGTAAATAGATGGCAAGCACATTCCTGACTGTGGGACAGTGGGAGATGCAGCCTTCAAAACTCTGCCTGGGCCTTATCTTGGCTGCCCCAGGGGAGTACGTTCTGAATGAGACTGGTATGATCTCACTTACTTCAGTACTTGAGCAACTGTATTTGGTCCAAACCATTCTCCAATTGACTTCCCCTCTCCAACACCCATCTGTGCTGTTTTTATGGTGAAAAAAAGACACACATACACAAAATCAAAGAAAAATGAGACCATAAAGAATGTGGTAACAAGATACAGTAAATACCATGACTGTCAAACATTCTAGAGTAACTGCAATCTGTACTTAGCAATAACAATTATTTTCTCAATCTATGCTCTTTTCAAAACTTAATGAGTGCTAGTTTCTTTAATAAACAAAAGGTTTCTAAACTATAACGAGAATTACGAATGTTAGTGCCCTTTATTACAAATTACAGCAATACGCTACAAGACTGTCTATTCTAACATTACTGACTCTGGTACCCAAGGCTTACATAGTTTATCAAGAGCTAGATTCTAGTACATGGCTTTACTTAGGTCTCAGTGAATGTTTCTGTACTACTAGACTTTGCACCCATCTGCATACATTTTTATTTTTATATAAGCATATACGTTGTCTTCATATCCACTTTTTAAAATTATGAATTAACATATTGCAAATTAGTGATTCAACACGGTAGAAATTTCAGTGGAAAAAACCTGAAAGTTTATGTTTGTTCTTACCCATCTGGTGGATTGAATAACAGCAATCCTTCCTGTCGAGAAAGCATCGTAGGATTCTGTGATATTCTTCTGGTTGTTTTTTGTGTTTTTCCCATTGCCAATCTGAAAGGAAAAATTGATAGAGAATAAAAAACAGTGATGTTTTCATTATACTGATCAAATGTCTAGACAGTAGAAAGCCTTATAATGAGATGTTAAAAGACATCTCAACTCATCTCTAATATTTACATTTTGTTTAGAGCTCCTAGAATTCAAAGCTTGTTATTTATTATCAAACTGCCCTTTATCATCATAGGCTAGATTGTAAAAACAGGAAAAATAAAACAAAAATGTCAACTGCAAACATATTCTGACCGATCATGCTGAGCATTGATAGCTATTCCAGTATCTATGAGCTTCCAAGGTTATTTAAAACTACAGGCTGTGTTTAGACCTTGTTGGATTTGTAAGCACCCATTAAATAACAATATAAGATCCATACGGAAAGTCCAAACGCTGCGCTGGCAGCATCCTGGGATGTGACATGCTGATAGAGGCTTAAGAGCTTGCACCTGGGGGGTTTGGACCTCGTGCTGGTGACAGGTGAAGAGAAGGGTAAGAGCTCTGTCCTATGGTGGCAGGTTTTCCCTTGGCCTCAATTTGGGTGTTACACTAAAAGGTTTATAAAGTAACAGCGACAGGATTCCCCATTTGTTCTCCTTCTACACCTATTTCTCTGCTTAAGGCTGGGATGATTTCACCCAGCTGGACAAGAATTAATCCATTAGGAACTGTTACCAGGGCATCAAAGAAAGTCTCACTAATAAATTCAGGGTTTGTGCTTTTAATGGAGTACTACGAAGAAGCGTCTGCAGACAATACAGAAGTTCCCTCAGGACCAGCACTCACCTCTCCCTAAGTGTCTGCAGATCAGTGCTTGTGCCAGCATCATCTGCCCACATCGCAGCATACATCCCCAGCCGGCGTCTGACGAAGGACCCGTGCCTCCTGTTAGGAAAGTTCACCACAATCAGTACAGGCTTTCGAGTGGGTGCAGCACCACAGAGGACATGTCAGAGTGCTAGAAAACAGCTAGGGCTGTTGAAGCCTCCATGAACTGTCCTACAGATAAAAGGCACAGAGCAAGACTTTTTGGTTCAGTGGTGTTGGTCTAATTCTAATCTCTACGTTGCACAAATAAACAAAACTCATTTATTCCTTGTAGAGCTAACTTACTCTTTTCATTCTTCAAGCAACGTTCACAAACAATTTACTGCATGCTATACAACACGATGACCTGATCATGTAAGACATAAACACTGATTTTAATACTCTTCATGTCTGCATAAACAGTTAAAATGATGCTCAAAACGTTCTAATACTCTAGAAATATTTTCCCAGCCTACGATGCCATCACTTATCATGCTATTTAATTTAGAACAAGGCAGTAGATCTGCAGTATACTCACCAATAGGCGAAAACTTTCTTCTATACGTAAACCACAGACGAGCACTTATATCCAACAATAACTTAGATTTGTCTGGAATATTTTTAAAAGGAAAGAAATCATTAAAACAAACTTTTAAAGCTGGAAAATTCTAGCTTTCCCTACATAGTAAGTATACAGAGTGCACGGAAGCCTCCTGTTAGCTTGTACATAGAAGATATTTAATACTTAAAATATCTTTTAGCTGTTAAAACCTGAGAGCTTTTGTGGACTTATAATTAAAGTTGAATTATTACGAATGAAATAATTATTAGGCAATGAAGTTTTAAAAGGTGTTTGGGATGACTATGTCCAGCTTGACTGAAACAACAATGGAGAACTATGTCCTCGGGAAAGAACTGGTAAAGCGAGTTAAGGTGAAGAATTTCTACGTGCAAAACAACACAGAATTGGGCATTACCTCCAAACCCAACACAATGTCATTTCTAGAAAAGATTAATAATATTAAGTTTAAGCATATTTATTTTGAATAAATTGCTTAAAGAATTCTCCCAAAGGCTCTCAAAGGTTTCTTAAGGGTCTGACCTGCTGCTCAGACCCACTGCCCTTTCAAGGCATTGTTCAGCCAGCCAAAGCTGGACATGGCACCCTCGGATGTCCTGATACCAAGGCTGCATCGATGGCCACTGCCTCTGACACGTAACACGGGACTGTGCCCTTGTCCCCTCCCCAAGAAACAAAACCCATTTCTGAAATCTGATTTGTGTATGATGTATAAATACATCACTCTGCAGTGACTGTTAGGCAGTATGTTTCTTTTCAGCAAAATACAGTACATGCCCCAGTTTTACTATTATTATTACTATTTTGAAATCTCACTTTAATTGCAGATAGCAGACTGCAGACAGCACCCCTCAAGGGAAAATAACATTAGCAATACCAGACATTTCCTCAAAGTTTTGTTGTTTATTTAATTTATAAAACATTTGAAGATGAGAAGTGACCAGACAGTTTCTGCCCTAAGTATGATCTCTTTGCATGAACTATGACAGGCAGTAAAGTTCTAATGTCATATTAGGAGGAATACCATTATTCATAGTTGGTTTCTTGTTTATAGGGGAAAAAAAAAGCTTCTCTCATGAGACATTTAAGGAATGGACGGAAATCAGGAGCTGCTGCTGCATCTGTGAATGCTGTACAGATTTTACAGATGAATTTTACAGATACCTGCATTTAGGTGGTGTTGCCTTCCTAGAATCCACACCGGCTCATCAGTTTCTGGAAATTCTTCTAAGTAGTCTGACAAAATAGTGATCTGATTTTCATACCTAGATAAAACTGAACAGGAATACGGGAACATTCAAACCCCATTCCGTCCCCTCCTCCTTTCACGCACACCTTTGAGTTCTTAGACTGAGCTATTGCAGCTTCGCAGCCTTTGGATCTTCTGAACCCCGCTGCCAGCTGTGTTTACACTTTCCCTTAACAGCTGAGCTATCCAATGACTTGGCTGGTTTATATGTTGCTCCTCAGCAACTTCTGAGAGAATAACATGGCTGACACTGTGATCACAAGCAGCCTGACTGAAGCCGGCAGCAGAAGTTCAGGATTACTGCAGAGAGGGGAAGATATAACCCAGGGAAATGAGGAAAGGGAGGACTGCAGGCATCAAGGCTCGTGTGTCCGTGATCAGATGCACACACAGTGCTGCTCGGAGCGATTACGGCCCCATGCTTAATGGGAAGCACGTGAAAAGTGTTAGCGGGGCTGGGTTTTGCTTTCCTAGCCAGAGACTGGAAACACTTCAGGAAAAAAAAAAAAGTATTCAACCTTAGATCTGTTGCTGGCTGTAGAATAACAGGGGATAACTGACAGTACTGAAGGAAGGCTGGTTTTTTTTAGATAATTAAAGCAGCATTTGGTGGAAGAGCGAAAGGGGCCTTTGATGGTTATCTTTTAGATAACAACCTTAAAATGCTGCTAAAAAATTGTAAGTGGAAAGCAAAAGCAATGACGATCATCATTTGCTCTGCAAGTCCAGAACGTATACGTGGTATAGGCAGCAGACTGCCAGGCAAGCACGGGGGGACCCCGCTTGCGTACAAACCAGCACCAGTGACCCCCAGTCTCTCCCAGTTCTCCCCAGTTCCTCCCAGTTCCCCCAGTCCCTCCCAGTCTCCCCAGTCCTTCCCAGTTTCCCCCAGTCCCCCCCAGTTCCCCTAATCCCCCCAGTCTCCCCAGTTACCCCCAGCCCCCCCCCCCCCAGTTCCCCCATAGCTCCCTTGCCCCCCCCCCAGTCCCTTCCAGTCTTCCCAGTTCTCCCCAGTTCCCACAGCCCCCTCAGTTCCCTCCAGTCCCCCAAGTTCTCCCCAGCTCCCCCAATTCCCCCCAGTCCGCCGCATTCACCTCAGCAGCGCCCCGGGCACCCCCCTCGCCGCCCCTCACCTGACTCCATCCTCCCGCTGCCACCATCTTCCTCCTCCTCCTCCTCCTCCTCCTCCTCCTCGCCCCGACACGGAGGCACACGGCAGCAGCCGCGCGGTGCACGCTGGGAGCTGTAGTCCTCCCCCCGAGGAGCGCGGCGCCGCTCCTCGCCTCCCTCCCCCCTCCCCGCCTACAACCCCCAGCACGCCCCGCGGGCGAGCCGAGAGGGTGGGAGGACGATGTCGGCGGGCGCCATGGCGGGCGCGGTGTCGGTGTCGGAGGTGGCGGTGTGCAACATGGCGTACGGCGGGCGCCTGGACGAGCTGCGCGCCCAGCTGCAGCGCGACAGGGGCCTGGCCACGGCGGCCGACCAGGTCAGCGCGGGTTGCGGGCTCTCCCCCCGCCCCGTGAGGCGGCGGCTCCCGGCAGCCGGCCCCGCTCGGCGCCCCGGGCTGACCGCCGCCCGCTCCCTCCCCACAGGCCGGCCGCACCGCGCTGCACTGGGCCTGCTCGGCCGGGCACGCCGCTGTCGCTGACCTGCTGCTGGGGCTCGGGGTGCCTGTCAGCGAGAAGGACGACGTGAGTGGGGCTGGGAGGGAGCGGGGGTCTGGGGGGGGAGAGAAATGGGGGTCTGAGGGGGAAAGGGGGGGGAGGTCTGAGGTGAAAGGGGGGGGGTCTGAGGTGAAAGGGGGGGGTCTGAGGGGAAAAGGAGGGGTCTGAGGGGAAAAGGAGGGGTCTGAGAGGAGGGGTCTGAAAAAAACGGGTGCTGAGGGGAAGGGGGGTGCTGGGGTGAAAGGGAGAGCTGAGGGGAAGGGTAAGGCTGAGGGGAAAAATGGGGGCCCTGAGGGGAATGGAGGATCTGAGAGGAATGGGGGGGGTGCTGAGGAGGGCATTATGTTGTGCCTCATGGTGAGGGACTTACTTTGAAGGCTTCTCACTGCTGTGGGTGGCGTTATAGAGTAGATCCCAAGCTCAGTGATTGCTCGGTTCCAGAGGATGTGGTCTGTTACTGTCCGGGAGAAAATATTTATGTTGTGAAGCATCCTAAAGGTCACCCTTGAAGAAGGAAGCGTTGTCCTGCTAGTTTAATGGGAGGGTGGGATATAGAAGGCATTGCAGAAACTTTTAGATGCCCTTTTCTGCCACTTTTGTTTGTTCTCAAAATATCTCCTTTGGAAAGCAACACCGTTGGGTCTGGAGGGGTGAGGTGCCCCCCAAGGTGCTGTACCTAACGGGAACAGAAGCGATTTCTGCCATTTACTTGCTCGCTGCTGTCAGGTAGTGCTGACATACAAGCAGACCTGAGGTGATACCAATCACATTTAGCTCTGCAGTTATAACACCATGCGCAATTTGATTAGCAAGTAATCTGCTTTGCATTGGGGTTATGTTTTCATTGTGTTTTTTTTTTCCCCCCTGAAATTCTTGGTTTTAATATTTTTTTTTTCTTCTTATCTCTGCAGGCTGGTTGGACTCCCTTGCATATTGCCGCTTCGGCAGGCCGTGATGAAATTGTGAAAGCCCTCCTTGACAAGGGTGCTCACGTAAATGCTGTCAATCAGAACGGCTGTACGCCCCTGCATTATGCAGCCTCCAAAAATAAGCAGGAGGTATGGTTCCCTGTGCTACTGGGGGTGGTGTCGCTCTTGGAAGAGGTATTTAATTAGAGGAACTTTTCTTCTTTCCAACCCCCTGTTTCTTCCCGCATGTTCAGATTGCAATCATGCTTTTAGAGAATGGAGCTGATCCAGATGCAACAGACCACTTTGAATCCACCCCATTACACAGAGCAGCAGCCAAAGGAAACCTAAAAATGATACAGATCCTTCTGCGGCACAAGGCGTCTGTTAATATACAGGACTCGGAAGGGAATACGCCTCTGTAAGTGATCATTTTTTTCATGTTTGTTTTGCTGACAGCATAGTCTCTATGAAATGAAACTCCAGTTCAAATTTTTAAAAACTTCTAGCTGCCTCAGAATAGTCCGTTGCTTCACATCTCTGTGTAATTAAAAAGAATTTGAGAAAATCATAATTAGTGTTTTGCATAAGTGTGTCTGTACCTACATACTTTAATTTGTGTTACTGCGTCTACTTACGAAGTGTGGAACACCTTTTTTAATTGCCTGGAATGCGTTCAGTTGCCACTAGGGGGTACAAAGCATGCTAATAACTTCAAAGTCAGAGGGAACTGGTCGTACAGGCTGGCTTACTCCGTCCTGCCAAGCAGGAGCTGGTTTTGGAAGCTTTTCTTCACCTCTCTAAGGAAAATAAGATGTAATTTATGTACAGCCAGTCCAGTGTTTGGTATTACCTTAGAGAGCAATTGGAATCTGTATGGGTGAAACCTTAACTGTTTTGAAGTTGGTGGCAAAACTCTGCCTTGTCTGCAGTGCAAGAAAGGTTTTGCCCTGAGTAAGAGCAAGCAGTATGTTTTTCTCATACATAAAGCCCAGTCTTATTGTAGAATACATGCATTTATTCTCAAGATATGCTACACAGAAAAAAAAGCTTTTGCTGCATTTGTAGTAACTCTTTACAAATTTAGTTGATCACTTTAAGTTCAACTAGAGATTACCATTTTCCAGTTTCGCTATGGATTATGTGCTCCTTAGCTTTGTTGGCTGCAGAGCCAAACCCAGACCTAAAGAAGTGCCTTAAATTTGTGAAGCCAGTAGCAGGAGGAGCGCTCTTGAGTTGCTTAATGACGAGAGTGACCTGATGGCAGACTTTGAAGTCTGCTTAGGTAGTTGGTTGCGTGTGGTTTTGTTGTTCTAGGGTTTCTCTCCCTTCCGACATTCATGCTGTCATTTTGACAAAGGATAATTATTGCTCTTTATAAGCTTGGACTACTTAAAAGTGGCTGTGGGTTTCTTGTTCTTATTGCAGTCATTTAGCCTGCGATGAAGAGAGAGTGGATGAGGCAAAGCTGCTGGTGTCTCACGGTGCAAGTATTCACATTGAGAACAAAGAAGAGCTGACGCCCCTGAAAGTGGCAAAGGGTGGCCTGGGAGCCATACTTAAAAGAATGGTGGAAGGCTAGTGAGGACTTTGAGCTTGACTCTTCCCTGTTGCACTTGTATTTAAGACTGCAAACTTCATGTTTTCGTAGTTCAACTAGGCTGTCATGTATGAGCATCAGCATGTGGTAATAAAATGTGTTTCTCTAGGTTTGCTTCAAGTGTACTGCCAAAACAGTCATTTGTACTTCTGTCGATTGTACAGATCACTGCTTTTAAAGTATTTTTGTTAACTTGCAGTTTGCTTTCAGTTCACACTATGATCATGTATGTCATTCCTTCTATTTCAGCGTCTAGTTTAGGGTTATTTCTTTCAAACAACAAGACCAAAAGTGCTTTACCTGTTTAAAGTCAATTTTGTCTTGGAAGCGTGTTCAGCGTCTTTGTTTTACTCTTAGCATTTGTGCTTGGGCTTTTTGTTTGTCTTTTTTTGGGTACTGATTTGCTTCTTTCAGATAATTCTAAATTACTCTTTTTCCTTTTGTCAAAGGCAGTTTGCTGCGTTACTTCAATAATTGTACCAGTTTTTACCCTTGTTAGTCTTTTTGAGTGAACTTGTAGTATTTTAAGCTTCTCTCTTACGTATTTTTAGTTTAGTTTTAAATCTAATTCATTTGATGAAGTGCACTGGGCTGCCTGCAGAATGGATGTGCAGCTTGAGTTACCTCTGCAAAGATACTATAATTATATGCTCTGGATACTTCGCTGGGATGTGCTTTGAATCTTTTTTTTTCCTGTTGTTCCTTCCATGGACCTCTCTGTTCTGTTTGACTTGCGTTGTGTAGCACTGACAGTGTTTTATAACAGAAGCCTGAGTTAATCCCTGTTTACTCATAGCAAATCCTGGTATTAAGTTATTAGAAGGTAGACCCAATGAACCTGAGTTGAAAAGTGTTTGTGACTGCAGCACAAATTGAGACACTTTATAATCTACCGTGCTTTGTGTGTTGGTTTTTTTTCCATAATCTTCCCCTGGGTTGATCTGGCAGACTGTTAGTTAAAACTTCATTTCAGTGTTAAAAGTAACGTGATTTTGTGGAGTGAGAACTGCCGCAGCAGTTCCCCAGCAACTGCACCCTCGTGGTGACTGTAACACTTGCTCTTTAACCAGCTGCCTGTGATTTTTCCTGCTGCTATGAATGCTTGTGAAAACTGCAGTTAATGGAAACTCCTCCTAAGTACCCCTCTAAGGACTGAATCGCTGGAAAGCTCCCCACTAGAAGTGTTCTTTTTACTGGGAGGACAGGAACTGTGCTGCCAAGCTGTCGTGTTGAATTTTCTTGAAATAGTTGAGAAACTAAGCATGTTTAGGGGGTGTTGTGCTTTGCATATTTTTTTCAGCAAAGAATAAGGTTATTGCTTTAGGAGTCTCAAAGATTTTCCTGTTCTCTCTGCTTCAGATAAAGATTTAAGGGATAAAGCACGCTTGTAAGGTGACTTCCTGCAGAATTCTTCCAGAGCATATGGGAATAAGGAGAGTGAGCTTCCTTATATGTAGGTTATTAGAAAAACTTCATTCTAGCAGCTTCTGTGATGACTGTATTCATGTAAGGTACTCCTTGGGCAGGGGAGAAGTGGAGCTATTCTCTAAATTGCTTTTTCATGCAAATCTTTGAAGGCTTCCATGCACTTGTCACTACTGCGTTTGTTTCTTACTTTTGTGCTGGTAATCTCTGGTTGAATTGACATGGGGGTGGTTGGGATTTTGTGTTTTGTTTTGTTTGCTTTTTAGTATGATGGGAATTAAATTCAATGTTTTAGTATTCAGCGATAGAACTGAGAGTTCTTACTGCTTAATATAAGTTAATAACTAACATTTGTGGCAGAAATATTTGAGAGGGAAGTATGAAGTTCAACATGTGACCTCCTGTTCTGATGTTGGTAAGATATCTTGTGGCACCGGTGGAATAGCGTTCTCTGTTCTGAACAAATGTTGATGATGAAATTCTGTGAAATAAAGACAATTTCCTAAACAGCAGTCTTTGGTGTTATAAAACTTTATTAAACTTACGTGTAACAAAACCAATATTTCCTAACTAGCTTTTGCGCTTTGGATGAAGAGAGCAAGTCAGCTGAAAGCCTGCCATCCATTACACAGTATGGAAACAGAACATGTTTGTTCTTCAGCTGCAAGGAAATGTTGAAACAGAAGATGACCGTTTTTACAGTTTAACTTGTAGGGATTAAGGTAATGCAATTTATTTTGATAAGCAAGACAGAAACTTAAAACCAAACATAATCTTCACTAAGTACTTTTAAGTCTATCCTAGAAAGCAAAATGCAGGTTACATTGCACAGAGAGCAGTGGGGAAAACTTGCCTTTACAGTAACCCCTGGCTGTGCAGACCTTACTTGAAGCAGGAACTTGACTGAGTAAATGATGTTTTTTATACATTATGGAGGTGCTGCTGAAAACTTGAATTGAGAAAAGCTGAAGTTAAATTCTGTGGTGGTTCTTGATCTTTGTATAGAGAAAAAGAAGGAAAAAAAAATTAAAAAACCCTGCCACAGCTCTGTAGCTTTTTTAAATCCCCTTCCCTGGAAGATGGTGGCTTGGATGTTGGCTTAATATCTGCTTTCCATGCTAATGATTCTTACTCCCTCAGGAGGACATAAATGGGCCATGCAGCAAAGACTGTTAAAACATCTGAAGCAAATTGTGAAAAACACTGTGTCCTGCATAGCTCTGCAGGGTTTTTGAGCTACATGCCATGGTTCAGTATCTGATTTGGCTTGTACGTTGCCAAGAGCAGCAGTGGAAAGCTATGAACTGTGTCCCATTCTTTACAATAAACTGTTTTACATGAGAGAATCTTCATACTGAGGACAAACATCTGTCAGAAGGCTTACAAAAATATCTCAGAATGCTAGGAAATTCTGAATAAATGTTTTTGGTATTTTCCTTACCTTCCTCTTCGCCTCCAGCAGTCTGTTCTGCTTTTTTTTGGGGTGGGTTGGTGGTTGTTTTTTTTTTTTAATAACAAACTGGTGATTAGAAGTAAGAGAGAACTTATAAAATGAACAGAACAATTGAATGTATAAAAGCATTAACATTGAGCAATCTCTGTTGTTTTTTAGCACATGTAAGACCTGGGGTAGTCTAGGAACATTGTCTGTGTTAGCTGTATGATGCAATTACAACTTCACCAGACTAAGCCCCTATTTTAGAAGTTATATAAGAAATAGATGCAGAGAAGCTTCTGAAGTTGAGATTAAGGAAAGATTAAAACCCAGTGACAGTGACCACTTAATGTAGTCCTTCCATATAATAATGAGAGTGCTGTTGCAGACACCTGAAATCTGGAAGAGCGTTGCAGTAAATAAAATGCAATTGGCATATATACAGGAGATTTCTTTGAAAATACGCTATCTCATTTATAATTAATGCAAATAAAGCAGTGTCATGAGGAGCTGTGTATATTCTTCTATGAAGGGCAAGAGTAAAAGAATGCCTAGGAGTGTTGGAGAAGAAATTATTACAAGTTAATGCCACTCTCAGCCAAGTTATAAGCTCCCTTGGACCAACAATGCATTTGAATTTTCTCATTAGGAAACACCTGTGGTGAGAAATGGCACCCAAACAGGAGAAGGCTGTACGTGCTCTTCTCTTGCTGTTACTGACCATGCTTATAAAACTATCAGCAAGAATATAAGAAATTTTCCTTAAGCTTCTACACCTAGACTGCATGGTCAAGAGTTTGCAGATTTTGCTCGGTAAAATTGCCACCTCATTTAACAAAAGATGCCTGCCTAAGAAGAAGCTTGTATACAAGTCATGACTTAATGTTTGCCTTGGATATTTTGGAGAGAGAACAGTGATCCACTGACAGGATGCAGCAGTGTTGGCACTAGTAAGAGTTTGATCCTTGTGGTCCAGCATGAGCAGTTTTTAGCTAAAACAATGTTGTAAGAACATTGTAAGTGATCTTTTACTCTGAAATGAAACACTAGGCTGCACGTATCAAAGTCAAATGTTTGAAAGCCACAACACTATGTAGAAAGGACAGTGAATGCAGTTAGCTTAATGATCCAAACTGAATCACAGAATTGTAGGGGTTGGAAGGGACCTCGAAAGATCATTGGGTCCAACCCCCCTGCCAAAGCAGGTTCCTTAGAGCAGGCTGCCCAGGTAAAATGGGCATGTTGATGAGGACTTAATGCCTTATTTGTCAGTAAAGATACTTAGAGCTGTAGGAGCTGGACCTGAAAATTTTAGCTCAGATGTATCCTTCAATCTGTTTTAAAGATGGCTGGTGTATACCAATAACTTTTACAGGCTAGAAACAGTCACCAAAGGAGAAATAGTAGATCTTATAGAAGACTTAAGTGCCAAAACGTCCCAGATCCCCAGGTCAGACAGTTTTCTCTGCAGTGCACAAGACTGGAAGTGGTGTCTCCTTAGGTCAGTGAGTATCTGCCTCATGTAGGTCTTAGGGAGCTGCTGAGGCTGTGTGTCTGGTCCCTGAACCAGCTCTGGAATGCTGATGTCTTGGGAACTCTAAAGTCAGAAGGTTGTGGTTAACAAAGTGTGTCCCATATTAGGCAGCAACAGGGTAAACGTTTCCAGGACTGTTTTGGTTTTGTAACTTTAAGTGGAATTCAGACACAAGATTTCATTGGTCCAGGTCTTTAAATCTGTTTCTGCGCTCTGATGAAATTGATGAAACGTGTTTTTAGTTCTGAAGTGCAAAATCAGATCCTTTAAACATTGCAGTGTACCGGCCATGATGGTAGTTCTTGGTCCACAGGAGACATGAGGTTGGCCAACACTTCACGGAGAAGGCTTCTGTGGCTCAGAACTGTATGGACACATACAGCATTACTGATAGCTGACAGGAACGTCATATTTTCTTCAATGCTTGACACCATTTTCTAATTAATTTTGTAAAATAGATTGTATAACTGTGGATGGTAGTTTTTTATATTTATTATCTAGTTATAAATACATGTGAAATTTGGTTAACTTAAAGACCCAATCTGCTACTCACAAAGTGCAGGTGTAGCATCCTTTTCAATCTCCAGCCCAATGTTTCCCAAAATAAATGCAGATTTAAGTCCCAATGCTATGTTAATTCAATGACAAATTTGCTTTTTTGTTATTTTTTTTTTCATAATGGGCTCTAAAGCTGACAAGGAAAACTGTTGAAATAAACTCTAGGCTGTTTCTTCTTTTTCCACGTCTTGCTTCTCATCATTTTCAGGTGTTCCAGAGGCTGCTGTTTCATCAACACTGGGGTATTCGTTTGTCGCATTGCTTGATGGAACTGTGGTTGCAGGTATGTTTTCTTCATTCGGTACCTGAACGTACTCTGCATTGGATTGTTTCTGAGCCATTACTCTGCAGGGAGACAGGATGAGGATTGTAATTTCATGTATTGAAATCCCATCTACACTAGAGTCTTTCAAAAGAATGTATCTTCATAGTTTTGTCATCTGAACAGTAACCCCCATATTATTAGGACTGTTACGAGAGCACCTGAGAAGGTACAAAATTGCTGTTAAGACAGAGATTGACAGTGGTGGATAATAAGACTGATCTGCACCACTGGTTTAAGTGATTTTATTAGAAGAAAAGTGGGGTTTAGTATGTTTAAATGCCAGCTCATTAAAGCAGAATGGGAAACTGAGTGTCTGACAGTATCTGAAAAGGGAGAGCAAAATAAACTGGTTGGTGTGAACTTTCAGGGAAACTGCACGCAGATCTGGTGTCCCATTCAAATACATAAAAATAAGGTACAGTCAGAAAAGAGCTGTGAAAAGGCTGACATCTAGAAAAATATTTTTAGTAATAGATATGAATTCCATTTCCCTTATCGAAAAAATAATAAATCAACTCCCAATATTTAAGTACTTTCACATATAAAAAATATCAGATACTAGTGGGTTAATTCAATGTAGTAAGGTTTATTAGGGTCCAAGCACTTAATCGGAAGTTAAAGCTACACCAGTTCAAAGCAGAAATCATGTCCATGAGTGGCCACTGGCCTGGATTAGCAGTAATCCCCATCAGGAAGTTTTAGACCCCTGCTACAGGGCAGCGTCCAGACGACATGACAATCTTTGCTGGCTCAGCTGCGTGTATTAATTTAACGTTTAACATCATGGAGCTGACTGTGTAGCATATGAGATGATACTTACCGTGGAGATTTGGCAGTTTAGGAGAGAAATGAGCAACCAAAGTGCAGAGAAAAAGACATTTCCAAAGCAGGATCAAAATGGACATTCTGAGCTCCATTCTTTGCCTAAACCTTAGTGGCTCCAGCCGTTTGAGATGCTTTAGAGTATCCCAAGCATGTGTCCCATAGCCCTTTGTCATGTCTAGTAGTCAATTCTCTAAGAGAAACCCTTAGCTGCTATACCTTTTTTGACTTCATCCACCTGCTATTAACAACCACGATAAACTTTTAAATACAAAACACTGTTTTTCCAACCTATATTTTAGGTATTGTTTGGTAGTAGCTGCTTGTAAACATAAGGAAGAGGGTAATGATCACCCATATTATAAGTGCAAAAGCCTAAAAGTCACACAAAAGCAAATACTCTCACTTTGGAAGTTTTCTCAAGCCTTGTATTATTTACTCTTCTATAAATGTTTACAGTATTTATGTTTTACTTTAGCTCTAGTTTATCAGCAGTGCTTTACAGAAACAATTGTCTTAAAATCAAGCAAACAAACAAATTCTTACTGCATTTCATTACTTGATGACTTCTTTTTCTTTGCTTTCTTGGTTAAGACCCAGACGACAACACAAATGATAACAGCTGCCACAATTGCTCCAATTAATGCTCCAGCAACAATAGCACTGTCTGAATCTAGAAAGAAAAAAAAAAAAGAGTTTTTAAAAAGTATTAATCCAGCAAAATCCCATAGAAATTTAGTGGAGGATCCTTTACCAGAAAGAAGGCATTCAATTCAAAGACCTAAAAAACTAAGTGTGTTTTTCCAGGAGAGACGCCAAAGATACTCTAGGAAAAAGAGAACCGGGCTTTTATGACCTTTGCTGCCTCCTTTCTTAACAGTTAGCACCCTACTCACAACAAGCCCCATGTTTATGACTGGCTAAGGGAAATAGTGGGTTGTTAACATTGGCAGTAGTTGAAAGCCTTTGCTCTTCAGTCCTTGCAAACAAATTCTGAAATTGAGGTTGCCTTTATCTCTGTTGCTCAGCTGCATGATCTGATTGTGAACCCTAAAAACCTATTTCCACTTCAGCACAGCTGCTAGCTCTGACCTGCCATTTTCATTTTATAGACCACTGAGTAATTGAGTACTCATTTCAGGGACATATCTCGTGATTGCTTATACAATATACACTTGGCTCTTGTTAAATGTTACTGTTTACATGAAAAATCTGCAAACAGGCATGGTTGACTACTGCCTGTATTTCCCAAAAAAAAATCTGTTTTAAAGATATTACAGCATTTTTCTTCAAAGAGTATGTCATAGATCATATACGGGGTTATTTTCACTTACGCATTGAAGTTAGGTCAAGCTCACAGGTACTGTTCCCCATGACATTGCTGGCTATACAGCGGTAATATCCTGTTTCAAAGGTAGTGAGGTTGCCAATGTACAGAATGCCAGTGGTTGGATCTGTGGCAAACAGAGAACAGGTACAGATTAACATTCGTATACTTTAGAGGGAAATGGTTTTCTTTAGTTGGTATTACTGAGAGCTTTTAAGAGAAGAAAAACAGTACAAGCTAAAGGGTTTTCCCATTATTCTTTCATTCTTTATACATATATTATTTAAATCCAAAACATTTACCTTCTTTGACAATTACTACAGTGGATCCTGTAGGAACATATTAGAAGATGAGTAGTATGCCCATACTCTGTAAGTAAGTCTGTCTAATGTTTCACTAGCACTGATACTATTGTCAATGTAATTTAATAAATGAAAAGCTAACAGGTACTGAAGATGTTCAGGATGGATTTCTTAGCAACTGAATGACAAATTGCCTTAATTTGAATGTAAGTTCACTCAAAATTCCAAAGGAAGAGAGATGTAAAGGTATGAACATTTCTCCCATTTTAACATTGTTTAAATTTAAAGTAATGGTTGGTATAGACAAGACTTTAATGTGCCACACAGTTTTTATTAAAACAAACAAACAAAAAAAGTTTAAAAAAAATAAGAAAAAATAGCTCTTTGTAACAGTCAATTTGAGTGTGTAAAAATATGAATTTGTGATACTGAACATCAGAAGAGGAGGGTAAGATTTAACTGCCCTATGTGAAGCAAAGTGTTTGAAATCCGAGCTGGTACTACGGCACTCCAGCTCTTGAGCACAGTATGGCAGTCCTGTAGTTACGTACTGAATTGCTCAGTCACAGGCGTGAGGGTATTGTCGTCTACTTTGTACCAGTGGTAGGTAGGGTGAGGCAATCCCTCTTCACATTTGCATAAGAGGTAGATTAGATGGCCTTTCTCTGGTGTTCCTTCTATTTTGCAGAAAGGCTTTGATGGTTTGACTGTAAAAGAACAAGAACAGACACATGAGTTCACACCCAGGGCTGCAAGCTTCCACATCGAGGTCTATTTCTGTGCTGCTGTAGTAAAGAATAAAACCACAGTTACAGATTTCTGTCCAAGAGCATAGTCTTGTTTATGCATCTGACCAAAAGCTCTCCTGTAAAGACTTCAGTAATACTAAATATATACATGTGGCCTAGGATACATTTTTATTATCTTTTCTTCCTTTGCATGCTAAATAAATACTATTACGGGGATGGTGAGATGTTAGGCATTGATGACAACTATCAATTACTTATACTAGACCAGTCACTATTCATTCTCTACCATTTTCTGCCACATAACAACATCTTTCCTTCAGGGCATTGGAGCTTTTCCACATAAAAAGAGAGGGTCAAGGCCTGATTCTTCAGTATCTTGCAGTTGTGGAATAAATAAATCAACTATAGTTATGTGGAGAAAAGAAAAAAAACAAACAGTTTTGATAGTTTCCTCACTTTGTACACTGAAGATTTTGCTTCTGCTTACAGCTATTATTTTTCATTTCCTATGTCTACGCATGCTGTTGTGGTTCTTTGGAGTACCATCACTGGAACTATACTGGCAATGAACACAGCCAAATTTTATGTGCATAAGTGAGTTTTCATGGGAAAAGTACAGTCTCTTCCCTTAACTGCTCCAAGATTTACTCTTTGGGAGATTTTAGATGAGAATTAGTAATTGTACTGTGAAAATGTGACTTTCAGGAAATAAATTTACATGTGTCTTTGTCCTATACGTGGCAGACAGGCAACTGATACTGCAATCTCTTTCATAAGGGTTTGATTCGTACCTCTGACCAGGTATGAGTTCTCAGTACAAAAGCAATGGTTAGATGGGGTTAGTACAAACTTTTGACTTACTAGGAAGTAAATGTCATTCTGCTCTTTTTTCCTCCTTTCTGAAATTTTGGTCTTTGCTGGGCCTGGGTTATGCTTAAAAGTAATGGCTTCACAGAGAAGTTGTCATTTACAATTAGAAGGGCTTTTTATTTTAATCAAACAGTATCATTCTTTTTCCAACACGAACAATCTAGTGAACTCGGATAATTCCAGCTACCTGCTTAAAACGGGTAGTTTTTCGAGACCACAAAGTGAATCTGAAGGCCTCTCGTGGAACCATGAGATTTTACTGTAGGTCAAGCAAGTGTAGCTCATGAGTGGTATCAGGGCAGGTCTGCTTCGTCTGGAAGCTAGATGGCACCACAAGCTCTGCCTACCTTCAAAGCCCATGGAGAAAAGCTCCGCATCAGTACACAAGTGAGCCCTTCTTTCTGCATCACAGGCCTTGTTCATCACAGCCCCGTCATTCCCTCTGCTGCTGCATATTTTGAGGCGTGAATTCATTTTTTTTGTAATAGGGCAGGAAAACTACAATACAGCAGTACAGAGGAAAGGCACTTACCCAGCACATTGACAATCACTGATTTTTGGCTCTGGCCAGCATCATTCAGTGGGCTGAAAACTTCGCAGGTGTAGGAACCAGTGTCAGAGGGCTGCATGTTGGAGATTGTTATCGATGCATTCCCTGGACCTGTTGCAGCTGTGATCCTGTTCTTAAACTCTCCATAGGAGTAAGACTGTCCTCCTGAATAATAATAGATCTGTGGTAGAAAATCCATTGTTAGTTTCAAAACAAGAGATCTTACTGCCACTTTGTTTGCTACTCGTAACTGGATTATGGTTGATTTTTGATTAAGTGAAGCAAGGTCACCCCCTTTCTTGCACCTTTCCCCAAGAAAACAGAGATAAACATAGTACATTTGCATATATATTTCTAATGGTTCTTAGATGACAAACTTTTCAGGACAGGGATTTTTTTAGTTGTGTAAATGGACAGTAGCTATTTTTTGTAGGTCCTTCAGTCACAGACTTAAGATCATTGACCATCGTATGACAAATCTGTGTACAAATGCTAAGTTATGTGCAATTAATAGTGGCACTGATTGAAGCACTGATCATTTGTGATATTAATACGCAGCTTAGTAGAAGATTATGACAGGAATGGACTTGTCATTGCAAAAAGGGGGTGGCTGCAGAGCTTTCCAAATATAGAAGCTAGCAAACAGAGAACTGAAGTGAATCCACATGACATAGGTCTAAGCAAACAAGGTGCCTGATCTGTTTGCAGTGAATCTGGAAGCAATAATAGTGCAGTACAAGAACACCAGCAGAATCATCACACGTGCAGTTAGAGCAACTATGCTGTTCTTGTTTGTGTAATCAAGATCAGAGTCAGTGTCATGAACTATCTTGTTCTTTTTTCTTTTTTTTTTTTTTTTGAATTTATAGCGTAGATGGAAGTCAAGAACAGCTGTTGGCTTCAGTGCTTGAAGTCGTACCTATTTGGGATCAAGAAGTTCCACTTTTACTATACAGTAGTAAACTTTTGCAGAATTAAAGGCATGGTAAGAAAAAATGTATCTAAGGAATGCAGCATTTAAATTAAAATTAGCTATTTAACATTGACGGATTTCACTGATTTCAGCAGCATGAATTGTACTTAAGAGCACTCTGGGAACAGAGTTGGCCTCATAAGCTTATAAGCCCAAACTCGTCGACTGAACAGAGGGATAAATTGTGTTCATTATGGAGACTGGTTGGTAGTTTGAGACTTGGGCCATGAGCTGTGATACTTCATCTGCTTTGGGGTGAATATAATAGTTCTCAAGGAGTACGTGCAATCTGTCCTGTCTAACTCTGCTGGGAAATCTAGATCTGAAAGAACAAAGCTAATGTGAAAGACTATGGAACGTTAATTACTTCTCTCAGATATTACTAATAGTATTATACATAAGTGGTAGTGCTTGGGATAAGCAGTATGCTCCCCAGTGCACAAACGCCATTTTCTAGGCAAATGGAGTGGCTGCAGCACAATCCATAAACCATTTTCTCACACTGACGAGTGGTAACCATACAGAATTACAGGTTGGCACCCAAATGGATCTAACATTTGTCCCACTGACAGTATTCTGGAATCAGCACTGTAAATGTATTTATGGAAGTTGGACCCGACAACATATTTTTAATGGAAATAGTTGGAAAATGCTTGTGGGAAAAAGTTTCACAGACTGGTGTAAAATGCCATTCATGCTTGACTAATATCAAAAGTTCTTTTTTGTCAAAGCTTCCTGCCTGTGGGGACACTGCAAAACCCCAGGCAAGGAGTATAATTTGCTTTACCTTGCAGATCAACTGATTGCCTTTTGAATTAAGAATATTTATTCTTAATTCTATTTATCCACCCTGATATAGTGTTGACTGAAATCTTTAAGCAATGTTATCTCAAAACCTTTATTAGCTTAAGGCAAGCTACACCCCAAAACTGCCTGAACATAGCTGGTGTATGCAGTGATAAAGCTTTGAAATGAAGGTCAAAACGCAAGGCTGCACAGCACCAGCAGCCTCGGTACTGCAGCTTGGCCCCCTCTCAAGTGCAGTTTTGTCTGCTTTCCAGCCAGACTTGATCTGTCCCTGCCCCAGGATTGCAAACACCAGGTACAATTGAGGCAGGGCTCTGAGTACCAGAGCTACTGCGTGCTTTGCCAGCACGTGGGAAACTGGTGTTGCAGCGGGGAAGGATAACAGCTTTAATGTTAGCACAGCGTGGGCTTTGTTAGCAGTCTGCAAGACTGTTGGAGAGACTCTCCAGCTTCCATTTTTTCCATGCAAGCCCATCAGGTTTAAAAGCGGCTTTATGCTTTGCTAATATAAAACTGATATGCCTGTAATTAAAAAAAGCTATTGGCCACAATTCTTTCATTTTCTACTTATCATAGTACAAGCAACAACAGAATGTCATACACTGCTCAATTCATGACTTTGAAGTTACAAAACCTGTGAATTCTGACCTCAGGCATCTCTTAAACAGATATTCCTCTATAGATCCCAGCAGTGATGGATTTGTGCCTCCTCTCAGTTGGTAGTGTGATGGTCATTTGAGTAGGGTAAGGGCAGGAGCTTCCATCAGCTTCATACTAGTGTGAAATTCAGTTGCACAATGTCTTGTATGAGGTAGTGCCTGATTTGCAGCAGCGTGAGAGGAGAGACAGGTCCACTGTATCCTTTCATAGGGCTTCACTATTGAAAAAAGGTCTAAATTCTCTTCAGCCTACCTCAGAGTCATTTGGGATTTATGCCTGCTGTGTACCAGCTCAGCTACAGCACATGTTCCTGGGAAACAAGTCTGGCACTGCAAGTTGTAAATGCAGTCAGAGCATGCCAGTAAACAACACAGAGGAGCAAGTGCTCCCTGTGAGCATGGTTTAATTCATCTGATGTCAGGGTGAATTACGCATCTAAGCCCTCATACTCACTGCATACCTCACTGCAAAATTAATCCTCAGCGCTCTTTCTTCCTTTCTGAATGGACACAGAGGAAATATTTTGTGTACACTGTTAAATCTGAGGCAGGTGTCAGCACAGCAGAGAATATTTCTTCTCTTCGTGGATTTAAACCGAATCTTTTAGTATTTTTGTTGTTGTTTGAACTATGAATATATAAACACAGTTGAACAGCTTAAGGAAATGCACTCGGTTCCCCTGCAGGCTCCTGTCCTTTCTCTCTTTTGCTCCTGTATGATGCTTATCTCGCTAGCTGTGGAGTTCATTGCCTGAAGGAAGGTGGTAAACACCAAAAAGGCTGAGTAATGTTGTGATTAATTACCGAGTGTATATCTTGTCCCAGAGGTATGATTGGATTGTGTACACAGGAAATTTCATTTAAGAGGAACATGTTTCAGTTAATTGGCTGCGAATTTGTAGCCCGTTTGAAACAATACACTCAAAATTAATATTTTAAACCCTTGTATAAAAAGTTTGTATATTGTCCTTGAAAAGATCATGTTTATGCCTTTCAAAAAACTGATAAGAAAATATTTGCAAAAATGTATCTATTCCATTTCAGAAGTCAAAAACTTGTTTTCTGTTGAAGATAAAGCTTTTTTTTTTTTTTTGGCAACTGACAGCTGATATCCCTTCCCACAAGTATGCATCTCATTGACATTTCTTTCTGTTTTACCTAAAATGTCCTTAAAATGTCTACATGGGAAAAAGTATAAATGTAGTCAATGGCAGTCCTTTGCCAGAGGCCTTTTTAAATCAGCGTGATAAATATGTTTAAAGTCCAGTATCTTGAATGTAAAAAGTACCCAAGAAATCTGCTGTGTTCTCTGTAAAAGTAAGCACTTAATGTCCTCAAGCAAACCATGAGCAGCTCTAGTGAAGTCGATGATTTACCAGTGGAAAAACAATACTGTGGATGTAGTAATGGTTGCTACTTCTAATTACCAGCTAGTTTGCTCATGCGAGTTTTTATATAATGATGCCTTTTCACATTTCAAGGGAGCAGCTGCCTCGGATGACTAATCAAATAACTGACAAAAAAAAAAGAAAATGTGAGATTATCACTCCTAAAAATGCTGTCCCTAATAACTCCACAATCTGAAACAGCAGTTTCTGCAAAACAGCTAAAAGCTGTCCAGAAAGTCTCTCCTTGGTCTTGGAAAGGATTGCAGTTTGTTCTTTAACTTGTGGGCCAGGGTTTGCTTAAAGCCCAGCGGTGTCAGCAGTCATCCCTCCTGTCTTTCTAAGGCAATGGCATGGTTAGTCTGTGTTTCCAGAGTCACAGTGTCTGCTACAACCAAGAGGATTTGGTGTCATAGAGCTCCAAGGCAGTTGAACTATTTGTGTACCTGTTCAGGAAATACGTATTACAAACAGGACAGGGAAGGAAGTGGGAATGGTCATGCTAGTTTGGAAGAAAATCTTGGTAACCTCAATGCTGGAGGCAAGGTCATTTGTGTCGTGAATTCAGAAGGATTTGGTACATGAAATCACACATCCTTTTCTACCTTCACCTGACTTGTGGGCAGGTTGTTCCCCTTCTTGTGTGATGGTGAGGAAAGTGCTCGCCTGAAGAGGAAGCAGTTGGCAAAGCTGCGTTGAGGGTTTTCGATGGCTGCCGGATGTCTGGCAGAAAAGGAGAAACCCACCTACAGGTTTGTTTATACAGCGTCTCCCATACAGCAATCTAGTTCCTTGGGGAGTAGAGGACACGTGTGAAAAAGCAGGCAGAAAATTAGAAGAAACGTGCCTCCATCTGCTTCCTTTCCCTTCTTGGGGCCAGACAAATAAATGCTAGAATTAGTATAAATGTGTGTCTTTCAAATGGCTTTGGATGGACTCAGTCCAGGTCAGTGTTCCTCCCATCTCCTGGTGCCATCACACCACATTGCTGTATTGCCTAGTGCATCTGGGTGTCAAACTTGTAAAAACAGACGTACTTGAAGATGCGTTACAAAACGTCCCACTTAATCCGCACAGTAGCCTTGATTTCCTGACTGTGAGGCAGAACGAGGACATGGCTTCCTGTCTAATACTCGTCTTCCCTCCCCAAGCCCATCTCGCTTTCTCCCACCAGCAGATGCAAAGCTGGAGCATCCTGTCCGATGAAGTTTCTCTAGGCTGATGTATGCGTGTTGTTCTATCATTTTCTCTGTCATTTTCTCAGGCTACCATAAAAAGAACTGTTGAATTCTCTTTCTCACCGATAAGTGCAAAGGGAGATATTAACAACTTTAGCAGATAGATATCATCATCTCTTTCTGAATTCTGAGTACAGACAGAATTTATAAAATAACAAGGGAAAAAATGTATTCATCTTTCCCTTAAGCATTTTACCATCTAATTAGAGAGCAAATGCTGCACTCTCCAAGTGTTAATTAAAGCCCAAGGCGCGGATTCTGAACTTGCTAGATAAGCAGGCAAAAGCTCACATGTGCATTGGTTTCGTTGACGTGTGCCGTGTGACTGAGCCTGGCCCCAAATGCATTGGCTCATCCACAGCTGCTTTTTACACATTTTTAGTGAAACTTTGATCTGCCAGACTGCAGCGGGGATATTCTGCCCTACATTACTGGGATTTTTGTCATGGGTAACCGAGGATGACTGGAAGCCTCTTGTTACAATTGCACGTTGGAAGAAGAAAGGTATGGAGTCAGAAGCCTTTAGAGAATTAATCATTCAGCAGCTTTAACTGGCGCAAAATGCTTTGGAGGATCATCTCTTTCATGTTCTCACAGTGTCATTCTTGTGGCTGAACTATTAGTGAGTAATTTCTACGGCGTATCAAGCACAAACATGCTTTCTCAGTGCCTTTGGCAGTTATCAGACCTCAATTTGCTTTGGGTTGCACCCTGTACTTCACGGTGAGTCAGGAATCCCACTCAAAGAGGGTTTGGAAGGGATTCTGGCTGGGACACCGGCCAGCTGATGGCTGAGAGGAGGCTGGTTCAGCAGGCAGCTTTGTGTTCCTCTGTACGTCACAGCCCAAAATGTCATGTTCTAGAGGGGGGATCGAGGAGGAACATTTTTTCTCTCTGTAAATATCTAGCCCCAAATCTGGGCTATTCAGACTTGCTCACATTCGGCCCAGACGCTCCTGGTGTGTGGACGTGCTATTCAGATACTCTTTGGGCAGAATATTCTCAAAGGATCAGGTACTAGTTCAGCCACTTGAATAGCTGTGGGAAAAAAGCAACAGCTACTTCCACAATAATTCTGATAGAGGAAAATGCAGTAAAAATTAGCATGAGGTAAAAATTCTGAGTGATGCATCTGATTGAGCTCATCTCAATCATGTGTCGGTGTTAGGATTTTAACCCAGAACATAATTACAATTTTTATAGCAGTATAAATCTAGCAGAAGCTATTTAGCTCTTTTTATGTTGTTGTTAAGATTGTGGGTTGTTTTTTTTTTTGTTTTGTTTTGTTTTTTTTTTTCTTACCTTGTATCTCCAGCTACATCTTCCCCGTGCATCTGTCACATACACCATCTTTTGACAATGACTGACTGACTTTTCATCCATACTCAGAATACCGTGACACGGGGAGTGCTGTATTTGAGTAAAAATGGGCTGGTCTGAGAGTTAAATGAGACTGGAAATGTGCCCCCAAAGTCCAAGAGCCTGTTCTCTACACAACTCCCCTGAAGGCAGTGTTGCTGTTCACAAGGGCAGGGTGCCTCATGCTCAGCACATTTTGCAGATGTCTTAAGCCCTGAGTAACAGAGTAGGATGCAATACCATCTTAGTGCTGAGTTCTACCTAAAATTAGGCAAACTAAGTCTCCTATTGGCTCCAAACACGTAAGTTACAACCTGATCTTTTTCTACTTGTCTCCACTTTTCTTTTTGCTCTGTTGTCTGCATAAGCATGCCAGTTTATTTGACCTTCTCTCTGCAGACTGTCACCCCAGCACCAGAGATAACCACAGGCAGCCAACAGCAACCCCAGTGACATCCAGGAATTGCTCTGACTGCATTGACACTGACAGCAGGGTCTGTCTTCCCGTCACTGGAGGTATTGTCTTTGCTTTCTGCCATTAAATGAAGCTATGTTTTTTGGTGCCTGCAGGGTCATTGAAGTGTTAGATAAGACTTGGTTTTAAAAACATCACCCTTAAGCAAAACAAAATGCTCATGTATTAGAGAGGCCACTTCCAGTAAGTTTTCTGTAGTGCTCCAGGCAGTGCTTTGCAGAGGCTTGTCTTCACTCGGGGGCTGGAATGGGCTGCTCTGCTCCGAGCCAGCGTCCCCTGCAGCACTGACAGCCCCTGCAGCACACAGCCTCAGGCATCTGTGGCTGGAAGCATGTGTGGTGGGCTCTCAGGACCTCATCTTGCCCCTTGCTGCTAAATGACACATCCTTGGTAGTACAGATAGGAGAAAAATGCAGAGCTCCCTCAGGATGAAAGCCAATATACAGAACAAATGGAAGATACCATTGCTACAGGCTGCTACATTCCTTCCCTCACTATCGTCCATCAGCAGTTTTGCCAAAGCAGTGTTGATGTCATCATTTGCAAGTATTTCAAGTTAGCTTTTTTTTAAGACAATGATTCCATGAGAGGCGTATCAATAATTCACCCAGCATCTCTTACAAACAACAGTCATTCCTTTCCCTTACTCCTCTAGTTAACTCAAAATTTCCATCAATAATACTGCAGCGAGCATATCTTGGGTAGCCATGCAGTGTCTCTGACAATTTCACTTGCTTTAACTGTGGGTGGCCTGGGCTGGAGGCTCGAGGTGTGGTGCTGGTTGGGTTCAGGACTTGGATTTAGGCTTGCCAGGCTGCAGCCTCGCCTGTGCAGAGTCAACAGAAAGCTTCAGTCTTTCAAACATTTATTTAGGTGCTTTATACTGAGGTCAGCCGAGTGACTCAGAGCACAGATGTAGATCTTAGCAGGAGCTGTGACTCTACCTTAGGAAGCAGGCCAGGCTGTGATATATTCTGTTACCCTGGGTGAGCTGAATAAGTAGTTTTTGCCTCAGTTTGTCTATAGGTAAAGTACAGAGAGTTGGGTAGTTGGAAATTTCTCAAGATCCTTGGCTGGGAGCAGCTATTTAAAAATAAAATTCATCATTAAAAAGACATATTGCAAGGGGGAAAAAGGCAAAAAAAAAAAAAGTAAAAATACACATAACTTCCCATTTTCCATTAGTTGACATTTACAATATTTAGTTCAAATGAAGCGAATTATTTCCACTGGTGGAACTTCTCAGGATAAGAGCAAAATTAGGCTCCAATTAGAGAAAAGTTTTATATTCCTACACTACATATATCTGCACTGTCTTCAAACTAGCCCAGCGAACACCTGCCATTCCCCTGTTTGCTGCCTTCCTTCTCATCGCAGTGTCTGCAAGCAGCCGGCTGTTTGCGGTATCTCCTCCCCGCCCGTGTAACTGCCATGGCTTTTAGCTGCTGAGCACCTGCGCCAGCATTGTGGCAAAGGGGAACAGGGTATGAAAACACCACAACAAACAGCGAAGCACACCAGCTAGCTTCACAAAGCAAGCGCTGGGAAGCATTGGGTCTGTGCATTGATGAACAGCATTGCCTAAGCTTGAAGCAAGGTAAAATCTGTGGCTGAATACTCCGGGGTGTTAAATTAACACTGTCACCAGTCCTCACACTGATCTTATTGGTTTCCCTCGAAACAGAACTGCGGCTGAGCTTACGTATCTCAGAACACTGCAAAATCTGTAAAATGACGGTATAAAATATTAACGTTCTTTTTAAAAGGACACCTATGGCCTCCATACTTAATATATATAATGTCCTAAAATCTAATAATGTAAAGCTCACCGTCATTAATTTTAAAAGCCAAAAGAATCTTAATGACCTAAATTTGCCTTAATTAATTCTAACATTCTACAGTGTTAGCTTTATTATTTGCTGCCACTGCAGAGAGAAATGGCCATATTACCAGTTATGTAAATACACATTATTTATTAGGATGCAGATTTCATTATGTTTGTTACGGAGAATATCCCCCTATTAATTCTTTTTATACTAGCCACATGAATAACAGGGTCCTCAAGGCAGCTAGCACTTAGTGAGGTGTTGGGAATATTTAGGATTGTAGCAGGTGAGATAACAAGTATTTTCTGTAGCTTTTTGAAAAATTGTAAGTCTCCTATCTTTAAAATGTTTGGCAGACATTTTCTACTCTAAAAAAATGGAAGCTGAAAATGTATCCATTTAATTGTTGAAAAAATGGCAAATTTTAATAACAGTATAATTTTAATAAAATTTTCTGGAGGAAATAGACGCTACTTATAAGGAAGTATTCATTATTTGAGATGTGTTAGAAGAATCTAAGTATATCATAAAATTTAATAATTTCATCCAACTTAAAATGCAAGCTGCTGTTCTGGTATTCAGTAAGCTATAGTGCCAACATGTTCAATTCCGTTGCTTTTGTCAGCTCACCAGTATATCGAATGTACTTTTGACTTGCATTTTAGTATTCTTTAAACAACGTAAGCCAAAGCTGGCAGTCTATTCCATTGCAATGAATATACTTTCTACTTGGAAGAAAATATGAAATTTAACTTCAGCTGCATGCCAAGCAACCAGGGCAAAGCCAGGTTTGTAGAGACAAAGATTATATTTTGTTTAAACCTGTAGGTGAAAAGTATACATGCTCCCAGGCACTCTGTCCTTTCTGAAATCCAGAAAAGTCACCAGTGCGAAATGGAAAAAGCAGCCTCAAATTGCTGTGGATTTAGAGACAGGTTGAAAATCCGATTTCATGTTCAGCTGTATTGTGTGATTTCTTTAACTGGGTATTTTTCACAGGCAGTCACAGTTCTTTCTTACCACTGTTTGTATTAACACGATTAATTTTGCTGTGAATAGGTTCAAAATGCCAAGGAATCACTGTGTTGCGGTAAAAAGCTGTGGGACCAAATAATACAGGGCTGAACGGGTTGCTAAAAGCATTTTAATTACAGCACCCCAGTCCTGCAGCTCTGCACACGCATGCACCCTCTGAATACATCAGCAAAGTGAAGGGTTTTCTCCACGCCTTGCTGAGTGTAGAGCCGAGGATAGCGGGCACTGCAGCGAAGGGAAGTTTTGCCTCTGTCCTCAAGGAGGATGGGATTAGCACTACCCCGTCGCCGTGCCAGATTGTATCGACTTTATTTATTGACAGTGCAGATCATCCATTACCAATGGATGTGTGCTGTGGTGTGAAAGTGAATTTACCATGAAATTAGTTTCAAATGGGGAGAAAACCAGATGCGTTTTTTCCAGTTCTTATAGGCACAGCTTCCCCACTGAATTCAGTGGGAGCTGCAAAATCCAGGACTGAGTGCTAAAGAGATTGATCCATAAGGTTTCCCTGGCATTTCAGAGCCTCGCATCAGTTAATTTTTTTTGGAGCATATTCCAAACCCCCCACAGTATGTTCTGATTACATTCCTTAGGGGATATTTTCTCATCATCCATCACAGCTTACAAATGTTTTTTCCCCTCTTGAATCTCTTGATGCTGTCCCATGCTCCCTCTGAAATACTTTCAGCTACAATCTTCTTATTTTTCCTGGTTGTGATCAGAAAATGTATTTCATTTTTTGTCTTGCAATGAGGAAAATTTAACGCAAGTAAAATGGAGAGACTGTAACTGAATCTGGAGAATATGGGCTCGATCCTGTCTTGGTGCTGTACTTCCCACCTGAAGGAGTGATTGAAGTCTGTGCTACAACATACTGGATCAAAATTATAATGCATTACTCTATGCACAACTTAGTTAGGAAACCTGATGCTGCCACCCTTTCATGAGTAGTTCTTTATTTAAGAAAACAGTTTTGACTTGAAAAAAGCAAATGATATGAGTAACAACTACTCATACAATTAGTCAGGAAGGTGTGCATATATCAGTCTGTCATTTAGCTGGAGTCAGAACTTAGGACGGGCCCACTGTTTGTGCTTGTCACTGCTAGAGGCTTTATCTATGGCTACGATATACAGCAGGAGGGTAAGCAGTTCCCCTGACCTTTGTTAAATTGCTATTTCTTGCATACTGGCTATTGCTCAGTGCCAAATGTAGTAAGTACTGTACATTCTGCAAATTGCACACAGTCTAATTCTGCTCTAATTGATAAACTGAATAGAAGGTATAACTCTATCAGCTGTGGCAAACCTCCGAACGTAATGTTATTAGGAAGTTGTTAAACACTACAGGAATATCATCAGAGTGGGCTGTGCCAGTGATCTAAGTCAAACCTGTTTACATCAGCTCTCAGGTGTAACACCGAGCAGGAAAACTGAACTTGTAGGAAAAAAATGTTAGCAGTAAGGTTAAAACTAGGGGGGAGAACAGGGGCTGATTGTCTTAAAGGCCAAGCCTGACACTAGGGTGTGGAAAGAAGTCACAGTCTTCAAGGATGCAGTGACACTTCTAAGCAGCATTTCTTCTTACAAAGAAAATTGTTGCTGACTGCTCAGCACCTTGCTGGGTGAGCTAAGGGGAACTCAGAACCTGCACGTTATGCTGGATTAATTTCACACCCAAACATTAGATTAATTGGTAGCTCTTGTAGTCTGGCTGCTAGTGTGGGTATGTACAGAAGTTGCACATCCCATCCCTGACTCCCTGTAGGCAGGCCAGGCTGCTCTGCAAGGCCTTCAGAGCCCCGTGAGGGGCTGGGGCAGTGGTTACAGCAGGCAGCTGCCTAGTGCTTGGTGTCCCTCGCAGTCCTGCTGCCCTCTCCACGCTGATACCCCATCCTACCATGCTGTAGTGCTGCAGGGGGAGATGCTGGTCTCAGGAAGGGCAGGGAGCACTTGCCTTTGGTCTGTAATTGTTCTGCTACTGCAATGACACCCACGGGATGCTGCAAAATGCTAACACAAGTTAACTGGGGCAGATTTCCCACTACTGCTGCTGACTTGGGCTGGTGGTCTGTTGTTACGCACTGCTCTCGTCCCGAGCCGCCCAATAGCAGCGATAATGGAGCTCGCATTTGACCCTGAGGTGGGGAACTCATTGTCATAGGCAAGGGCGTCTCACCAGGAAAACCACATTCACAATAGAAGGAAGTGTCTGCCAGACAAGAGAAAAAGGAGCTGGTCCAGGGGCTGGAGCACTTGTGTGATTTTTGGACACCTAAGCTTTACTCCACGTCACGCTTCCTGTGTGACTTGGAGCAAGTTGTTGAAGCATCTGAATGCCTCTCCTACCTTCTCATAAGTTTCCGTGGGAGCTCAGGCATGCAGTAGGAATTGGGAGCCTTGGTAGCTTTGTATATCTGCCCTAAAATTCATTGCACCTCAGTCCTTTGTCTTTAGTGTGGGAACACCAAGGTTACCTGCCCCCAGCTCTTAGCGAGGATAACACTATAAAACATAACAAGATTCTTCAAGGACGTCAGGACATCTTAAACATATCTTCATATTAATAACAAATAAATATCTTACGGTGTGCAGCTGGCTCTCTTTGGCACTGTAAAAGCTCCACTGGATAAAGAAATTTCCCAGCGGCTGAGAACTCGCGTACGTACAAAGGAGGGTTGCGTTGCCGCCTGTCGTGACATTCACTATCTTCTCAGGAACGGTCACCACAACGCCGCTGGCGTGACCTGTGGGCAGTAAGCACGGTGAACAGAGAACTACTGGGGCCAGCCCTGGGGGCTGGGCAGGAGAGCCTTGCTCCTGCTTTATCCAAACAGCCTGAAGGAGATGTCTGTCCTTCTCCTTTCAGCAGTTTCCCTTGGGCTTGGTAGGGAAGTTTTCATGATAACGAGCTAGGAGTGGGTAAAGCTAACAAGCACGTAAACCCCCAGAATAGCTGTCCCCTTAAAACCAATAATATTCTGACAAAGCAGAGCTCCTGAAAGCAGGCCTGTTCTCACCTGCAGAGGCTTGTCTTCTCACTGAGAGCCTGCGGCTCAACGGAACCTTTCTTCTGCACTCTCAGCACTCTCCTGAACCTCACGCTCTCATTCACAGCTGTCCTGAGGCCTCTTTTACACCTTTCTTGCCTTCTTTTCTGCAGTTACTCCTTTAGATGTCTGATCTTTATCCGTGGCTCACCATCTGCTACAGTGTTGTCTCTTATTGTATTCTTATGTTCTGTTTCTGACTCAGTGGCACTGTTGGGTTCCCCCAGTTTGGAGCCTAGCAGCCTTTCTCCATTTTCCTTTTGCTAACTACTTTGCATATGTTTAGGTTCCTTATGGCTTCCATGCAGAAGCTGTGTTTTTTTCCAATGTATGAGTGATAGAGGCAAACATACAAAATATTCTTCTCTTAATAGAATATCTGTGCATCTTAGGCTAGGGTGCTGCTTTTTAGAATTTAAGCAGAACCTTCAGCAACATCAAAAGAATATTTTGCTCAAATTATCACTATCACCCACATGAGAGAAAACATAGTTTAAGAAAGATTTATTTTGGCATTTTTAACCATGCAAATGTTGCAGATTCATCTGCTCCTACAGTAGGCAAGCCTATCTCAACCTAATCTCTTTGGGGTTTGAATTCCTTGTTTGATAGCTTGAGTATTAGAAGTTCAGTGGAAGGAAGAAGGCAATAATCCACTTTCCATGTCAGTGTTGGCTAGGATGAGAACTAGCGAGCTTTAACTGCAGCGAGATTTGCGTTATATGTGAGGGCAGTCTCACAGGAACGGTTGCAGACTGACCTAAATTAGTGTGGATCCTGCCTTGGGGAAAGAGAGGATCCCAGTGCTATGTGTAAGTCCTGATTGTCCTGTGAGTTCCCAATAGCTTGATCCTTACTGTAATCTAATATGAAAGCCATGTAATGTTATTTTAGCTGTCTCAGTTCATTGTTCTCAGCTTTAACAATTAGAGTTGGCCAGAAGATTAGTTTCTTGCCACTATAATACTTGCAAGTATGTGCATTAATTTTCTCTTCTTCATTGGAATTAAGCTACGGTCCTTCAACACAATGGCAAACTACTGAAAACATCCATTTTCCAGTCATCTGCTCTGTGTTTCCTTCATCACTCTCTGTGTCTGGAGTCAGGAGTGCCACAGCTTGGATATTACAAGCTTTTCCATGAGAATTTAGCAGAAATGACTCCATCTTCTGTAAAGTTGTATGTTTGGAATAAATACATTCAGCTGAAATACGCTTGCATAGTTCTAGTAAACATATAAGGCCAAAACCTATAAAACTTTCATTGTCCAGCAAGGTTGTTAAAAGCCACTGCTAATTCTAAGATGGTGCTTTTGACTGGAAATGGAGTGAGCTGGAACTGCGCAGCCTATTCCCACATCACGGAAGTTAGTGAGAGCTTTGCTTTGTGTTTAATTCACTCTTTATGGTTTCAAACTCATAATCCCATCTCATCCATACAGCTCTTTTGATTTCAGTGAAAAAAGCACATGAGTAAGAAGTGACCCCATAAAAAAGGCTGGTGTGAGCAGGACTATAACTTCTTATTAAACCATTGCTCTGTCTTTTACTCAGCAATATAACTGTGTGAGCATTTCCTTGCTACAGAGAAAGTGACTGCAGTTAACTGGGAATCATCCACTTTCATTGCAGTCCCATGAAGTTTTTAATGCTAACAAGTAAATACCAGTTTGCTGATATTTTGCTGGCCTCCACAGAAACCTGCAGTCAGTGGTTCCCCTTGCTACGGCCATGCTGCTAGCCTTAAGTCCACAACTGTGGAATTGGAGGATATTGTTTTGCAAAGTATTTGTACCAGCACTGAATTCCTTTTAATTTCTAAGGCAAAAATCTGTGGAGTTTGTGTGAGTGAGAGAGGTGACATTGAAATACTAGGAGCAACTATTTAAATTATTTCTTTGGCATCCAAAATAGGTAATTCCATCTTGAAAAGAAAATGCGGAATCTAACTTTCATTTTCGTTAGTGGATACAGTTCATCTCCTCCTGGAGAATTAGACTTAAAATATCTACTCCTGTATATGTTAAAAGTAAAGCTTAGCACAATAAATTGTCTTTGAAACATGAATAATATATTATCTTTAATATACCATATATTTCCTAGATTCCAACGAGTATTACATCCTCACTTAACTTCATGGAAACACGAATGATTATTTGCATGCTTAAAGTTAAGCATACCCCCAAAAAATTGGTGGGGATGGGCCCAAGGCATCATTTCCCAGGAATATCTTGAAGAGGAGACAAAAGCCAAATGTAATGAAACCAGCCTTGAAGGTTAGGTTTTCTCACATTCAGCTTTTGGCTCCTCTTGAAACAGTCTAGCACTCTACATGTGAACTCGTTGCCTCCTCCTGTCTGTAAAGCAAAGCACTGGTTTACCGAAGCTAAAATTCTGTTCTTGAGCAAAAAATTATTACCAGTCAGAGGGCAGCTTGCTGATTTCCACAAAATAGCGTGGAATTGTAGCCACAATATTCATTCCATCTAGAAATAAATCCCAAGCATTTTCCTAGTTTGCCAGTCAGGTTGACCTGCTCTCTTATTTCAACAAGTTCCTCTACTTCAGTGTTATTTCAATCAGTTTGTTATTCTTACCTGCAAGGGTGGCTAGGATTGGAAGTATCTTCAGCATCGTTGCAAACATCTTGATGTTCGGAGAGAAAAGAGACCAGATGCAGGTCCTGAGTTCGACTAAAACTCAACCGTGACTGTTTTTTTTTCAAGTGGGTTTTTGTTTTCCTTATCAGCTATGTATCAACACGTCAATAAGCTTTTTATTCTCCTTTATCACATGTATGCTTTTCTCCGACTAGTGGTGTGATTGTTCAGTTGAAACCATTTTGTGGGGTGTGAGCAACTGAGTGTTTTGTTAATATTAAACTTTTGAATCAGAGAAGCCCCAATTCTCCCACCTTTACCAAGGCCCAGCAGTATTTGCCCTCATAAGTACTCCCACTGAGCACAACCAAAGTATTTGTGGATCTATTAACAGTCAATCTGATTACCAGTGTTGGAGTCAGGCCTAATATGAATAAGGAATAATCTTTATTTCCTGTTAATTCGATCAATTTTTTTTAAAATGTGTATCTGGAGATAATACTTGGCTAGTACAGTTCTGTTTTAAAATTTATTTCTCATACCGTTTTATACAGAATGGTTATGTTGGACTCATGATTGCCTTGAAATTTCTGTACTGAACTCATCAGGAAGACAACACACCAAAATAAAGTTAAAATAAAACACAGTTTATCCTCTAAACTGATAATACAATTAGTTTCATCCAGTTTGAACGCATGAGGTTGGATGCTGCTAATACAAAATGTCAAGGTGAATATATTGATTTTTATTTAAATCTTAATACCTGATGTATTTAGCAAAAAAGCAGTGGATGAAGGTTAGGGCTAATTGCAGTAAGTTACAGTAGATTTGTTTGTCCTTGGTGAATTTAAAACACCTTCTCTAGTTCTCTGAGGCTCGTGAGGAACACAAGGTGCTCAGCTTCTTGAAGAAGGCAGCTTTGCTGTCTTTATTCCATGTCATTTGATTGACACTAGTGCAAAGCCCTGGGCTGAGATGGGAGTAGTTGGCTGTGCACATGCAGCCATGCGGCAGTAGCTGAAGACGTAACAGAGGGCAGCATTGCCTTTTAGATATGTGCCTGCACCTCTGCCCAAGACAATGAAAACAGGCAGTGACTTTTTTTCCGTGCTTGGCGAAAACACGGGCCTAGTTCATGCCTGATGATCCAGCCTCTTTAGTGATGAACCACCCTTTCCACGGCCAGGGCCTTGCTGCAGCTGGGGAAGCCCTTTTGGGAAGTGGGGCTCAGCCTCTGGCCATGTGTAGTGGGACAGCTGGGGATTTCCAGGCTCACCCTCATCTCTGATGGCTTGTGACGTGGCAGTAGATTCTTCACAGTAGAAGCAGTGAGTTTCTTGTTGGGTCAATTATAATCAGGATCAGGCTTATGTAATTAAGTGAATTTTATCCTGCCTGCTATTGCTGTGGAGATTCCTGAATAATCTCTGGGTGGATGTCAGTGTTTGATTGTATTTTTATATGAACCATCTCAAAAACAATTTATAAAAGAGGTCTTTTCCTTAGTTCTGACTTTCAGTGCTTCACGCAGTGTTCCCACGGGATAGGCAGTGTTTGCCTTTTCGTGACAAAGAGGACAAGACTTGGAACAGCCATATGTCTCACCGTGGATGCACAGGAGACCTCGAGTCCAAAGAGAAATATCACAGAATCATAGAATGGCTCGGGTCGGAAGGGACCTTAAAGATACCTGGTTCCTCCATGGGCAGGGAAGCCACAGGGATGTACACACAAACTCTGAGTAGGCAAAGCATTGATCCGCTTGTGGAAAGGGTATGCCAGAGGTGGAGCAAAGACTCTTATCTCCTGATAAAATGGAAGGAGCCAGTACCAGGAACTGTATGTTAACAGACTTTGTGACTCAGGTCTGTGTACACTGAAACATACTCAGAAATGTTGCCTTCCAAGGAACTCCCCTGTGCTCACTCTATAAATAGAAGTGTCAGTCATTACAAAAATGAAGCCCGGAGGCACACCCGGAGCAAAGCAGCAGGCCTTTCTGCGCTGCCTTGCCTAGACAAGCACTTTGGTGACACTTGGGTTGCTTCTATTGGCCCAAAACCCAATTTTAATCTTGCTGTAGAATTCCACATTTAGCTTGACTAAGCTCAGCAGCACTTTGAGTGCTTTGTGTTTCTGAAATATTCTAAGTAGGTTATTGTTCAAAGGCACCAAACCCAGCATAACGTGATTCACAAAGCTCTCTAGTTCTGCATCACACCTGATTGCTGGGGATGCAGAGAGGAATGTAATTAAAAATTCAAACAAATACAGTAAAGGAGCTGCCTTAACCCTCTAAATCCATCATCAGATTGACTTTCAGTTACACTTTACAGTTTACTTACTTATTGTGCAACCTTGTTTGTTGTCTTAAAATATTTATAAGCTTTCGTGGGAGTATTTGGAGCCTAAAAGTAAATTTCTGTACTCACTGTTAGTTTCGGGCTCTCAGATAGTGGAAGTCTGTAAAGGTACCAACAATATAAACTCTTCTGAGGAGAGCACTGTGGTTTATTCCCTCAAAATAACTTGGTCATAAATATACATAGCCCTCTGTATCAATTTCCAAGAACTTTTTCTTATTTGATTAGTACTTAACAACCCATGTCAGGGGCCGTGCTCACAGAAAGGGGGTGCCAAATCTGGTGCAGAGGGTCGCTCTGGATCAGCTGTCTGCGTGTAGCCCCCCTGGGGCTGGCAGTGGGCTGGGATGTTATTCCAGCATTCCCACAACCCTGGACTATTGCAGTTGTTGTAGCGTGGACATTTTGAATTTTTCCAAAATGTGGCAGGCAGTTAATTCAGTGAGATTTTGTTAAAAGCATGCAAAATGCTAGACCTTTGCCATCTGATCTGGCCTGTTTGACAGCCACAGAAGAGGTAGGAAGTTTTCTTAGCCTGTATCAGCTGTGGGAAGTTGATGCCTGCTGCTGCTGAAGGGATTTATTTGTGTGCAATGCATTCACAGAATCATAGAACGGCTTAGGTTGGAAGGGACCTTAAAGATCATCTGGTTCCAACCCCCTGCTACAGGCAGGGACAGCACCCACCAGGTCAGGTTGCCCAGGGCCTCATCTAACCTGGCCTTGAGCACCTCCAGGGATGGGGCATCCACACCTTCTCTGGGCAGCCTGTTCCAGTGCCTCCCCACCCTCTGAGTGAAGAATTTCCTCCTAACATCTCATCTAAATCTCCCCTTTTAGTTTAAAACCATTCCCCCTTGTCCTGTCATTATCTGCCTGAGCAAAAAGTTGTTCCCCATCTTTTTTATAAGTCCCCTTTAAGTATTGAGAAGCCGCAATAAGGTTACCCTGAATTGTTCTATTGCAACAGAGCCACAACACCTGTCTCCACACAAGTGTTTATTTACTCCTCGGAGTCTCATGTGAAATTGGTGAGGAGTTAAGCACCTGGATACAGTTTTAGATCTGGCTTAGGCCTTTGGGGTTGATGGTAACTCTCTTTCTGTCTTTCCTGCCTCCTGCTCTGAGAAAAGCCTACAAAAAGCAAAACAGCTGCACCTGCTGGTGCTTGTGCTGGACTGGGCGTGCTAGAGAGAGGTTTGTTGCAGAAGCAGAAGGGTTCACAGCAGTCGTGGTGGTAGCATAAAT